>NC_081802.1:14531534-14902367 GCF_963082965.1 Carassius carassius | reverse complement strand
CAGGTGGGGAACAATCAATTAACTCAAACAAGGAGGAAGGTGACAAAATAAGGGAACAGGAAGTGATAAGGTGACAGACACAGTGGAAAAGGAGGACACCTAGTGGAAACCCAGGGAACACAACCCAGACACTGTGACAGTAACCCCCCTCTACGGAGCGGCTCCCAGACGCTCCAAGACAGACACAAAACAGAGATCAGGAGGGAGGCGGACAGGTGGAGGCTCAGGGGGAGGGACGGAGGGCCAGAAAAGAAAAACATGGGGAACAGGCACCAGAATGTAAACACAAAACAGGAAGACCAGGAGGGAGGAGGACCGGAGGAGGTTCAGGGGGAGGGACGGAGGGCCAGACTAACAGAGGGGAACAGCATCGGGCACCGCCTCGGCCTCCAGAACAGCAACGGACACTGCCTCGGCATCGGGCACCACCTCAGCCTCCGGAACAGCATCGGGCACCGCCTCGGCCTCCGGAACTGCCTTGGGCACCGCCTCGGGAATTTCCTCCTGGACGGCAGCAGCCCACCCCAGCAATGTCCTCCTGGACGGCAGCAGCACGCCCGGAAACGTCCTCCTGGATGGCAGCGGCCCGCTCGGGAACGTTCTCCGGGCTTTGAGGAACGGTAGACGCCTGTCTCCTCCTCCTCCGCCCTCTATGATGGCGAGTCGGTGGCACCGTGTCTGGAGACTCAGGCGTTGAGTCGGCCATCTGGGCTGGGCTGGCGGCCATCTTGTGCTGTGGCTCTAAGCTGGCGGCCATCCTGTGCTGTGGCTCTGGGCTGGCGGCCATTTTGTGCTGTGGCGCTGGGCTGGCGGCCATCTTTTGCTGAGGCGCTGGCTCAGCAGCCATGACGTGAACCATCTTGGGAATCTCTAGGATCTTGGATAACATCTCGAAAATAATCGAGAAAGGTGTCAGCGGCCATCTTGGGCGTTGGTGCTGAGCTGGCAGCCATCTTGCACTGTGGTGTGAGGCTGGCTTCCATCTTGCCTCGTGGTGCGGGGTTGGTGGCCATGCACCGCAGCGACGCTGGGTTGGCGGCCATCTGGTGCTGTGGTGTTGGACCTGCGGCCATCAGGGGCAGTGTCGCTGGCTTTCTCCTTCTGCCCTGGTGAGACGGCGGCTCTGGTCCCTCCCACGTGAGAACCCAGACACTGTGACACATACTTTCAGTTTCTCTTTACATTAGGTTTTGGCTTGTTTCTAGCTGTTCTGGGCTTGTCTGCTTTCCTGTGCATAATAGGCTATATTTTATTACTGTTTACCATATTTTTGGCTTTTAGCGTATACTGTATTTGTCCATTAACCTCCCTTAAGCATAACCTTTCTATAGCCTGACGTTTTTTAATGGGGGAGAAACGTTGCATTACTGCTATTTGCTTTACTGATAGCTGTAAGGTTATCAATATTACAATTGTTATTAGTTTTAAAAGTATTTATTAGGCCTTACCGAATTGGGCCTCCAATGTCTCTGTTAGCTATCCACATTAAGCGTTTTAGAATGTCCCAAAACCATGTCTTAAAAGCTGACTGTAACCTATAATATATTTGAACTTGAGTCCAAGTTTAAAATAAAACTGTTCTGGGCTTATCTGCTTTCATGTAGCCTATAATTTATAAATAACGTGTATACCGAATGCTGCCGTTTTATACCACTGTCTTAGAATAGACTAATTAGTCCATTAATAAAGAGTTTTCTTTCTAGGGATAGCCTAAGGTGTGTAGCTACTGAATTTAGTCATCCAGTGTGTAACAAATGTTCGTAGTCACGGGAAGAAGGAGGTGGGAACCAGCGAACATTCAAACAAAACTTTAATAATACAATATACCTAAAAGAGCACGACAGCCAAACCAAAACCCAAAATAAAGTCGGAGCCTGGACCTCTCTCGTCCAACACTGTCATCAGTCCCTCCTCCGAAGCTTCTGCGGCACTTGATAATGGCGCAGGTGCTCCACCGGCCTCACTCAGTCCCCTCGGCTCTCGTCACACAGTGTTTTACATTAAGCGTTTTACTATGTCCCAAAACCGTGCCTTAATAAAGATGAACTGACTATTTCTCCAAGTTCAAAACAAAACTCTATGAACCGCTCCACTGTGGACTTGTGGAGCTGTATGAACCACTACAAGCTTTAAAGTAAACAGGAAGTGTTTGTCTGAACTCAGCTGGTTTTGCAAGAGAACGCAAATATCTTTGCGAGAGAATGCAAAAGTTTTGCGAGAGAACACAAATATCTTTGCAAGAGAACGCAAAAAATCAAAAAAATATTTTTTTTCCTCCCATACCCCAAATTTTTTCACTCACTCCGTAGCTATCAGCAACTGTTTGGTTATAAACATTCTTGAAAGTATCTTCTTTTGTGTTCAACAGAAGAAAGAAACAGACAAAAGCAGGAATAACGAATCTTAACCTCTAAACAAATTCACTTCAGATTTCAGCATAAAATGGTTCCCCATCGAGGGAGAGACGATGCGTCGATAACGCTTTGGGAACGCATTCTGCGTGAGTGTGTCTGAAGCATTCATGTCAACTAGTCCAATGGCGAGAGTGAGCGTCAGGAGTGACGTCATGACCAGGAATTGATAAAAACCCCAACCGGAGCAACCGGTGTTAGCTTTCTGTGCCTCAGCAAGCGATCTGTGTCAAACCTGTCTGTCATATTTACTGTTGTCTTGTTCAAAGTTTATATATCATGGCGAAGCAACTATTCAAACCGTGTGCTTCTCCCTGCCGGCGTTATTTAACGGGTGGAGATACACACAAGCTTTGTGTAGCTTGTTTGGGAGTGGAGCATGCGTTATCAGCCTTCGAGGAGTCTGATTGCCCGCATTGTGAGAAGCTTTCGCTTCGCATGCTCCGCTCCCGCTTGTCACTCTTTGATGAGAAGAGCGGCGAGCCTCGCGCTCCTCAGGGGGCAGTACCCGCTTCTGCCAAGGCAGAACGGAGAATGCATTCCTGGGGTTCGCAAATGGATCTCTCAGCGGGGTTGGAGATGGGTCCGAGGGCTCTTTCTCCTCCCTTACCTGAGAGATCATAGCTCAAACTCCGGTGTCGGAAGCCCGCCCCGCGGCTTCTTCCGCCCGGGGGGAGAGCTCATTGCTTCGTTGCTCTAGCTCCGAGGAGTTAGATGTAACGGGCAGTGAAGGTGACACAATCAGAAGGGAAGAGGATTCGCCATCTCTTTCCCCAGCATATGAGGAGTTGGTTGATGTATTAACACGAGCTGTAGATAAGTTACATATATCTTGGCCATCTGATAAACAGAGCGCTCGTCCTAAAAGCAAATTAGACGAGCGTTTTCTGTCTTCTAAAACATCTCCTACATCACGGGGTCTCCCTTTTTTCCCTGATCTTCACAGTGAGCTGTCTAGATCGTGGAATAAGCCATATTCATCACGTCTTTTCAGCCCTCAAGTGCGCATTTATTCTGATATAAGAGGGCTGAAAGAAAATGGTTACGCTCGCGAGCTATCTTTCCCCTGGTTTAGCGTCATCTATTAAGAACCCGACTTTGCCCACGAAGCTTTTAAAGATCACATCTAATTTAGTGGGTAAAGCTTACACAGCAACAGGTCAGGCTGGAGCTTGCCTTCACTCGATGGCTTTGCTTCGGGCTTATCAGGCTGAGCTGCTGGGGGAGTTAGATAACAGTGAGGGAGTCAGCCGTGAGACGCTCCCATGCTGTGAATGAAGTGGTTGAAAGATTTCAAGAAAATAAAAAGCATTCTGAAGCTTTTAAAAGTTTTCTCCCTCGCCGATCTAATCCTGATGCTGCTGGGCGTGCAAGGCAGCCCCAGCCTTCATGCTCCTCATATCGTGTTATTCAAAAAGAGAGTGTTGCGTCTCGCGCTCCTCCTCAAAAATCACGGGGACCGAGCCAGCACTCACAGCCAAAGCAATCTAAGCAGAAGCCGGATCTGAGGACCGTTCTTCTCACTAAGAAAGCTTCGGCTCAGAAGAAAAGGTCCTGACGCCAAATGGGTCAGACCTGTGAGGGCAGCCCCAACCGAGACGGTGCGGTGTACACCTCAGTATACGGTGCCCGTCCGGTCTCGGTGCTCTCACGGGGCCGTCCTGCCAACCCCGCCACCCTTGGTGCCTCGGGGCGCAGCGGTCTCCAGCGGGTCTCTGGCGCTGTGTCTCTCAGATGCTGCGTCGGGCTCGCTCCCTCTGAGGGGGGTTCAAAAGCAGTTAGCTCCGGTGGTTCCTGCGTTTCGGCTTCAGGTCCCCACACTAGCTGTTCAAATTACACCAGAGGCCAGCCTCGAGAGGCTGGTTCCCTCAGTAGAATGTTTGACAGAATGGAAAAGTCTGCCGAATATATCTCGATGGGTCCTGCAGATAGTAGAGAAGGGTTACAGAATCCAGTTCGGTTCTCGTCCCCCTCGCTACAACGGGGTGTTGCTCACAGTAGTGCATCCCGAGCAGGCTCTGGTCATGGAGCAAGAAGTGAAATCTCTTTTAGCGAAAAATGCTATAGAGCAGGTGTATCCTCCCGAGAGGGCATCGGGTTTTTACAGCCGTTATTTCATTGTTCCAAAAAAGGATGTAGGGCTGCGTCCCATTTTAGATCTTCGTCTGTTGAATCGTACAGTTCAGAAATTAAAATTCAAGATGCTGACACTCAAACAGATCGTGACTCGAATCAGATCCGAGGACTGGTTCGTCACGATAGACCTAAAAGATGCGTACTTCCATATCTCCATCCTCCCTCAGCACAGGAAGTTCCTAAGGTTTTCTTTCGGGGGCAAAGAATACCAGTATCGGGTACTTCCCTTCGGTCTAGCTCTCTCACCCCGCACATTCACGAAATGCGTAGATGCAGCTCTGGCCCCGCTCAGGCTGCAGGGCATACGTATTCTGAATTACTTGGACGACTGGTTGATTTTAGCGGAATCAGAACAGTTGGCGGTTCGGCATCGAGATGTCGTCCTCGCTCATATGCAGAAGTTGGGTTTGAGGCTCAATACCAAGAAGAGTGTGCTATCTCCATTACAGAGGACCACCTTTCTTGGGGTGGTATGGGATTCGGTCACGATGCGAGCCGCTCTTTCGCCCGCTCGTGTAGCCAACATCCCCACAGCCACATCAGAGCTAAAGCTAGGCCAGTCACGCACTGTAAAACAGTTCGAGAGATTGTTGGGTCTCATGGCAGCAGCGTCCAATGTGATCCCCTTTGGCCTGCTGGGCAGGAGACCTTTACAGTGGTGGCTCAGGACCAGAGGGTTCTCCCCGAGGGGATACCCACTTCGTACGATCAAGATCACGCGGCGGTGTCTCCGCGCCTTGGTCATATGGAGAGAACACTGGTTCCTGTCCCAGGGTCCGGTATTGGGAGCTCTTTGTCATCGGGTTGCCATCTCGACAGATGCTTCCCTTACCGGCTGGGGAGCAGTAATGGAAGGCCGCTCAGCTCAGGGTCTGTGGGAGAGCCATCATCACTCTTGGCACATCAACTGCCTGGAGATGATGGCGGTCTTCAAAGCTTTGAGGCACTTCCTGCCAGACCTGAGGTACCATCATGTGCTGGTCCGCACAGACAATACATCGGTGGTCTCTTACATCAACCATCAGGGGGGTCTGCGCTCGCGCCCACTCTGCAAATTAGTGCACCAGATCCTCCTGTGGTCCCTGGGGAAATTACGCTCTTTGAGGGCAATGTATATACCAGGGACTCAGAATATTGGAGCAGACACCCTGTCGAGGCAGGTGCTGAGGTCAGGGGAATGGAGGCTTCACCCCGAGGTGGTGGAGCTCATATGGGAATCTTATGGCCAAGCAGAAGTGGGTCTCAGTACACGACGCACTGTCCACTATGGTTCTCCCTTACTCATCCAGCCCCCCTGGGGTTGGACGCTATGGTAGAGACGTGGCCGAGGCTACGTCTGTACGCCTTTCCCCCTGTTGCTCTGCTCCCAGGAGTTCTGGAGAGAGTCCGCCAGGATGGAGTAAGTCTACTTCTCGTAGCTCCACACTGGCCGAGCCGAATCTGGTTTGCGGACCTGATTCATCTCGTCGACGGTCCTCCCTTGGAGATCCCGATCATTAAAGACCTTCTATCTCAGGCCGGGGGCACTATATATCACCCCCGGCCAGAGATTTGGAAGCTTTGGGTGTGGCCTCTGAGGGGGCGCAACTCATAGAGAGTGGTCTCTCAACTGAGGTTGTGGAGACCATTCTTAGCTCCAGAGCTCCAGCTATGAGGAAACTTTATAGACTCAAATGGAATGTTTTTTCTTCTTGGTGTTACCAACATCAGTGTGACCCCGTCCACTGCTCTGTTGGCTCAGTTCTTGAGTTTTTACAGGACCGCTTCACTTCTGGTCTATGTCCATCCACCTTAAAAGTTTACGTGGCGGCCATTTCGGCTTTCCACGCCCCAGTGGGTGGTGCATCTCTGGGTCGTGACCCTCTTATCTCTCGTTTCCTTCGTGGCACCTTGAGGCTGAGACCTGCAACTCGTACTAGAGTGCCGGCCTGGGACCTGGCTATAGTTTTAGAAGGCCTTTCTAGGGCTCCTTTTGAACCCCTAGATTCTGTCTATGAGAAGTTTCTTTCATTTAAGACTACCTTTCTCCTTGCTATTTCGTCCCTAAAAAGAGTCGGAGACCTTCAGGCTCTCGCGGTTTCTCCCACCTGCCTTGAATTTGCACCTGGGATGGTCAAAGCATTTCTCTACCCTAAGCAGGGATACGTCCCTAAGGTACCGACCATTGTTCCGAGACCTATTGTTCTGCAGGCTTTCTGTCCTCCCCCGTTTGCATCATCTGACCAGGGAAAAGTCTAACCTCTTGTGCCCGGTGCGAGCATTGGACACTTATGTTCATCAGACTTCTTCTTTTCGGAAATCCGATCAGCTGTTTGTAGTGGTCTTCCTGCCACTAAACAGACACTTAGTAAGTGGATAGTTGGGGCTATCCTTCTTGCCTATGAGTCTTCTGACCTACCGTGCCCTTTGGGGGTCAGAGCTCATTCTACTAGGAGTATGGCGGCCTCTAGAGCCTTATTATCTGGGGCCTCTCTTCAGGATGTTTGTGATGCGGCAGGCTGGTCCTCGCCACTCACATTCGTCAGGTTTTATAGCCTAGACCTGGACGCTACTCCCGGGTCTCAGGTTTTTAATTCTTGAGCCGTTGGTTTTTCTGGCTGACACTCAGGCACTTGTTATATGGCGGTTTGGGTATTCTCGTTCCCAAAGCGTTATAGACGCATCGTCTCTCCCTCGATGGGGAACGTCTCGGTTACGTCTGTAACCTCGGTTCCCCGAGAAGGGAACGAGACGATGCGTCTCCCTGCCATTCCTCCTTCGTTCCTGTGATCGACTTGCTTCGGCACTGTCGAAGCTAACACCGGTTGCTCCGGTTGGGGTTTTTATCAATTCCTGTTCGTGACGTCACTCCTGACGCTCACTCTCGCCATTGGACTAGTTGACATGGATGCTTCAGACGCACTCACGCAGAATGCGTTCCCAAAGTGTTATCGACGCATCGTCTCGTTCCCTTCTCGGGGAACCGAGGTTACAGACGTAACTGAGACGTTCTTCAGGATAATAAATAAAACTCTTATTGCAGTTTAACCATTTTTAGAGTGCTTGAAAACAGGAACAAGGAACTCAGAACAAGATTAAGATAATCTCAATATAAAACAACATGAACACACATGAATCCACTCTTGAATTGCAGATATAAACTAAATATCATATATATATATATATATATATATATATATATATATATATAAATATAACATTCAAGATATGCAGGGGATGTACAAAATTATGTGAACACGTGGAAAATAAGCAAGTTTATTATTAACCCCTTAAGCCCAGGGGCGTTTTTCACAAAGTGCCTTGGCACTTTGGACACAGACACTGCATGTGAATTTTCAAGTCATTCGAATCCAACAGTTGTTTAGTTATAGCCCTTTTTAGTTTTTTTCCTGTTATAGTGCCACACACTGGCCAAACTCAATGATTTTTTCTCATGTGACATCAGACTGAGTTCTTTAAAAAAAAAAATCCAAAATAGCTGAAAATGTTGCCAGGTTTCCAATGATATAAGACAATTGAATCTGTGACAAGCACTTTACGAGTTATAAGCGATTTTATACTTTTGATCACTGTACCTCTGTCAGGCCGATTGAGGCGAGCCTTTGTGATGTTGCAGGCGGGTTGGGTACTACCATTTTTAAATGTAAATGATTAGTCTAAAAAATACAGCAAATCATTATTTACTTAAGTCCTTTTCATTTTCTTTACACTCTGTTTGTACAACTTGTATATCTGACTGTTTTCCATAATTTGAATGTTGTCATTTCCATATGTAGTGTAAACATTGCATGTCAGAGTCAATTTTTTTTTTACATTCAGGTACATTCAGCACAGAACTACACATAATGTAATGTCATGTAATACTGAATACCATCCTCATTGTCTTGAGAAACATTTTCTTCTTCAATGTGCAGGATATTGCCGTATCAGCTGTCGCTACAATCAGTCAACTCCTGAACGCAAGTCATGAGATGTACACGTCTGTTAATCATACTGCAATTTCTGAGTAACAAAACATTTCACACTTGCTGATTTGCCACTGACAGTACCATCTAATAGTATATGCAAAATTCATAACCACTCTATTTTTGTCTGACTCTACAGAAACTCTCTCTGCGTGAGAAACAAAATCCATTGTTGGTGCAACTGAAAATGGCAGTGCAGTCACTGAAGGGACAAAATCCAATCTGAGCCAATTAAGAGTTTAAAATGGGGGGAAATATCATTATGATTCTTTTTTTTCTCTAATTCACATTGGCCACAATTAATGGCACCCTTTCATTCAATACTTTTTGAAACCTCCATTTGCCAATTTAACAGGTCTAAATGTTCTCCTATAATGCCTGATGTGGTTAGAGAACACCTCACAAGAGATCAGAGACCATTCCTTCATCCAGAATCACTTCAGACCCAAAAATGGTCCATTATAAGATACAAATTAATTTGTTGGTATTTGATATAATCAAATATGACATGTATCTAAACAAGATGTCCAGGACCTCCATTAGAAATATAGGCCCACAACATCAATATTTCGTATTTCGTTGTACACATGGGGTACTTTTTATCTCTGTATTCACCAAACCCATATTGAGTGTTTGCTGCTAAAAAGCGTATTTTTCAAAAAGCGTATTTGTTTCATCTGACCATAGAAGCCAGTCCCATTTGAAGCTCCAGTCATGTCTGATAACTGAATATGCTTTAGGTTGTTTTTGGATGAGCTAGGATAATTTTTCTCCTAACCCTCCCAAACATGTGGTGAAGTGTTTTTTTTTTTTTTTCTGAACCCGAGATTCAACTATTTTCTGCAATTCTCCAGCTGTGATTCTTGGAGAGTCTTTAGCCACTCAAACTCTCCTTCTCACCATGCATTAGGATGATATAGACACACGTCCTCTTCCAGACAGTTTTGTATAATTTTCTGTTGATTGGAAATTCTTAATTATTGCCCAGATGGTGGAAATGGGAATTTTCACTGCTCTAGCTCTTTTCTTAAAGTCCATCCATCCATCCATCTTCTTCCGCTTATCCGGGGCCGGGTCGCAGGGGCAGCAGTCTAAGCAGAGAACCCCAGACTTCCCTCTCCCTAGACACTTCCTCCAGCTCTTCTGGGGGGACACCGAGGCGTTCCCAGGCCAGCCGGGAGACATAGTCTCTCCAGCGTGTCCTAGGTCTTCCCCGGGGTCTCCTCCCAGTGGGACGCGCCCGGAACACCTTCCCGGGAAGGCGTCCAGGAGGCCTCCGGAACAGATGCCCAAGCCACCTCAACTGATCCCTCTCTATGTGGAGGAGCAGCGGCTCTACTCTGAGCTCCTCCCGGGTGACTGAGCTTCTCACCCTATCTCTAAGGGATCGCCCAGCCACCCTGCGGAGAAAGCTCATTTCGGCTGCCTGTATCCGGGATCTTGTCCTTTCGATCATGACCCAAAGCTCATGACCATAGGTGAGAGTAGGAACGTAGATTGACCGGTAAATCGAGAGCTTCGCCTTGCGGCTCAGCTATTTCTTTACCACGACAGACCGGTACATCGACCGCATTACTGCAGAAGCTGCACCGATCCGTCTGTCAATCTCCCGTTCCATCCTTCCCTCACTCGTGAACAAGACCCCAAGATACTTAAACTCCTCCACTTGAGGCAGGAACTCTCCACCAACCTGAAGTGGGCAAGCCACCCTTTTCCGACTGAGGACCATGGCCTCGGATTTGGAGGTGCTAATTCTCATCCCAGCCGCTTCACACTCGGCTGCAAACCGTCCCAGTGCATGCTGAAGGTCCTGGCTTGATGAGGCCAACAAGACAACATCATCTGCAAAGAGCAGAGACGAAATCATGTTGTCACCAAACCTGACCCCCTCCGGCCCCTGGCTGCGCCTAGAAATTCTGTCCATAAAAATCATGAACAGAACCGGCGACAAAGGGCAGCCCTGCCGGAGTCCAACACGCACCGGGAACAAGTCTGACTAACTGCTGGCAATAAGTACCAAGCTCCTGCTCCGGTCGTACAGGGACCGGATAGCCCTTAGCAAAGGGCCCCGGACCCCATACTCCCGGAGCACCCTCCACAGGCCGCCGCAAGGGACACAGTCGAATGCCTTCTCCAAATCCACAAAGCACATGTGGACTGGTTGGGCAAACTCCCATGAACCCTCCAGCACCCTGTAGAGAGTATAGAGCTGGTCCAGTGTTCCACGGCCTGGATGAAAACCACACTGTTCCTCCTGAATCCGAGGTTCTACTATTGGCCAGATTCTCCTCTCCAGTACCCTGGCATAGACTTTCCCAGGGAGGCTGAGAAGTGTGATCCCCCTGTAGTTGGAACACACCCTCCGGTCCCCCTTCTTAAAAAGAAGGACCACCACCCCGGTCTGCCATCCCAGAGGCACCGTCCCCGACTGCCACGCGATGCTGCAGAGGCGTGTCAGCCAAGACAGCCCCACAACATCCAGAGACTTGAGGTACTCAGGGCGGATCTCATCCACCCCCGGTGCCTTGCCACCTAGGAGTTTCTTGACTACCTCGGTGACTTCAGCTTGGGTGATGAACGAGTCCACATCTGAAACCTCAGCGTCTGCTTCCTCAATGGAAGACGTGACAGCGGGATTGAGGAGATCCTCGAAGTATTCCTTCCACCGTCCAACGACATCCCCAGTTGAGGTCAACAGCTCCCCACCTCTACTATAAACAGCGTTGGTAGGGCACTGCTTCCCTCTCCTGAGGCGCCGGACGGTTTGCCAGAATCTCTTCGAGGCCGACCGATAGTCCTTCTCCATGGCCTCACCGAACTCCTCCGAGGCCCGAGTTTTTGCCTTCCCAACCACCCGGGCTGCAGTCCGCTTGGCCTGCCGGTACCTGTCAGCTGCCTCAGGAGTCCCACAAGCCAACCAGGCCCGATAGGACTCCTTTTTCAGCTTGACGGCATCCCTTACTTCCGGTGTCCACCACCGGGTTCGGGGATTGCCGCCTCGACAGGCACCGGAGACCTTACGGCCACAGCTCCGAGCGGCCGCTTCGGCAATGGAGGTGGAGAACATGGTCCACTCGGACTCAATATCTCCAGCCTCCCTCGGGATCCGGTCGAAGCTCTGCCGGAGGTGGGAGTTGAAGATCTCTCTGACAGGAGACTCGGCCAAACGTTCCCGGCAGACCCAAACGTATTGTGAGGGAGTCTGTCCAGCTTCCTCCCCCACCATCGGATCCAACTCACCACCAGTTGGTGATCAGTTGACAGCTCCGCCCCTCTCTTCACCCGAGTGTCCAAGACATACGGCCGGAGGTCGGATGAAACGACCACAAAGTCGATCATCGACCTACGGCCTAGGGTGTCCTGGTGCCACGTGTACTGATGGACACCCTTATGCTTGAACATGGTGTTCGTTATGGACAAGCTGCAACTAGCACAGAAGTCCAATAACTGAACACCGCTCAGGTTCAGATCAGGGGGGCCATTCCTCCCAATCACGCCCCTCCAGGTGTCACTGTCGTTGCCCACGTGGGCGTTGAAGTCCCCCAGTAAAACGACGGAGTCCCCAGTCGGAGCACTTTCCAGCACCCTTCCCAGAGACTCCAAGAAGGCCGGGTACTCTGCACTGCCGTTCGGCCCGTAGGCACAAACGACAGTGAGAGACCTATCCCCGACCCGAAGGCGCAGGGAAGCGACCCTCTCATTCACCGGGGTAAACTCCAACACATGGCAGCTGAGATGGGGGGCTATAAGCAAACCCACACCCGCCCGCCGCCTCTCACCATGGGCAACTCCAGAGTGGTGAAGAGTCCATCCTCTCTTGAGGAGTGTGGTTCCAGAGCCCAAGCTGTGCGTAGAGGTGAGCCCGACTATCGCTAGTCGGAACCTCTCAACCTCACGCACAATCTCGGGCTCCTTCCCCGCCAGTGAGGTGACGTTCCACGTCCCTAGAGCTAGTTTCCGTGTCCAGGGATCGGGCTGTCGAGGCCCCCGCCTTCGACTGCCGCCCGATTCTCTACGCACCGGCCCCTTACGGTCCCTCCTGTAGATGGTGAGCCCACGGGAAGGCGGCCCCACGTCGCTCCTTCGGGCTGAGCCCGGTCGGACCCCGTGGGTGGAGGCCCGGCCACCAGGCGCTCGCATACGAGCCCCAACCCCGGGCCTGGCTCCAGGGTGGGGCCCCGGCTGCGCCATACCGGGCGACGTCACGGCCCTATGATTTAATTTCCTCATAAGGGGTTTCTGAACCGCTCTTAGTCTGACCCGTCGCCTAGGACCTGTTTGCCTTGGGAGACCCTACCAGGGGCATATAGCCCCAGACAACATTGCTCCTAGGGTCATTCGGGTACTCAAACCCCTCCACCACATTAAGGTGGCAGTTCAAGGAGGGGAAGTCTTGACTTTCTTAAAGTCACTTCACCAATTTGTGAAGCTCAATTATCTTTTGCTGCACATCAGAAATATATTCTTTGGTTTTTCTCATTGTGGTGGATGATTAAGGGAATTTGGGCTTTGTTTTCCCTCCTCTTTATATTTCTGTGAAACAGGTAGCCATGGTTGGATAATTTCATGTTTATAATCACGCCGGAGAGCTCAAAATTGTTAATATGAATGGGTATATACTTTAGAGATATTTTACTCATAAGAATTTATAGGGGGGCCAATAATTGTGTCCAACGAGTATTTGAGAAAAACCTTTATTTCATAATGATATTTCCCCCAATTTTTAGGATCTGGATAATCCAAGAGAAAGAGTGTCTGGATCCCGCTGAGTGCTCGAGCTTGCAGTGGAAACTTTCAAAAGATCGTTACTTTTCTCAAACTTTTCTATAAGCTCGACCTTCGCTGTGCCTTGGCATCAGTGGCACCCAAACTACGAGATGCAGAGGCTTGTCCCTCATCCCTTGAGAAGAGGGACAAACATAAACTGAGCTTTCTCATTGGAAATTCTCACAACAAGCGTATTCAGAGCCCTCAAGAACCAAACATGCATGCTTCTCACCAAGACACATAATGCACAGATCTAGTGTGTTTTCAGGAATCAGAAATCTCGGACATGGATGAACACACTTTCTAAAATACTCACTTGCCATGTTATCTCCATAATGCCTTCACACGCACTGTCAAACAAATGATTCCTAAAGAAAACAAAAGTTTATGATGTGTTCGGTAGGTTCCCTATTATACTTCCGGGCAACCGCCTGTGACATTACAGGCTATGTGTGGACCCCTGAAGAGCCAATCACAGCAGTTGTGTTTGCTTCTGTTTCTGCACATGTTAACACCCCTTTCACATCTTCACATTTCTTACATATTATTTTTTTTTTTCCCAGTGAGGATACAAAATTATAATTTTTTACAAATATTGAACCTTTTTTGGTAAAGCAAAACTAACTTTATAAGTTAACTAAGTCTCAGTTATGTCTACTTTTATTTCTCCTAAGGATTTTTAGGAGAAACATCTGAGATACTGTTGAGACTAAAATTAGAAATACATGAGAATCACAACTAAGTCTCCTGAGGTTAGAAAGAGCAACCACTGAGCAATAAAATATCATTGTCTTGATAGAGACTTACTTACTTTATAAGTTAACTATAGAAACAATATAAAAATCTGAAACTGCATTCCATGACCCCATTAAGAGTGTATAGTATATGGTGTATAACAGTGGTCTCGAACCCTGTTCCTGGAGAGCTACCGTCCTTCAGATTTCACCTTAAACCCCAATCAAATACACCTGAACTAGCTAATCAAGGTGTTCAGGGATGATTACAGACAGGTGTGTTGGAGCAGGGTTAGAACTGAAGTTTGCAGGATGGTAGCTCTCCAGGAGCAGGGTTGGAGACCTCTGTTATAGAACTATACTGTGATTCTCCTCATTATCAAATACATAGTTGAACTTTCAGGCCAATTCAGCAATGTCCCTCAATTACTTTGTCTGCATGTTTTGGAGTTATGGTAAACAGTACTGGATTACTGATGGTTGCACAAAAACTGAGAGTACCTCGGGACATGCAGTATGCAGCTGTAAAAAAAACAAAAAACAAAAAAAAGAAACTTTGCTATTCTGATGGTAAGAAAAAATACACAAAGATGTAAATACCATTTATATTTCACTTAAAGAGTTAGTTCACCAAAAAAATGAAAATTATATAATTAATGACTCAACTCATTTCGTTTCAAACCCGTGAGACCTCAGTTTATCTTCGGAACAGAGTTTAAGATATTTTAGATTTAGTCCGAGAGCTCTCAGTCGCTGAATTGAAAATGTATGTACAGTATACTGTCCATGTCCAGAAAGGTAAGAAAAACATCAAAGTAGTCCATGTGACATCAGAGGGTCGGTTTGAATTTGTTGAAGCATCGAAAATACATTTTGGTCCAAAAATAACAAAAACTACGACTTTATTCAGCATTGTCTTCTCTTCCGGGTCTGTTGTGAGCGCGATCACTGCAGTGTATGATATCCGGTTTGTGAACGAAACATTCGATATAACCGGTTCTTCTTGAGTTCTGTTCACCAAATCGAACTGAATTGTTTGAAACGGTTCGCATCTCCAATAAGCATTATTCCACAAATGACTTAAGCTGTTAACTTTTTTAATGTGGCTGACACTACCTCTGAGTTCAAACAAACCAATATCCCGGAGTAATTCATTTACTCAAACAGTACACTGACTGAACTGCTGTGAAAAGAGAACTGAAGATGAACACCGAGCCACGCCAGATAACGAACAAAAGACTGACTTGTTCACCTGTAATGAATAAAGAAGCACTGACAATCCATTATAAGCTTTTTGTGCATGTGTGTGCAATGTGCATTAACCCCACCTGTGTTGTGTTTAGGAGACAGAAAACCACACTGAGAATAAATCATTCTTTCTTGGGTGATCGGCAAAATCAGCAAAAGCCTTTGACCCGAGACAGGCTGAGTATTACTGCCAAATAAAAACTACTCAACATCTTCTTCAGAGGAGGAATTTTACATGATTTAAACAGCAACAGTGTTATATTGGTGAAATATAATCTCATAAATATGTTTTGGTTGATAATTGATCCCACATGAAAGACAAATCAAAAGTGAGATCTGAGCAGTGAGTAATGTTGTTGAGCCCTCTCCAAAAACATTTTTGAGGTGACAAATGTGAGAGATCCAGAGTCTCTAAGGAGAAATATCTGAGCACAGTGTGTAAAGTTGTTGAGATCTCTTCTAAAGATTTAAAGAAGACTTTTGCGAGATTGTAAGAGCCTTTTTAAGTCCTTTGTATTGTGTTTAGAAAATGTGGTGTGTACAGTACAATACTGGACATTGAAGATACGTTTAAACATTTAAACTAGTAACCCTTGATATTCTGAAATCTTTAATGCTATTTAAATGATAGTTTTAGTATTTACAATATTAATAAAAGTTTAACGGTTCTCCTAAAATAAAACTGAAGACACCTTAAGACAAAGCTGATATCTCAATGAGACATAGAATCATCTCTTAGTATCCTGAGCATATATAACCTCTTTCAGAGCCATAGCCTTGTGGGCAGCGCAATGACATAAAAGCACAACCTCAAACAATATGGGTTTGAATCCCAGCTAAAGGTACTTTCCTGTTCAATTCTCACCTGTCCAATTGTTTCCTATCTCCCACTATCCTGAAAAAACATTTTTATTATGGAGTCTTGCAAGAGATTAGTGAGACAATAAAGAGATATCCCATGTTTCTCACACATTTATCAGCCATTTTGGGTTCCTTTCTTTCAGAACTTTCTCAAGTCTCAGTTATGTCTACTTTTATTTCTCCTAAGGATTTTTAGGAGAAACATCTGAGATACTGTTGAGACTAAAATTAGAAATACATGAGAATCACAACTAAGTCTCCTGAGGTTAGAAAGAGCAACCTCTGAGCAATAAAATATCATTGTCTTGATAGAGATTGAAGCAAGACAGTAAAGAGATATTCTATATTTCTTACACCACATTATCAGTTTAGACTTTTTTTTGTCTCTCAAATATTTCTCATGTCTCATTTATGTCTACTTCCATTTCTCCTAAGGAATTTTAGGAGAAACATCTGAAATGCTGTTGAATCTAAAATGAGAGATATATGAGAAACTCATTTAAGTATCCTGAACTTAGTAAAACCAACCACTGA
Organism: Carassius carassius; assembly: GCF_963082965.1. NCBI lineage: Eukaryota > Metazoa > Chordata > Actinopteri > Cypriniformes > Cyprinidae > Carassius > Carassius carassius. The sequence continues at coordinate 14,885,711 of NC_081802.1, read as the reverse complement.
GAATTTAAAAAAACAATTTTTTATGGGATAGTGCTTTTCTGGTACTTACTTGTTTAAATTGGGGTTGGTCCTGCAGATGTTGTAAGAGAAGTGCAGCAGTATTGCTGTGCTTGAGATCAGCATGAGCAGTAAAGAGAGCACGAATCCCCAAAACATGGGTTTCTTTATAAATTTTGTTTGTGGTTCAGTGAAGCGAGTCAGCAACTGCAGAAAGAAAACAGACAACTGAACCAACATTTCTGAAATCTTTTTAATATTAAAGGGAATTAAAATAAATGAGTAAAGTTGATCTTTAAAGTTAAAATATTTATTGCATACAAATCCTGTCGATAACCTAATGGCTCCTCCTCATGCACTCTAAAAAACGCTGGGTTGTTTTTCAACCCAAATGCTTGGTTGAAACCGCTGCGTAGGACATTACGTTGTTTTCAACCAAAGGTTGAAAATCGGTCTAGATTATAACCCACCGGCGCTGGGTTGGGAATGCAGACATGAAGGAGAGCACGCACATCACGTTAAGATCGTATGTCTCCAGTGTGAGCAGCCGCCATTTTCTCAGCGTGAAAGAAGAGAGAAGGAGTAAAAGACATTATGGTAAGTAAAGATTCAAAATGTAATGTTATCATTTATTGTTTACCAGGTTTTATGAAAGGCGGAAACAAAAGAGCTTAACATTATATAGAAAAATACACGGACGTGGTTTTCGCCTCAGATACGGAGGTCTCATTTAATGTTACTGAACAGAAGAGGTACTTTTAATATAACGTCGGTGAGTGTCTTATGTCATATTGTCATGTTACGGTTACACTCATGTTAATTTGTTATCTTATTTTTCACAGTTAAACTGAATGTACGTTAGTTTCCTAAAGGAAACCGTGTTATGTAATAAAGACTAGCATGACTATTTTGAGCCTGTTGAAGTGGTAATTGTTAAAAGTATGTTTTACGTCTTATTCCAGGGTCTGTTGGAATTCTTGATTCTGATTGGCTGGCAGGTACTGTATGCATCGAGTAAAAAACGTTGATTATTACATGGTAATTTACCAAGTTATAGACAAGTTAAAACTAGTATTGCTCTTTGCAGCACAATTTTTGACCGAATGGGTGATGTCAGTTACGATACCTTTTTGTCAGTTACGATACGTTAGCGCCAGAGCCATAGAGAGAGAGAGTTGCGACAATGGAAGTTCGAAATGTTTGGTTGTCACGTGATTCATGTAGACTTCAGATAGTTCCAGGAAGTGCGTTGGCGGCCATTCAAACTGATAGAGTAGAGTGACAAAACTGCGATTTCTGGTAATAAGGAGTCAATAAATGCATTTATTTTATATATTTATACAACACACCGACATATGTATGTAGCATGAATATGTAGTTATAGCGATGTTTTTTTAAAATATCAAATCAGATCATTTTTGAGGATGAGTGTTCAATAACCGTTATTTTAAAAACTTATTTTAGGTTAACCTTAAGTTCTATAAACACGGGTTGTGGTTGCCTTTTTACGTTACATATTGTTCTTTTTTTCACTGATCTCATGTTAACTAATGTCATTTTAAATTGTACAGTTATTTTAAATTGTAATTATATATTTTTTCGCAAAAGATAAATGATTAACATTATGTTTGTTTGTCTGTTATTTGTTTATTTATAACAGTAACGTTATGTAGTTTTAAGAAATGGTTATGGGTAGGTTTAGGGGTAGGTGTAAGATTAACGTTAGTGGCTCAAAATAACGTTTTAATTTTATATTTTTACTAAAATTGTGTTTTATTATGTTTTATTCTTTTAACATTCTGTATAAAATGGGTAGGTTTAGGTTCAGGTGAGGTATAGGGATCTTACATTTATCAAAAAAAAAATTATAAAAAGGGAATATATGCATAAATATTTTAAAAATTAATCCGATACACATTGAAAAGCAGCTCCATGAGCAAATTTCTATGGATAACTGACTGGTCAGAGAACACGTTCTATCTGTACGTATTTGAGGTTGTTTTTACGTAAATTTCGATACGTATCGAACCTGTAATTACGTCCAGATAATACGTAAATGACACTGTAAATACGTAAAGGCACATACGTATTGGACAGTTTTAATTTACGTCTAAATATGTACGTTTTGATTGTGAGATCAGGCTGTCAAATCACACACAGAGATTAAATGGCGAGCGTGATTTCACCAAGTAAAACATGTTACTGGATAAAGATCCTTGTGTCGCTCCTATTCTTTATGGAGGGTTGGAGATGTTCCCTGTGGCTCAGCAGTGTTATCGGCATGGCAAAGCTTATAGGTTCATCTTTGGCTTCTCTGCTGTCTCTGTTATGTACAGTACTTAGTTTTGATTATTTCACTTCAATTACATGACTTGCAGATCTACTACAGCAAAAAGCTGTTGGATGCCTGGTTCACCAGCACACAAGATGAGAAGAAGAAATAAGAGACTGCTGGAGAATAATAGTTACCAGCTGCTTATGTGTGTCTTTATTTTCTCTTCCTGAGGGCTCTTCGATCATATACATCTTTATGATTACACAGTGTTGGGAAGGTTACTTTGGAAATGTAATAGGTTACAGATTACAAGTTACCCTGTTTAAAATGTAATAGTAGTGTAACTTTTTCAATTACTTAATTAAAGTAATGTAACTAATTACTTTTGAGTACTTTTTGATTACTTTTCTAAATTTGTGAAAATTAAAGAATAATAAATAAAAGCATATACCTCAACTTAAATACAGTTATCTAATAAGCATGTGACGTATTCTGTGTAATAAACTCCTGAAACATTGGTGTTTTTTTGAAACTGCTGTCTCTGTATATGATGATAGTTTTCTCAAAATAAGTAAAATGCACATGAAGTGACACAGAGCAGTTCTAGAAATTATGTTTATGTGCTCGTGTACTCCTATATTGAGGCGGCAGAGGTTGAAAACACTGTGAGCTTCAGTAGGCCTATGTGTAGTAAATGAAACCATGTCTTTGCCATTATTTTACAGGAGGGGCGGACTGGGAAAAAAAAAAAAATCAGACTGGAAAATTCTAACTCATACAAACAAATTCGTGGACAAAAATATTTTTTGTATGGACCTGACATAAAAAAGGTTTAAATCTTTAATTTGGGGACATGCAAAATAATTTAAAGTTCTCTCCTGAACTGCACCTTCACTTCCATCTCTCTCATGACTTTAATACTCAAGATTGAACAAAACTATACTTTACAATACAATACTCTACAATACTACAATATCTTTATAGAAAAATCCTAATACTGTACACGAGTCATGTTTTTCCCTTACAAAAGTTAAACATGCTTTTATTAGCCTATATAAAAGTAAAAAAACCTTGTTTTTTTTTTTTGCAAATGGATTTGTATTTATTTTTAAATAAATACATTTGTAAAATAATTTTACATTTTTGGTTACCACAGTTGAACAATAGTAACCCTTTTCTCTGGATTTATAGTTAAATATTAAAATGTTAATTTTCGTAAGGGTTGTGTTGTCTGTCGTAGCTCCCCCTAAACCTATTAAAAAAAATGTTTTTCAGCTAAATTACTACTGTAACATTACAACACATAATAATGATGTCCTTTATATAGTATTTTGAGTGATGACTGGTGAGCAACGTGCTGCTGCTTGATTAAATAAATAAAAAAACAAAGACAAAAAAGCATCTTTACAGATGAAACTGACCTGAAACCATGAACAGTAGTTCTGCTTCTCTGCTCCAGCTGTGCGCTTCCACACTCCACTCTATTCTCTCTCTCTCTCTCTCTCTCTCTCTCTCTCTCTCTCTCTCTGTCTCTCTCTCTCTCTCTCTCTCTCTCTCTCTCTCTCGCATTGATTACTCTGAGTCTGATCCAAACCGTTTGGCAGAGGCGCGGAGATTGCGCGAGTCATGACTAACACTTCATGACTTTTTAGAAATGTAATATTTAATCAAATGGTGGATTCGCAAATGATCGCTTTAGTATATTCGGCGTGCAATTATACAATAACAATATTAAAATAGAGGGCCAAATCATCTGCCAGGCCACCGGGAATTGTCCCGGTTCTCCCGGTGTCCAGTCCACGCCTGATTTCCAACACGCAGAATGTGCAAGTCATATATTGCATTTTTGGGGCTTAATATTCAAAGACACTAGTCCATGTCATGTTTTGATTCAAGTGTACTGACCTACTTTTGATTTAGTCATCCAAAATGTGGCATATTCCGTCCGCGGTAGGCATTCCGTTTTTATGACTGGATTCTACGACTATGTTTCCGCATCCCGGAAATTATTAGGGCGTAGCCTATGTCTCAGAATAGTCAGTGCAATTTGGGAAAGAAATCAGTTAAATCTGTATGTGGATGTGTGTAAATATTCAAATGTAATCCCCTTTGTAATCGTAAAAAAATTCATAAGTAACTGTAATTTAATTACTCATTTTTTTGTAGTAACTGTAACTAATTACAGTTACAATAATTTTGTAATTAAATTACGTAACGCCGTTACATGTAACTAGTTACTCCCCAACACTGTGATTACATGACTAAGTAAATTGAGCCTAAGAGGAGATCAGATGTGTAAAACCAGGATGTTCAGTGTCAAACTTCTCATCTACTGGCTCTCGTCCCAGATCAAGACATCACTGAAGTCTGTTTCTGCTTGGGTCTGAACTGCAGGCTTTTGTAATCTCTCTCTGTTTCCACCCTAGTTCCACATGCTGTTTAACAGATACCTCAAGTCATTAAGGGAAAATGTAACCTCAATGATGAGGAATCAGGCAGTGTGTGAAGAACCACAGCAAAAGTCCAAGTACCAAAACAGTGTATGTCAGATATTCTGTTATTTTCAACTAATCAGCTAACATTAAAATTATCTGAAAATGTTAATGAGTTATTTTTTGCCAGTTTTTGAATAGATCAACACAAACATTTGTTTGAAGTTGTAATACTATGTAACGTCTAAACAACAAAAGTTACTTTTTAAGTAATATTAATGATTAAAAAAATGAATATGTTGTAACGTTGTCGAGCTGCTAAATGGCTGTTAGAATTTCACAGTTATTTATATATGGTAACTTTGTATTTGCTCTGGATTAGTTCTCTGGTTTGGTATGCATGTTCCCTGGGAATTGAACCCATGACCTTTTGCTCTGCTAACACAATGCTCTATCACTGAGCCACAGGAACACTAATGAGTAATGATGCCATTCCTTTTTTTCTTCCTCTAAATGTAACAACACAAGAGTATTGTTGTATAGAAATGCTCAGCAGATAATTAACTTAGGTTGGCGAGTTGTTTAAAGTGACAATTTGTCTAAAAATGAAAATCCTGTCATCATTTACTCACCCTGAAGTTATTCCAAACATTATTCTGTTGAAAACTAAAGAAGATATTTTGAAGATTGTTGGTAACCATACATTGATGGTAACCAGTGACTTGGTAAGAAGAAAAAAAAAATATATATACTATGGAAGTCGAAGGCTGTTTTTACCAGCAGCTGTTTGGTTACTAACATTCATCAGAACAGTTTTTTTAATGTTAAACCATCATCAACATTTGATGTTGGCAGCTGGGTTCAGTGTATGTCAGTTTTCACAGCTCTACCCACAAGCTAAAACAATTACTGAAGAGAGAAAAAAGAGTGATAAATTGTGTAAGTAGTTTTGACAGGATGCTGAGGAAAAACCCACTGAACTCTCGGCATGAAAATTCTCGTCTCGCTGTCTGAATGTTCAGCATGTGCACGGCTGCATGTAGTCTAATATATTTATATAAAGGCAGAAGCGTTTCTTTATCATAATGGTTTTCTGCTTTTGGGAGTTCGTGCTTTTGGCCGTTAATTTGTGTTAACAGTGTTGAGATGTGCCGTTAATTTGCCTGAAAGCAATTTGCATCTAATACAAGGCTCACTTTGAATAACAAAATTAAGTTGAGTAATTTATCTTTAAACGTGACCCATGCCAATCTTTTACACAATGCAGTGTTTACTTGGACGTGAAATCAGTTTGTTTGACAGTGACACATTAGTAGAGTGCACGCACACATAGCCATATTGTGATATTAATCGCGTGTGTGCTCCTACTTTGCATCTCTCCAGAATATTCAACAAAGATTTGATCTTATGTAAAAAGATATTTAGGTTGTGTATACAAATGTCAATTATTCACATGATATCATTACCTATCTACGCACATTTGGCAGGTTGAGATTTGGCACAAAAATTAAAATAATATACTCTCATGCCATCTCCAGATGTATAGACTGACTTTCTTAGCATGAGGGTGTTTTTTTCTTCTAAATAAAGTCAATTATATCTTGGATGGGGATTTATTTTAATTTTGGGACTGTCCATTTAAAATAGCCCATATTTTCATAATTACGACTATCCTTTTTTTTTTCAGACTAGTTACTAAAGCCTAGATATGAGTACTTATCAGGTTGTCCAAGTAGGAAAATGATATGACCTGCCCGACCCAACATGTTTCTTGTCATTTTTGGTTTTTGCAAAACATTTCACATTACCGTCTCCATAGCTCTTTTTTAATGCAAATATATCATGCCAAACTCAACATAAGAGATCCTCCTACATAAGTCATAACTAGACATTTTCAGATCTGCATGATTAATGGGATGATGATGGATCGCTCCATGCTGCTGCTCTTATTTCTTTCAGGTAAAGGATTATTGTAACATTACAGATTAACTTTCAGAAAAATAGATTAGATTAGAATAGTTATTTCTATCTTTTTAGATGTAGGGATATATATGTATATATGTTTATGTTTATGTCAATAGTAAAGTTATCATTGTTAACATATATTTTAATAAAAAAATTTAAGTTAGATTACGTCCGAACAATTAAACAGGACCAATAAAACTGTAAATAAATTGACTACACTCAGTAGAAGAACCATTCCGGTTCCCCCAAGAACCTCCCAGTGAAAACTCTTAAAAGAACCAATCATGTTATGGTGTGATTTTTTTTTTACAATTTTTTAATCTTTAATCTATAATTTTAAAATCTACAAAAAATATAATTTCTTTATTGGCAGCTTTGGTTCCATGAAATCTTACCATTGCACAAAATGTTCTTTAAAGAGAAAAATATGTGTTAGATTATAACAATGTTCCTCACTATAATAATAAAATAAAATAAAATAAAATAGTTCTTTTAAGAACTTACTCACTGAAAGATTATTTCGGGAATAATAAAGGGTTCAAAAATATTCTCTGAAGGGTTGCAGAAACCAGAATGGTTCTTCTATGGCAGTGGTTCTCAATTCCAGTCCTTGTGTACCACCGTTTGGCATGTTTTGCATGTCTCTTATGATTCAGATAACCAGCTCTCTATAAGAGAGCTCCATGAACTGTGTTCTGATTGACATGAACATTCATTCATGGATTTGCACTACACCATTTCCTGCAGCGTCTTCACACACAGATAAAACTTACAAGAGAAGTGTGACATAATATACCTCTCTAAATAAATACAATTTAAATTCAGATCATGCACACTTTAATGCCTTTGAATGGAACATATACATTCCCCTTGAACTGGAATCATAGCAGAATATCCTGTGATGTCCACTTCTCAGGGCGAATAGAACGGTCGAATAGAACAAATGAAGTGATGAGAGAAACAAAATGTGCAAAGTGGTGGTACAAGAGGACTGGAATTGAGAATCACTGTTCTATAGTACATTGCAAAAACCCACTTTTGGAACTTTCATGTGTTAGATTTAGCTATATTTGGCTGAACAGTAGTTTGGGTGGCACGACAATGTACTAGATTTCTCTGATACAGGGGTTTTCAAACTGTGGGTCGCGACTCACTTGTGGGTCACAGAATGGAACAAGGTGGGTCGCATAAAGTCACTTGGCTGCAGCTAAATTTGCATTTCAATGACATTCACACTCGGTCTTGGGCTGCACGATATAGCCTAACAACATTAATTACGAACTGCAATATCCTTAATGTGATTTTCGAATTGCAATTAAGTCCGCGTGTTTTGAAGCGCGGGCGCGCACGAGTTGTAATAACAGTGAAGGTCTCAGAGCAATGTCATTAAAAGGTTCAATCGCTCCGGATTATTAAAGAGAAAATCTTGCTCACTTCAATACACTATATTGTGCATGAGATTGCATACACCAGAAAATTCAAATGTTACGAAAACGGTTTTAGGTAGGCCATCTTCAATTTATTTTTATCGTCTGTTTGAAACCTGCACTGTTTTCATTAGGGAACGGTTTGTAAAAAGCATTTCACATCTACAGGGTGAGCAGGGCACAAACACAGGGTTAATTTTAACACTACAAAATGAAACCTTTTTGCAATATTTCCTTGACGTATCATCTCTGTTTAGAGAAAAATTTGCAAAAGTTCAGAAATCTTTTGAATATATTGCTGAACATTTTGTCAGGAATCATAAGACAGAATCCAATAGCGAGTAGTAATAAGGTTTAATGAAAACAGTCAGTAGACCAAACAGAATTGCTGGCAGACAACGGGCACCAAGCAGGTCATAGGGAACACGACAACTACAGTGTAGACTCCAAGCGGGGCAGACGAGAAATGTGATGTGCCGCGATGATCCTCAAACATAGGCAGACCACAGTTCAAGCAGACAAATAAAAACCCCGAGTCCAGGATACGATTAACCGAATAGGCTGGTTCCCCATCTACGATTCGTGGTGGTGGGGGAACCGGGACAGGCGGATCAATAGTCAAACGAAAATGAGTTTGATTTTAGATACATGGAAGGCAGGGTGAATCCTCTGGTATGCTGGAGGGAGTTTGAGGTGGACTGTCACTGGACTAAGGATCTTGGTGATGGTAAATGGGCCGATGAATTTAGGAGCTAATTTTCTATAAACGGAGCGGAGAGGAATATCAGCAGATGAAAGCCACACTTTTTGACCAGCGATGTAGATGGGAGGTATCGACCAGTGGCGATTGGCCTGGACCTTAGTGGGCAAACCCACCTGGAGAAGGGTCTTCCTGGCTGTTCTCCAGATGTCTCTGCAACCCTGGACAAATTAGTGGGGGGAACCACAACTTCAGATGCCAGACTAGGAAAAATTGGTGGCTGGTACGCTAAACTACACTCAAACGGAGAAAGGCATGGGGACGACACTGGTAATGAGTTATGTGCATACTCAACCCATGAGATATGCTGACTCCAAGAGGACAGATTCTGTGAGGCTAAACACCACAACCCACGTTCCAAATCTTGGTTGGCCCTCTCTGTCTGACCGTTGCTCTGGGGATGAAGAAAGACCCAGAAGAAAGGCTGACATTCGGCCCCACCAACCAACAAAACTCTCTCCAAAATTTGGATATAAACTGAGGACCCCTGTCTGAGACCACGTCTGTCAGGGGGCCATGCATATGAAACACATGGTCTATGACAGCAACTGCTTTCTCTCTGGCTGATGGTAATTTGGGCAGAGGGATAAAATGCACAGCCTTTGAAAACCTGTCCACCACAGTTAAAACCACTGTGTTACCCTGTGAGGCAGGGAGACCTGTAACGAAAATTAGCGCAATATGTGACCAGGGTCTCGAAGGAACTGACAATGGTTGAAGGAGCCCAGCAGGAAGGTGAGTGGAAGACTTACAACTGGCACAGACCGAGCAGGCCAATACAAAACGACGAGTGTCGCGAGCCATAGTTTGCCACAACAACCATTGCTTAATGAGAAAAATGGTACGATTGACTCCTGGATGATACACCACATCGAATTGACCCAAAAAAAAAATTGCCCACCGAACCTGCCTAGAGTGAAGTCGTTTGGGGGATCTGATGTAGTCAATGTTCTTGTGGTCGGTCCAAACAATGAAAGGTACCCCCAAACCCTCCAAACAAATGACGCCACTCCTCCAAAGCTAACTTGACTGCCAACAACTCTCTATTATCAATGTCGTAATTACGTTTAGCGGAAGACAAACGATGAGAATAATAATAAGCGCACGGATGAACCTTGCCATCCACAGAGGAGCGCTGGGAGAGAACTGCACCTACCCCCACCTCTGAATCGTCGACCTCCACCACAAACTGACGAGAGGAATCAGGAGCGACAAGAATGGGGTCTGAAACAAAGCAGTCCTTGAGTTTAGAGAATGCAACATCAGCTGCACTAGACCACCTGAAAGTCGTCATGGTGGAGGTCAAGCCTGTCAGAGGTGCGGCTATTTGGCTATAGTTGTGAATAAAACGGCGGTAAAAATTGGCAAAGTCCAGAAACCTCTGGAACCATCTGGAGTTGGCCAATTAACCACTGCCTGAATCTTGTTGGGATCCATGCGCACCCCCTCAGACGACACAATATATCCTAAAAAAGGAACAGACTGTGCATGAAAAGCGCATTTCTCTGCCTTGACAAAAAGCCCATTCTCCAACAGCCTCTGAAGCACTCGTCTGACGTGCTGAACGTGTTCCTGGAGAGACGAAGAAAAAAAAAATCAATATGTCATCTAGGTAAACATATATGAACTGATCAACCATGTCTCTCAGCACATCATTGACGAGTGCCTGGAAAACCGCGGGGGTGTTGGAAAGACCGAAAAGCATAACCAAGTATTCAAAGTGCCCCCTGAGGGTTTTAAACGCGGTTTTCCACTCATCCCACTTCCTGATGCGGACCAAATGATAGGCATTACGTAGATCCAACTTGGTGAACCAAGAAGCACCCTGCAGCCTCTCAAAAGCTGAAGACATCAGCGGCAAAGGATAAGTATTCTTTACCGTGATGTTGTTCAACCTTCAATCAATACAAGGACCCAGGGAACCGTCCTTCTTGCCCAAAAAGAAGAATCCCACCCTGCAGGAGAAGAGGAAGGATGGATGAGTTTGGCTGCCAGAGAATCAGAAATATATTTCTCCATGGCCTCCCTCTCCGGAGTGGAAAGAGAGTATAATCTGCCCTTAGGCAGAGACGTACCTGGCAATAAGTCTATAGCACAGTCATAAGGACAGTGAAGAGGAAGAGAAGCAGCTCTGGACTTACTGAACACTTCCTTCAGGTTGAGGTACTCCCCGGCACGTTAGACAGATCCGCCTGCTCATCCTGCAACACAGAACAAGACACAGAAGAACATGCAGACACCAAACAAGACGCATGACAGTTCTCACTCCAAGACATGACAGAGTTCTGACGCCAGTTTATGTGAGGGTTGTGCAGTGTGAGCCAGGGGTGTCCTAACACCATAGGAGCCAATGCTGAGTCAATGAGGAGAAAGTGAATTTCCTCAACGTGGTTACCCGATGTGATCAGACTCAACAGTCCGGTGGAGTGGGTGACCGATGACAGGAGTTGTCCACCCAGTGCGTTAACTGAAATGGGGTGAGTGACGGGAATTATAGGTACTGCCAGACGAAGTGCCAGGTCACGGTCCATAAAACTCCCCTCAGCACCGGAGTTCACCAGAGCCTCGCATCAATGATAAGAGGAGGCCCACTGCAGTCTTACCGGAAAGAGCGTCGCTTCACGAGAGGATACATCCCAGGATATGCCACCCATCAATAACCATCATTCTACTGAAGGGTGTTGGCTCTTACCGGGCACTTACAGAAACTTGGACGCAAAGTGACCCCCAGCTCCACAGTATAAACACAGTCCTTGCGCTCTTCTGTGCTCCTTCTCCTGCCGGGAGAGACGAGCTCTGCCCACCTGCATGGGTTCCCGATTGAACGAGTACCCAAACGCATCACCTGAACGGAAGACCGGATGGACCTCCATGTCTGGAACTCGACCTCGCAGCACCAGAAGATTTCGACATTGTAACCTTGGGTCTACTCTGATAGCTAGATCAATCAACCAATCCAAAGTTGCAGGTAACTCCAGGGTGTATATCTCATTTTGGATGCGGTCGGCCAACCCATGCAGAAACATGTCCCACTGCGCCTCGCTGTTCCACTTACACTCTGCAGCTAGTGTCCGGAATTCAATGGAATAGTCAGTAACCGATCTGTGGTCCTGACGTAAATCTGCCAACACTCGGGCTACTTCCTTGCCCGCATCTGCCCGATCAAAAGCTTTCTTGAGCTCGGTGCTGAAAAGTCTGGAAAGACTCTAAACAGTCATGTCCCTGCTCCCAAACTGTGGTTCCCCACAGCACCGCTCTTCGAGATAGTAAGGTAATGACAAAAGCCACTTTAGATTGCTCAGTGGGAAATTATGAGCGCTGTAGAGAAAAAAAAAAAAAAAAGAACATTTTGTCAAAAATGATCACCATATATGTAGAAGACAATGCTGAATAAAGTCGTCGTTTTTGCTATTTTTGGACCAAAATGTATTTTCGATGCTTCAAAAAATTCTAACTGACCCTCTGATGTCACATGGACTACTTTGATGATGTTTTTCTTACCTTTCTGGACATGGACAATATACCGTACACACAGCTTCAATGGAGGGACTGAGAGCTCTCGGACTAAATCTAAAATATCTTAAACTGTGTTCCAAAGATAAACCGAGGTCTTACGGGTTTGAAACAACATGAGGGTAAGTTATTAATTACATAATTTTGCTATCTGTGTGAACTAACCCTTTAAATAGATTAAACTTGTCTAGGTGGGTCGTGGAATGGAAAAGTTTGGGAACCCCTGCTCTAATACATAAAATAAGTAAGCTTGATCAAAGTTCTTGTGTGGAGAATAACCTATTGAAGGTAGCAGTGTAGCAGTTCTTCAGCAGTGATGTTAGTATGCCATCCTCCAAACAATCTTAACCCTTTTTTGTAAACAGCTTGAGTTGATAGCATCTGAAACACAGTCACAATGTTAATGCATCTGACTAAAGATACACATAATCTTTCACATGGATGTTAATTGTTCTTCATGGAACCATGAATGCCAATAAAGAACTTTTACTTTTAAGAGTGTAGCTGTCGATAGGACAATTATATGTTGTTTACAAACAATATATGATATTGTATTGTACCAAAAATATAGTGCTGATCTAAACTGAATTGTTTTCTTCTGTTTGAACAGCATTTATAAATGAGAAGTTACTGTATGTCAATGGACAAACATCTGCTACTCATAAGCTGCTTACTACGACTGTCCCTGTTGTCACTACTACCAATCCTACTAAAATCCCTGTTGTCACTACTACCAATCCTACTAGAATCCTCACTACTACCAATCCTACTAAAATCCCTGTTGTCACTACTACCAATCCTACTAAAATCCTTACTACGACCAATCCTACTAAAATCCCTGTTGTCACTACAACCAATCCTACTAAAATCCTCACTACTACCAATCCTACTAAAATCCCTGTTGTCACTACTATCAATCCTACTAAAATCCCTGTTGTCACTACTACCAATCCTACTAAAATCCCTGTTGTCACTACAACCAATCCTACTAAAATCCTCATTACTACCAATCCTACTAAAATCCCTGTTGTCACTACTACCAATCCTACTAAAATGCTCACTACTACCAATCCTACTAAAATCCTCATTACTACCAATCCTACTAAAATCCCTGTTGTCACTACTACCAATCCTACTAAAATCCTCACTACTGCCAATCCTACTAAAATCCCTGTTGTCACTACTACTAATCCTACTAAAATCCCTGTTGTCAGTACAACCAATCCTACTAAAATCCTCACTACTACCAATCCTACTAAAATCCCTGTTGTCACTACTACCAATCCTACTAAAATCCTCACTACTACCAATCCTACTAAAATCCCTGTTGTCACTACTACCAATCCTACTAAAATCCTCACTACTACCAATCCTATTAAAATCCCTGTTGTCACTACTCCCACTTCAACCACTTCGTCAACATCAACTACCATCCCTAACCCGCTTTTGACCACTTTTCAACCTACAGGTATGCACTTCAGATTTCTCTTAAATTCTGGCCTGTAATGCAAGTGAGACCATTTCAATTTTTTTGTTGAGGATGACTTATTAGTTTCATTGCAGGTAATACTTGTCCAGAGGAAAAACTCAATGGTTTGATCTTCCCACTGACAGTGATTGGTCAGATTAACTATTCAACACAGCTTTGCCCTCCAGGAACAGCCAGTGGTATGTAGTATTACGAAATAAACAGTCGTAAATACAAAAACATTATATATTAGCATTACTGAGGGGTATAATATAAAAAAATATATAGTAAATGTACTTAATTTGTGTGAGAAGTTGATTGTGTCAGAAATGCCTAGCAACATATGTTTAACTGCAATTATTTTAGTCTGGGTTTGATATTTTTTTGGTTTGTGTTCTTGAAGCAAGCATGTTTAACTGTTCTTGTGTGTCTTTTATGTCTTTTGTAGCTGGTTTTCCAATGGCCTCAGCTCAGTGTTTGAATTCACCACTTTTCCCCGCATTTGGTGGAGTTAAACTTCTGGACTGTGGCTTGAACCTGGAGGTGTTAGAAAGCAAAGTCAACGTTTGTATTTGTCTTTGAAATTCAATAGGGGACACTGGTTGACAATTTGAACAAATTCACATTCATTTTGATAGTGTTACTTTACTATCATCAGCATTTATTAATGTTTTGAATTATTTTTAATTACATTTTATTTTTTACATTTAGCACTGTTAATTATTATATTATCCATTTTTAATGTTACAATTTCATCCTATTCCATACATTTCTTGTATAACATATAATGATTTTGAGTTTTTGTCAGTTTAATGGTTTCATTAAGAGTTTAATTCCTGTTTGCAAACACATTTCTTATGCCAAAAAATCTGGTTGATTTCTTTGTCGTCAAATGTAAAACAAAATGTAAAAAAAAAAAATTGTAAAAAATATTACAGCTGCCTCGGGTTTACTGTAGTAATTATTATTATTGTTTTTAACTGATTAAACAAATATTGGCACAATGATTTTGATAATTTTGTTTTAGGCGTCTGTGGAACAGAATATGTACGTTGCCTCCAGTGTCCAGATGCTCACGTCCAAACCTGAGCAGCTGACGTCCCAGAACATCACTTCAGCTGCTACAGTTGTCAATAACCTGCTGTCTGCCAGCATGTTAAATGAGGTAAAAATGTACAAACAATACAATATCTTCATTTGTCTGACAGTGTGACTAGATTAAAATCATTATATAGAAATTTAATAATTTTGTAATAATAATGATAATATATCTTTTATACAGTCAGTTGCAGAGTCAGTGGTGGCCAGCATCAGTCAGCTCATGAACACTGATAAAGACCGATACTCTGAGGACACTTACAATGCTCTCGAGAAGTATTTACACTCCACACATACAAACACAACACACTCTGAATGTTTTACAGAAACAAAACAACGCATTTCTGTGTAAAGCAATTACATATATATATATATATATATATATATATATATATATATATATATATATATATATATATATATATATATATATATATATATATACAGTGCTGCAAATTTGTGAACCCTTTATTTTCTGCATACATTTGACCCAACATATAATTAGATTTTTACACAATTCCAGAAAGTAGACAAAGAGAAACCAATCAATCAAAGGAGACGAAAACATATACTTTGTCATTTATTTATTAAAATTATCCGGTGTTAAATATTTGGGAGTGGCAAAAGTATGTGAATCTGGTGTCTCTGGTGTAACCCCCTTTTGCAGCAGTAAGTTTTGCTTGAGTTCAGTTGATTTAACTCTTTATTTTATCTGCTGTTGGTTAACTAATGTGACCCGTAAGCTGTTTGGCCAATAATAAATGGTTAAATTGATCTCCTGGCTTGCACATCCTTTCTATGTTGTTTAACCCCTTCCTGATCGAGTCTTTTAAAAGTGGGGTTCGTAGCGTAATGTTTACTGTAATTGCTGATCAGTCCTGCACAACATCTTGAAGAATTTTAGACCATTCCTCAATACAGAACCACTTCAGCTTTCTGATGTTGGTGGGTTTCCTTCTATGAACTGCTTGCTTCTGGTCCTTTCACAAAATTTCTATTTAATTAAGGGTCTGGAAATTGCCTCAGTTATTCCAAAACATTAGCTCTGTCCTCCTTTAACCATTCTTTGGTAGAATGACTTCTGTGCTTGTAGTCATTGTCTTGTGACCCACTTCCTCTTCACGTTCAGTTCTCGGACAGATGTCCTGACATTTTCTTTCAGAATTTGCCGGTATAATTCAAAATTCATTGTTCCATCACTGATGGCAAGCCATCTTGGACCAGATGCAGTAAAACAGATTTTTTTTTTTTATCTTATTTTTATGTATTTTCTTTAGACAAAACCCCGCTTAATTGTATTTATTATAAAATTATAAAATTATGCTGAAATTACAAAAATATAACTAGTTTCAGAAACAATAGTTACCATGCTAAAATTAATTTATTTTGAAATAAATAAAAACATCTGGTTACGATGTGACAGGGACGAGAGGTGAGTTGATCCATTTGCAAGCTTTTATTCAAAGACGAGGCCATAACATGCGAGGGTCAAACAAATCCAAATCCAAAATCCAGTAATCCAAAACAGGTGCCTTTGGTGCCTAACAATATCCTAAGAGTGAAGCAAACCGGAAAATCCAGATAACAGCAGTAGTCGAGGCAGGGGCAAGCATAATCTGTAACAGCAAGACAAAAGGGTAAACTGAAATCACAGGCAGGAATCTAAACACATGAAAACAGACAAGGTGAGATTAATCAAGAACTGGCTCCGTAGAGTAGCTATCGCTGAATGAGGGACAAATGCTAAACAATACTTGTGAGTGAATGGTGGTGTGAGACTGATTTATATTCTGTTTGTTATTGGTAGCAGCTGTGTGTGACTGGTTTCAGGTGAACTTGTGATTAGTGCAATGGAGCATGGGAAATGTAGTCCAGGGTGATGTGTAACAGTCTGTGTGGTATGGGAGTTAATTAAATGGTAGGACGACCTCTGGTGGAAAGTGGACAGAAGTGACATAGCCCCCGGAGGTGGAACAGGGGGAGGGATGGAGGGCCAGGTCCATGTGGAAGTGGAGATACAGGAGACTGAGGCAGAGTTAGCAGAGCACAATGAACAAGAAGCCAGGGCAGAGCTGGCAAAGCAGATGGAGCTGAAGACCACCACAGTTGAGCAGACAGGTCGGAAGATCAGGTCGGAAGGTCGGAGCAGAACATCACCAGAGCAGGACAGAAAACCACCAGGTCAAAACAGACTGAAAAGAAGACCACCACATTGGAGCAGAAGACTACTTGAAATTAGTGGATAGACAGATAATTTAGAATTAGACACACTAGGGGAAACAGAACAAGCAGACAGTTCCTGAATGGTCTCAATGGAAATGACAGGGTTAACGAGAAAGACATGGGGTGTGTTCACAGACAGCCTTTTTGGGCAAAACTGAATGGGCAGAGAGTTCACAGATGGCCTCGTCGTCCAGAACAGAACAGGCAGAGAGTTCACGGACAGCCTCCATAGCCATGAAAGGACAGGAAGAGAGTTTAATAATGACCTTCCTGGCCAGAACAGACAGTTCACAGAGTTTATCACTGGGCACCACCACCGCATAAGGAGCTGAGGCACGTGAGGCACGTGAGGCACAGCCTGCGCCGCCACCTCTGAAGAGACTGCAGTGGACACCATGGCCTCTGGGGGCACAGCAGCAGACACAGCTACCTCGGAAGTTTCTGCAGCTTAAGCTGCCACCTCTAATGATGTTGTAGCCAGTGCTGCCAGCTCCAGCAAATCGGTGGTGGTGTGCAGGGTCCATATACACAATAAAGCAACTCCCCATACGGTAGGTGCTGCAGACAGGAGAATGACTTTATGGGCAGGAGGACTAGAGTGATTTGGTTTGGGGATACCAGCTGTGCGTAATGACACCAGCAGTGGATCCTCCACACTGGATACCAGTTGGGAGTACCGATGAACTGACCTTTGATTTCTGGTTGCAGCAGACAGGAAGTAACCAGACTTTGGATAATCAGCTGTGATGTGACGGGACTCTGGATGATCAGCTGTGATGTGATGAGACTCTGGAAGACCAGCAGTGAATTGTCTTGACTCAGGAAGATCAGCTGTGACTTGACTTGACTCAGGAAGATCAGTTGTGACTTGAATTGACTCAGGAAGATCAGCTGTGACTTGACTTGGCTCAGGAAGATCAGTGGTGACTTGACTTGACTCAGGGAGATCAGCGGTGATTTGACTTGACTTATCACAATCAGCTGGGACTTGACTTGACGCATTGTTGTGTCTGCCATTTTGTGAACATAATCTAATGCGACCGCCATTTCACAAATGAGTGCAGTTGTCGCATTCCTCTTCAATGATCAGTAAACAAAGAGCCAAATATATTGCCATATCCATACCTGGCCAGTGTCAGCATGAAAAGCAACCAGATACTGGTGTGGCCAAGTATTTTGTTATGAGGCATCAGGGACGAGAGATGAGTAGATCCATTTGCAAGCTTTTATTCAAAGATGTGGTCATAACAGGCGAGGGTCAAACAATGGCAAACAGGTATATTGAGAGCAAGACAAAAGAGGATGCCAAAATGGGCGTGCTCTATCGGTGGCTAACAATATCCTGAGGGCGAAGCAAATGAGAAAATCCAAATAACGACTGTAGTCCAGGCAGGGGGAAAAACAGAGTCTGAAACAGCAAGACAAAAGGGTAAACCAAAATCACAGGCAAGAATCTAAACACAGAAAAACTGGCAAGGTGAGACTAAACAAGAACTGTCTCTGTAGAGTAGCTATCGCTGAATGAGGGAGAAACGCATGTGACGAGTGGGGCGGGGCCGAGAGACGTGGGAACAGGAGCGAGGCCGGTGGAGTGATTGGAAATGAGTGACACCTGCTCGACCCACCGGCCTCGAGTCCCACGGAGGAGATGGAGGGATATAAAACTGGAGCGACAACAGTGACGGACGAGAGAGGACCAGGCCTGGGTTTAGTTGTATTTGGTTTTTATTTGTGCGCGTCAGTCTTCCGTGAGGGGCTGACGCGCTGTTTTGCCTTTATTTTGTAATTAAAGTTTCTGTTTAGGCGAGGGAGTGTGCCGCCATGGACGCTCGAGGTGGTGGGCTGGAGTGAGTTGCCGGGGATGGGCGAGCTCGCTGCCGGCCACCCGTGATGTGGAGGGGCGGCTGCCGTCCGTGAGGGAGCGGAGGAGTCGGCGCTGTTCGTCAGGGGGCCGGAGCCTGCTGCCTTCGTGAAAGAATCTGGAGGAGCAGGGAATGGGGGACTCCTGCCAGTTGCCCAAAACCGGAGGAGCCCTCGCCATCCACCGGGCGGCGGAGGAGTGTCGTGCCGTCCGCCGAGGCCGTCCAGTGCCACCGCCAGACACCGCGGAGGAGATCACCCAGCTGGTGGAGGGCCGAGCAGCAGTGCGTCTTGGAACCGGAATTTTTTTTTTCCTCCTCTCTCCCCTCTCTCGTCTCTGTCGCTCCTCATCCTTCCATCTCCTTTTCTCTCGCCTCATCTGTCCTACCCCTAGGTTCCCGCAGATCCCCGTGATCGTTCCCCCCCAGAGGGGGGGGGGGTGTAGAGCGCAGTCTCGAGGGTACCCCCCGGCCTGCGAAAGGTGATGGGGGTATGTGACGAGTGGGGCTGGGCCGAGATGTGGGAACAGGAGCGAGGCCGGTGGAGTGATTGGAAATGAGCCACACCTGCTCAACCCACCGGTCGTGAGTCCCACGGAGGAGATGGAGGGATATAAAACCGGAGCGACAACAGTGACGGACGAGATAGGTCCAGGGCTGGGTTTTAGTTGTGTTTGGTTTTTATTTGTGCGCGTCAATCGTCCGTGAGGGGCTGACGCGCTGTTTTGCCTTTATTTTGTAATTAAAGTTTCTGTTTGATTGTCCGCCGGTTCCCGCCTCCCTCTTCCCGATGATTATGAAGTTTGTACATCGTTACAACGCAAAACAATACTCAGCAGTGAATGGTGGTGTGAGACAGATTTGTTTAATCTATGTTATTGGTTGCAACTGTGTATGATTGGTTTCAGGTGAACTTGTGATTAGTGCATTGGAGCATGGAAAAAATGTAGTCCAGGGTGATGTGTAACAGTCTGTAAGGTGTGAGAGTCAACATTTACACTTTATATATATATTTATTACTCAACAAAACTTCAGAAAAACAGATACCATGGTAAACTTAATTTTTTGATGTGTAAAACAATAACAAATGAAGAAAATGACTAAGAATTGTATTATTATTATTAATATCATTGTTAGACAAATATTATTATTGTTGTTGTTGTAGTTATTAAGATGAATATGTGTTTAACTTTTGCATGTGTATAATTTCTGTAGTCTCACGAAGACTTTGGAGAATTTTGCTTTAAACATGAGAAAAATTAACTCTAGTGTACTGGTGCAACCAAACCTAGTCGTGCAAAGCATCGAATTGCCAAATTGGACCCCACAAGTGCAGTTCTACTCTGCAACAGGTCAGTGTCGAAACCTCAGATAAAGCTCATATAAAGTGTAATTATTATACAATTATTATATCTGTGATGATATCAGAAAGACATTTCTACTTCTTAAACTAAACTAAGATGCATTTAACTAGGACTGTCAGAGTATTCTCCTGAAAGAACTGGTCTGGGTACAGACGCTGCTAACATGGCCTCCTCTTCAGGACGTCCCGTTGATCTCCTGTTAAATATCAAACTACAGAATCATTCCCAGAATGACTTGGGTACCGTTTATATTTCTGTTCTCATTTTGAGGGATATATTAAAAGTCAAAGTTTTGAAAATCTTTTCCTTCTGTTTCCTCATAGGTAACAGAAATCTCGGTATTGGAGTGGTGCTTTATGAAAATGATCAGTTTTTCAACTCAAAACAATTTAATAGTGAACTCGATACAAAGAGAAGGGTGGTGTCGGCCAGCCTGTCAGACAGAAGCTTGCTTGATAACGTGGTGTTCACCATCAGGCCAGAGGTAAATGACTGTAAAATCATAATGATTACATAAAATGTTGCTGCTTCTCAGTCACTCATGTTATTGGTCAATATTTCATATACATATGATTTAACATACAGTCAGTCGTTACTTCAAAATAAACCCTGTCGAGGTGATGTGATCTTATACTGCTCTTATACTGTATTATACTGCTCATTTTGCAGCAACTTGCCCCCCCCCACCCCCATTAGTAATAAAAATGAAAGTAAATAAAGAATGAAACCAAATAATTACACTAACGATTAAATATTGACACATAAAAAAATATATAATTATGGTTTATTTATTCTTTATATATATATTTATATGAATATTTTAATAAATTAATATATAATTGAAACAATTCAACACACTTTTTAAAATCATCATTTTAATAATATGTAATTAGGATATAATAAATTAGGAATAAAACAAGTTAATTAGCTAACTAGTTAAAATAATTAATAATAATGATAATAATTTATATATTTTTTTATCTTTGTTCTCTTATATTTATAGAAGTACGGTACACTGGATATATATATACACACATACAAGTGCTGGTCATATACTTAGAATATCACCAAAAAGTTGATTTATTTCACTAATTCTATTCAAAAAGTGAAACTTGTATATTATATTCTTTGGGATTTTCCTTAGTTGTCATTTATTATCATCACAATTAAAGAAATAAACATTTGAAATATATCATTCGGTGTATAATGAATGAATATAATATACAAGTTTCACTTTTTGAATGGAATTAGTGAAATAAATCAACTTTTTTATGATATTCTAATTATATGAACAGCACCTGTGTATATATATATATATATATATATATATATATATATATATATATATATATATATATATATATACTTTGTCTTCATGTTTCCAGAATACATCCAGCTCAACATCTTACGACTTTGCATGTGTGTTTTGGGACTACACTCACAGAGACTGGAGAACAGAGGGCTGCGTCAAAATACAGGCTCCCAATGGAATGCACTGTGAATGTAACCACACCACCAACTTTGCAGTTCTTGTGGTTAGTTTAACATACATGTTTAAAAAAAAAAATACATGTTTAAAAGCTATAGCTGCCTAGATAGGCAGCATAATTGAACAAAATTTTCTATAGAAACTCTCTATATATGCAGTAAAGGATATTCCTTGCGTTAAGGGCACAGGAGACACGGTTCATAACTGATTTCAAGAGAATCTGTCATTAGCATGATGCTAAGCTAACTTCATTTGTTATGTTAGCTTACCTAATGTGGTAGTTAGTAAAAATACACAAAGCATTTTAATGTTTGGTGAATGTAGGTGAACTCTAAATATTTATTATAGAGATTTCTCTCTTTTTAGAGCTTTAGAGCAGACTACACTTATTCTGAAGCTTTAAACTGGATCAGCATTGTGGGATGCAGTCTGTCTATTGTGGGTTTGGTCCTCACCGCAGTTTATCAAATTAAGACCAGGTAAATGCAATGGATATGTCACACCCAGGGGCTGGCTATGCTTTAACTAAGCCACACCCCTTCTCAACTTCCACCTCGAGGAGGTCCCCAAACCCGACCCAATGGCCAAGCAACACGAGAACAAGTAAGTGATAAAACAATCTTTATTTAAATATTTAAAAATAGCTTAGGGAATAGGGAAAGGGCAATTAAAACTAAACTCTGACTCGGCCCTCCAGATGGGCTATGGCCGGGAAGAGGTCAGGGAGCAAGGGGGCCACGGGGATCCGGGGCGTGGGGCTCGGGCCCCGGCCTGAGTCTTAGGTATCCGTAGCGCCCTCCTTCTTCCTCCTCTTCGCTGAATACAGCTCACGGTAAGTACTGGTTCACTCAGTTCGTTCTCGAGGTGCCCACTCTCTTTCTCTTCCTCCACAGGCAACAGCTCTTCGCTGATTACAGCTCACAGTAAGTGCTGATTCACCCAGTTCGTTCCTTGGGTGCTCACGCTCTTTCTCTTTCTCCACAGGCAACGGCTGGGACACACAGGCACAGTTAGTTCAGCTTGGTTTTGCTCTCACCTCTTCGCTGATTACAGCTCACAGTAAGTACTGGTTCACACAGTTCGTTCCTTGGGTGCTCACTCGCTTTCTCTTTCTCCACAGGCAGCGGCTGGGACACACAGGCACAGTTAGTTCAGCTTGGTTTTGCTCTCACCTCTTCGCTGATTACAGCTCACAGTAAGTACTGGTTCACACAGTTCGTTCCTTGGGTGCTCACTCGCTTTCTCTTTCTCCACAGGCAGCGGCGTAAGTACAGGTTCCCTCAGTCTCTCCTCGTGTTACCCACTCTCTCTCCTTTTCTCTCCACAGGTATCAACTTGGGCACAATAGCACAGTTAGTTTGCTTTGAATGGCTCTCACCTCTGGGCTGGACACAGCGTACTGTAAGTACAGGGTTCGCTCTATTCCTCCTCGTGTTATTCACTCTCTCTCTCCTTTCCTCTCCACAGGTATCAACTTGGGCACAATAGCACAGTTAGTTTGCTTTGAATGGCTCTCACCTCTGGGCTGGACACAGCGTACTGTAAGTACAGGGTTCGCTCTATTCCTCCTCGTGTTATTCACTCTCTCTCCTTTTCTCTCCACAGGTATCAACTTGGGCACAATAGCACAGTTAGTTTGCTTTGAATGGCTCTCACCTCTGGGCTGGACACAGCGTACTGTAAGTACAGGGTTCGCTCTATTCCTCCTCGTGTTATTCCCTCTCTCTCCTTTTCTCTCCACAGATATCAACTTGGGCACAATAGCACCGTTAGTTTGCTTTGAATGGCTCTCACCTCTGGGCTGAACACAGCGTACTGTAAGTACAGGTTTCCTCTGTTTCTCCTTGTGTTACTCACTCTCTTTCCTTTCCTCTCCACAGGTATCAACTTGGACACAAAACACAGTTACTCTGCTTTGGATGGCTTTCACCTCTGGGCTGGACACAGCGTACCGTGCTATCTCCGGAGATCTGAAGCACGCTCACAACATATACTGTACTGAACTAGGCTAGGGCCAGCAATCTCCTTGTCCTCCCACGCCGAAGTGCGTGAAGGCGGGGGTTTATCTGACAGGACACACGGCAATACACAGCAGCCCACAGCAATATACAACACCACGTCAAAATTATAGGTTTTCACAGCACGAAGACTCACCCACCACACTCAGTGTACGGAAAGGACACCCGTCTTCCTTCACTTCGCTTGGTTCGGATCTGGCGATGGAATATGCGGCCTAGCTAGTGATGTCGTCGTTGCGACTACTTCAATAAGTATTCCTTCGGCTCTCCCACCACACTATATTAGGGGTAGGGCCACCCTCCTCCTCCTGGAGAGATCTACACAACGCCAGGTCGATATACAGGGCACTTTCGACTGGCTCTTAGTACTCACATCAATGCCACTTCCAATCCCCTTTTTCACGTCGTCTCAGTTCGCCGTATAATCTGTTCACTTCTCAACCTTTAAGGTTCGCGATGTCTTCACAATCATACAATTCCAGCCTGAGGGAGAGAGAGAGTTAGACAGCTACCAGCAGCGTACCAAGACGGGCACAACCCAGTGCTTCACACACACCAAAAAGAGCTTCCTAGACTGTGAAATAACTTGGCCTTAAGTACTGCCTTGTCCAGCGGATCCTCCAATCACCAACCGCTGTCCCTAACTAGGCACAGGTGCATCGAATTCCCTGATTTTCCTTCTTACGGCGCTACCGGAAGTTCCGGTGTTCTGTTTTTCCGGTCCGGGCGGAAACACTTCCGGGCGGAACCAAACTTCCCGAATTTTGGTTCCGCCCCTAAAGATCGTCACCTTGTGACATCCTCCCCCGCCAATCCGTTCTAGTCCCTAGAACGTCCTCGGGCTGTCCACTCCCCATAGCGGGCAGGGGGTCGGCCTCGGTTCTCTCGCTGGGATCGTCTCACTGGTGAATCGGGCTCAGCTTGTTCAGGGGCTGCTTCTGGTTCTCTCGGGGCGATCGGGGGTGGTGCCACCACGGGTCTCCCTGGTACCACAGCCCAACCTTCAATCCAGGGGGCCGCTGGTACAGGTTCCGTGGGGACTTCTTCCACGGCTTCAGGGTAGTTAGGGCATGGGCGAATCATGTTCCGGTGCACCACACGGTCGGGGCCTGACTTCCCTTCTGGCCGGATGGTATAGACCGGCTGCCCCGGCCTCTGCTGCCGGCAGACTACATAAGGGGTGGCCTCCCAACGGTCACTCAGTTTCCCCTTCCCCTGCCGCCGATTATCTCTCACCAACACCCTCTCTCCTGGCAGTAGAGGGGCTTCTCTAGCAGTCCGATCATACAACCGCTTACTTTTCTCTCCTGCCGTCTGTATCCTTTTCGACACCTGCTCGTAGGCGAAATGCAAGCGCTGGTGATGGCGCCCCACCCACTCCGTTACACTTGCTTCCTCTTGGTCGGCTATCACTCCTAGGACCAGGTCAGTAGGCATTCGTATGTGTCTGCCAAACATCAGGTAAGTGGGAGCGTAACCCGTAGTACTATGTATACTGTTGTTATAGGCCTGTAGGAGGTTTGGCAAGGCACTCACCCAATCGTCCTGCCGTTGTTGGTCCAAGGTCCCCAGCAGCCCCAATAGGGTCTGATTGAATCTCTCACAGCCGCCGTTCCCCTGAGGATGATACGAAGTGGTGTGAGTTTTCGTGCAACCGTACAACTGGCATAGTTCTCTAATTACCCTGGACTCAAAGTTGGCTCCTTGATCGGAGTGCAGAAACTCCGGGCATCCGAACGTCTGGAAGACGGCCCGCCATAAAACTGTAGCGGTGGTGGTTGCAGTCTGGTCGAGGGTGGGGATAGCCCAAGCGTACTTTGTGAACAAATCCGTTATTACCAAGATGTTCTGGTAGCGATCTCGTGGTCGGCCCAGTGTCAAGAAGTCCATAGCCATGATATGAAGGGGGGCCTTCGCATGGATGGGTACCATTGGCGCTCGGACCTCCCGTCTGGACTTAAACAATATGCATCTCGGGCAAGCTTGAATTAGGGCGTGCACCGATGCCTCTAGCCCGGGCCAAAAGAAGAATCTCCTAAGCAGGGACACGGTCCTCTCCTGTCCCTGATGCCCCAACTGGTTGTGGTACGCCGAAACTAAAGCCGTTACCTCATCTGCGGGTACCACGATCTGGCGTACTTCTTCGCCCAACTTCGGGTCACTGACCCTTCTGCACAAAACGCCATCTCTCAGCTCCAGCCTGTCCCATTGCCCCAGCAGCCTCCTCCCAGTATCCGTCTGGGCTAACCTCTCCGCTGGCGTCAGCCGTCGGCCCTGTTCCAGCCATTCTCTTACCAGCCGCACATCTTGATCCCTGGCCTGTCTCTCCCTCCACCGACGGGGATCCCATCCCCAGTTCTCAGGCACGGCCTCTTGTCTGCTGCCTGGTGCCTCTACTGCTCCTACCATATAGCCCTCCTCCGGGCTGGCCCCTCCGGGGCTTTCCGCTTCGGGCAGCCTTGAGAGGACGTCCGCGTTCATGTGTTCACGCCCTGGTCGGTACTGTAGTTGATAGTCAAAGTTGGCCAGTTGGGCCACCCACCGCTGCTCCACGGCTCCCAGCTTCGCCGTCTGTAAGTGTACTAATGGGTTATTGTCTGTAATGATCGTCACCTTGGCACCCCAGAGGTAGTCTTTAAATTTCTCACTTAGGGCCCACTTCAACGCCAGCAGCTCCAATTTGAAAGAACTATAGTTCGCATCGTTCCTCTCGGCTGGGTGGAGGCTCCGGCTGGCGTACGCGATGACCCTCTCAACTCCGTCCTGCCGTTGAGCCAACACCGCTCCCAGCCCGAGATTGCTGGCATCTGTATACAAAAGGAATGGTTTTGTGAAATCTGCGTATGCCAAGATAGGGGCCTGTAGCAGCTCCTGCTTCAATGTCTGGAACGCCGACTCACAATTTGCATCCCAGTCTACGTTGGGCGACCCCCGGCCCCGGTTACGACCTGTGCCAACCAGCAACTGATTAAGGGGTTTAGCAATTTTTGAAAAGTCCTTTATGAAACGCCTATAGTATCCCACAAATCCTAAAAAGGATCGCACTTGCCTCACTGTCCTCGGGGCCTTCCAGTCCTTCACGGCCGATACCTTTCCAGGATCTACGGACACTCCAGCCGCACTGACCACGTGGCCCAGAAAGTTGACTTCTCTCCGTAGTAAGTGACACTTATTGGGCTGTAGTTTCAATCCGTACTTCTCCATGGCCCGAAAGACTTCCTCGAGGTGCCTCAGGTGTGAATCAAAATCTGGGGAGTAGACAATCACATCATCCAGGTAAACTAATACTGACTCCATTAACTGACCTCCCAAGCACCGCTGCATCAGCCGCTGGAAGGTGGCCGGAGCGTTACAGAGCCCGAAAGGCATCCGGTCCCATTCAAATAGTCCAAACGGGGTTGTAAAGGCAGTCTTCTCCCGGTCTGCTTCGGCCACCTGCACCTGCCAGTAGCCACTGGCCAAATCTAGGGTAGAGTACCATGCCGACTGCGTGAGGCTGGCAAGCGAATCTTCGATCCGTGGCAAAGGGAAAGCGTCTTTCTTAGTCACGAGGTTCAGCTTACGGTAGTCCACGCAGAATCTCCAAGCCCCCGTCTTCTTTTGCACCAGCACTATGGGGGCCGCCCACGGGCTGCTGCTTTCCCTAACAACTCCTTGCTTCAGCATGCCTTGCAGGAGTGTACGTACCTCGGTATACAAAGTGGGCGGAATTGGGCGATACCTCTCCCGGCTGGGCCCTGCATCCCCGGTAGGTATATGATGTTGTACCACCTGGGTGCATCCGTAGTCTTCATCGTGGGTGGCGAACACATGCTGCCATCTCCGAAGGAGGGCCTGTAACTTCTGTGTCTGTGCCTGCTCTAAATCCTCCCCTTGTAACGACTCACCCGCCAGGTGGCTCGGCACACTCCTCTCCATACCACCCCATGGGGTGTCTACTTGTGTCAGGGCCACCTCGATGACAGTGGGGCACACCTGACGAAAACTAATATCCCTCTCTTCCCTTACTTGGTGGGATGTAACCGTTGTCAGACGGGCTAATCGTTGGTGCCGATGTAGTTGCACCGCGTATGGATGTACATTCCGTATCCTCACGGGGACTCTCCCCCGCCGGACCGTCGATAGTCCTCGTGCCACTTCCACTTGTGGACAATCCACATGGGGCTCCACCAGCACCCACTCTTCTGGGCCCGCTCTTCGGGGCGGTACTCGCGCCCACACAACAGCCTCACTTTTTGCGGGGACAGACAAAGCAAAACGACACATCACTCTTCCTACCTCTTCCTGTTCCCTGCGGACTTGGCTCATTTGCACCCTTCGACAGTCAGCTACCACACACTCCCACTTGGGCCTCTCTGCAGGTGGTATCTTCGATACGGGCCTAGCCCGAAATAGCTCTTCCCAGCAATCAGCGAGGACATTCATGCCCAACAGGGCTCGATGTGCACCCAGACAATGGTCTTGCACGATAATCACACCTTTCTGGGGGACCATCACTCCGTGAACCTCTAGGTCCGTCAATCGGTAGCCAATATATGGGATGTCGAGGCCGTTTGCGCCCTTCAGAGTAAGCCAGGGGGCCTCCGCCCCTGGTGCCCCTTGTTTCCCAAACACTTCTTCGGATAAACTCTCAGCAAACAACGTCACTTGGGAGCCTGTGTCTACCAGGCATTGAATCTCCTTGCCGCACACTCTCACCTTCGCCACGGGGCTACGCCCAATCATCTGGCTCCTAGAGCCATATCCTCTTCCAGGGTCTTCTCGAGGGGTCCCGGCCACACGACCCACAGTGGCCGGCCGACCTAAAAACCCCCTTCTGACGCCCTGCGGGGCCCACACTGGCGGCTATAGTGACCTGGTTTGCCACAGCGGTTGCAGATGGGTCGCCCTTGCTCGTCCCATTCGAAACGGGGCCGGTTAAAGTGGTTCGGGCGCCTGAACGGCTCTCGGCCTCCCTCTGAGTACACTCGGTCTCGGGGCGCCGGCCGTGGTTCCTCCCGCGCCCGTCCTTGGCGCAATTCTCCTACGAGGGCTTTAGACAGTTCAGACATCTGATCGCGGACATCTTTCAAAAGTTCAGCCTTCAGTGCTTGCTTCCAGTCAGGGCCTCCGGGTTGTGCTGGTGCTACTTCACTGACAACCGCACACACTGGGGAACCACTCACCTCAGTCTCATCACCTTCCAGGGCCAGTGCCTCTTTCTTCAGATCTTCGAACGTAAGACCCGGGTCCCTTCGAAACTGGATACGTAGGCTCTGTCTCACCGGACCCTCCTTCAACCCCAGAAGAAACTGGTCCCGCAATAGAGTCTCTCCATCTCCCAACCCGTGGTCCCGACGGGTCTGTAGTCGGGCGAATTGCTCTCGCAACCTCAGGGCGAAAGCTCTAATCGGTTGGCGGGGGCCCTGCTTACAATTGAAGAACTGGGAGCGAAGGACAGCTACGGGGGTGTGGTCACCATACTGTTCAGTGAGGAACTGGAACACGGTTTGGGCGTTGGCTCTAACGGCTTCGGGGGCGGCATGCACCTCTCGCCGCGCTTCTCCATCCAGGGAGTTTAACACAAATTGAAGCCGCTGGGCTGCACTAAGGCCCTGTAGGTCGGCCAAGTACTCTAGTTGAGCCTTCCATTCAGACAATCGTACCTCGGATTCTGTCCCCCCATATTTTTGAATCCAGGGGCTCCCCATAAAAACGGGCATGGCACGGGGTTGGGCTGAAAGCCCCGCGTTGTCGGTCATTGGACGACCTTGGTTACTCAACTCGAGGTGGAAACCCTGCCGACTACGCCAAATCTGTCACACCCAGGGGCTGGCTATGCTTTAACTAAGCCACACCCCTTCTCAACTTCCACCTCGAGGAGGTCCCCAAACCCGACCCAATGGCCAAGCAACACGAGAACAAGTAAGTGATAAAACAATCTTTATTTAAATATTTAAAAATAGCTTAGGGAATAGGGAAAGGGCAATTAAAACTAAACTCTGACTCGGCCCTCCAGATGGGCTATGGCCGGGAAGAGGTCAGGGAGCAAGGGGGCCACGGGGATCCGGGGCGTGGGGCTCGGGCCCCGGCCTGAGTCTTAGGTATCCGTAGCGCCCTCCTTCTTCCTCCTCTTCGCTGAATACAGCTCACGGTAAGTACTGGTTCACTCAGTTCGTTCTCGAGGTGCCCACTCTCTTTCTCTTCCTCCACAGGCAACAGCTCTTCGCTGATTACAGCTCACAGTAAGTGCTGATTCACCCAGTTCGTTCCTTGGGTGCTCACGCTCTTTCCCTTTCTCCACAGGCAACGGCTGGGACACACAGGCACAGTTAGTTCAGCTTGGTTTTGCTCTCACCTCTTCGCTGATTACAGCTCACAGTAAGTACTGGTTCACACAGTTCGTTCCTTGGGTGCTCACTCGCTTTCTCTTTCTCCACAGGCAGCGGCTGGGACACACAGGCACAGTTAGTTCAGCTTGGTTTTGCTCTCACCTCTTCGCTGATTACAGCTCACAGTAAGTACTGGTTCACACAGTTCGTTCCTTGGGTGCTCACTCGCTTTCTCTTTCTCCACAGGCAGCGGCGTAAGTACAGGTTCCCTCAGTCTCTCCTCGTGTTACCCACTCTCTCTCCTTTTCTCTCCACAGATATCAACTTGGGCACAATAGCACCGTTAGTTTGCTTTGAATGGCTCTCACCTCTGGGCTGAACACAGCGTACTGTAAGTACAGGTTTCCTCTGTTTCTCCTTGTGTTACTCACTCTCTTTCCTTTCCTCTCCACAGGTATCAACTTGGACACAAAACACAGTTACTCTGCTTTGGATGGCTTTCACCTCTGGGCTGGACACAGCGTACCGTGCTATCTCCGGAGATCTGAAGCACGCTCACAACATATACTGTACTGAACTAGGCTAGGGCCAGCAATCTCCTTGTCCTCCCACGCCGAAGTGCGTGAAGGCGGGGGTTTATCTGACAGGACACACGGCAATACACAGCAGCCCACAGCAATATACAACACCACGTCAAAATTATAGGTTTTCACAGCACGAAGACTCACCCACCACACTCAGTGTACGGAAAGGACACCCGTCTTCCTTCACTTCGCTTGGTTCGGATCTGGCGATGGAATATGCGGCCTAGCTAGTGATGTCGTCGTTGCGACTACTTCAATAAGTATTCCTTCGGCTCTCCCACCACACTATATTAGGGGTAGGGCCACCCTCCTCCTCCTGGAGAGATCTACACAACGCCAGGTCGATATACAGGGCACTTTCGACTGGCTCTTAGTACTCACATCAATGCCACTTCCAATCCCCTTTTTCACGTCGTCTCAGTTCGCCGTATAATCTGTTCACTTCTCAACCTTTAAGGTTCGCGATGTCTTCACAATCATACAATTCCAGCCTGAGGGAGAGAGAGAGTTAGACAGCTACCAGCAGCGTACCAAGACGGGCACAACCCAGTGCTTCACACACACCAAAAAGAGCTTCCTAGACTGTGAAATAACTTGGCCTTAAGTACTGCCTTGTCCAGCGGATCCTCCAATCACCAACCGCTGTCCCTAACTAGGCACAGGTGCATCGAATTCCCTGATTTTCCTTCTTACGGCGCTACCGGAAGTTCCGGTGTTCTGTTTTTCCGGTCCGGGCGGAAACACTTCCGGGCGGAACCAAACTTCCCGAATTTTGGTTCCGCCCCTAAAGATCGTCACCTTGTGACAGATACATTCAAGATTTCACTGTAAACTGTGATTTAGGGCTGCAAATTTCTAATCGCAATTACAATTATGGATGCTACAATTACATAATCGTTTAAAACACCAATTAATTAATTTCTTCCATTGTTTTCATTTAGTTTTATTATAACATGATACTAGTGTGCGTATTTTGTTTAAAGAAGAAACCAATCCAATGTATAGTTGACATTTGAGGCTTAATACTATAGAAAAGCAATTCAAGTTTTTCAGTTTAAGTATTTTCAGCTTGTTTATTTTAATATAAAAATATGGGAAGTTCCTTTAAATAGAGGTATATTGCTATTCAAAATCATAATTTAATATAAATTGTGATCATCGTAATTAATAATCGCAATTACAATTTCAAGGGAATAATCAACAATTTTTTTTTTCATAACCCAGCCCTACTTTGATTTCACTAAATTAACCATGTTACTGTAATATGTTGCAGTATTTAGGGTATTGTTATCTATTTCAAAGAATACCATGGTATTACCATACTACACTGAGGAAAATAAGCCTTGTTTATTTGCAAATAGTGTAAGATAAAAATAAATAATACAACTAAAATACATTCTATATTCTAGTTATAGTATTTATTTTATTTTTACTTAATTACTTAATGAATTATATTATATTTGAGGGATATCCAGTATATTGGGACCATATGAGATAATTTAACATTCATTTTTTAAAAATGCTATTTTACAACATTGTTAAATTTAATCTTTAACAAATCAGTGAATGTTAATGTTTCATACTGTACAATATAATTTACCTCCAGCATTTAAAAATTTTGAACTTATTTTAGTGTTTATTTTTCAATTTATTTGGACAAAACTGTATATTTTTTTATTATTATTATTGTGTGTCCGTTATTCACCATAAAAAGCAAATCATTATCAGCATAGTGCCCAGAATTTATTTTCAGTGCATCAATAATATATTTTTTTTATTGGAAAACAAAACAAAAACACTGATTTGTTTGCAACATTTAATGCAGATTATGTATTTCTATTGTGTAATTTCTACCAAACTAATATTAATTTTATAGAACTGGTTTGTGGAACAGTCAAAATTAAAGTGTACTTATTATTTTAGGATAATACTGAATTTATTTATTTTTTTCATCAACTCTACAGGAAACAGAGAGGAGCCAACTCCACTATGCTCTTGGTGAACATCTGTTTGTGCATGACCACCTACTACCTGCTCTTCATTTTTGGGATCAACAACCCGGTCCAGAGCTCAAAGGCATCTGTTTCAGAGGAGAATGTTATTCCTTCTTCAGATTTGCAGGAGAATGTCGATCAGGGTCCTTGTACAGCAATCACAGCTCTGTTGCAGTACTTCCTGCTGGCCACGTTTGCCTGGAACATCCTGTATGCAGCTCATGTGTTTTTCCTCATTAGAAATGCCCTCAGCGGTCCGCCCCGAGCTTTCCGCACCATCGCCATGACCGTCGGCTGGGGTACATTTAAACACATTGATATTAAAAGTCATGACAGTTTAATTCTATTTGCATAACTTGTAAATAAAGAATATATGGTATTAAATTGTTTATATTTAATAGTGAAATTCTGACTGATACTGATTTCATGTTATAGTATGTTAATATTAAAATTACATATTATTTTGTTAATATAATACTAGAACAGTAAATAAACAGTCATTGTAAATGCTATATGTGAATTTAGGCTTCACAACATTATTAAGTACAATATGGAAATAGATATTCCTTTTGAGATTATCTGAAGATGGCATTTAACTGTTATTAATGTATTGTTATCATTAAAGATTAACTTTAAGTGAGTAAAAGTAGCCTAATCTTAAGATATAAAATGAGAAAGGAGCATGAGGATAATCATATAATTCTCAATCATTCTGAAATATCACATTCATATATTATATGTCTAGGTCTGCCTGCTGTTATTGTCGGCGTCTCACTGTCCACCACCTACAGCTTTAGGAACCCTTTAGGTTATCGACAAGAGCAGTTGTGAGTAAAAAATCACTTCTATTGCTTTATCCACTTTATGTTTCACCGTGGAAGTAAGTTATTTCTTGTGAATCTGCAAGACTTCTACTTTTTTAGCCAGTAGAGTTAAATAACTAGAAGAATAACATTCAGTAAATGAGAAAAACTCTTCCCAGATAGCACACGTACGTCTACAAGATGTCTGTTAAAGACCTTTGAAGCATCAGCTGTATACAAACATCTAATAGACGTCTTTAAGATGCCAGTTTTACATTTATTCTAAACCATAAAAAATGTGGTTTAATGTAGAAAATTACTTAAACATTCCCCATTTTTCCTTAGTCTTTATTTCTCTTCGTATTACTGTAGTTGTTGGTTGGCGTCTCTGGACAAGGCGGGAAGGTTTGATCCGAAGCGGCCGATGTTGTGGGGTTTCTTGCTCCCTCTAGCAGTCATGTTGTGTTTTAACACATCTCTGCTGGTCTACTTCTCTCAAACCATCTGCTGTGCGAATCCCAACCTCAAGAGGTACGTTACTGAACCGTGACAGAATGGTCCATGTTTAAAACAAAGTTCAAGTTTAATGTAAACTTAATTGATGCTGTTAATAACATTCCTTTACTACAATATCATTTTGGTTTGAATATAGTTTGAATTCTTTCATGTGAGCAGTATCTAAGGTGTAATTCTCAGAGTGGCAACATTTGCTGTTCTGTAATAGTTCATATTTTCTATATTATGTTCATTTTGGTTCTTTAGCTCACGAGGGACTCCTATGAAGAAGAAGATTTTGAGTAGTTTCTCTCTGGCTGTGGTGCTCGGTTTGTCCTGGATCGTTGGTTACTTTGTGCTCATCACTCATGACAAAACACTTTACATCATTCTCAGTGTGGTCTTCTGTCTCTGCAACACGACACAGGTGTGTTAATACACTATACTTATCATTTTTGATAAACTTACACTAAGTACTGTATTTTATGTTCAAAACATATTTTTGTTAGATATATTCAAGCTGATATTTTAAGATAGTATGTGTATCTACGTCTTGCATTGACTGGTGACTGACCACTACATTTTCTGTTCTTCAAAGGGTGTTCAGATTTTCCTTTTATTCACACTGCAGTCTTATCTAAAGACAAGGACTCGACATAAACTGGATTCTAAGAATGAATCAAAGGAGGAAGCTTAAAAATAATAACAGAAAAAGAGGACAGCAGACAATATCATATACAGCGATTTTATTATTATATTTCTTTTAATTTAAACTACTGTATATTTTAGTAGTAGAAAACCATTTGTCTGTTGACGTTTATTTTAATTTAATTTAATATCAAATGCATAGTCTCACGTACTCATATTGTAAAAATAAAGTTGATAGAAAAAAAAAAAACCTTATCTGGAAATGTATGTGGTTTGCTTTATTTAATCTTTATGGACCCAAAGGTTCAGCCACTGTGACACAACACATACTGTACTCTGTAACTACAGTTTAAAGTAATATTTGTTATATATTAACACATAGTCATGGGTAGGCTTTACAAAAGGCAGGATGAAGATCTAATCTGATCTAAGGTCTGACAGTATTTTTCTTTTCTTTTTTTTATAAATGTAAACTCTCACAAGAAAATAATATGAGTAACAGCATAAACCAACCCCTAACATAGTTAAGATCCTTAACAAACCATCATTTACTCTAATACAGGTTTGGAACAGCTTGAGGGTGAGTAAATGATTCAAGGGCAGTAAAGTGCTTTCTTTATGATGTTTGATTAACATGTACACAAATGGCGACAGCAGCTTTATTAGCAGCTTATGTCACTTTAAGACCTCAGGGTCTGAACTCAAGTCAAGTGCCCTGTGCAAAACCATCTCAAGTTCACCATGGTCTCAAAACCAGCATTTACAAAATGAATTATCTCCCGGTGACATGCCCCCATGGAGAAAAAAACATTGAAAAATAACTCCTGAAATGATGACTTATGGTGAATATTGTGGAAACTAATTGATAGATTTAGATAAATATATTTAATACATTATATCATATTATAATAAAACTTATCAGGCCTATATATTTATAGAATAGTAAAGTAGGCCCAATCAATATACAAAACTGAACCACATAGATGTGAAATATAAAGGCCATCATGATCATTTTGCCAACAACGAACCATGGATTTGTTTAGTTTATAATACGTTTTAATTTTCACTTAAATACAACATAACATTCAAAACTCATTGGCTTAGACTGCATTTGAAGAAAAATAAACACATCAGTTTTCTGTAGCCTTGTGCAAACTTATTCAATAACAATAATACATGAAAAACAATTATTAATTAAATAATAATTATTTCCCTCCTCCGGATAACTTATTAAGAAACTCATCAGAAATGATTGACACATTATGAGGGAGCGGGATACGGGTTTACAGTTGGAGAATTTGCATTTGTGAATGTGAAATGTGTTTAGGAAATATTTTTAATTAATAGCAAGACTGATATTTTCGTTTGTGGGGTCAGAGTCATAATAACCTAATATAATGTTTTTCATATGTACTGAGAAGCCTTGCAAAATCGTACACTTGACAAACACACCAATATCATCCCAAAGTTTCTGAGTGTAGTGACATGACCAAAATGATTGTACAGTTTCTTCAGAACTCAAACAATGAGCATTTAAGATCAATGTCAGATTTAAATCTTTGTATAAACTACTTTACATGGTAGAACCTGTGTATGAGCTTAAAATAAGTGTCTTTCACTTTGTCTGTGAAAAATAATTTTTGCAGTAGAGACCAGATTTATTCACTGCGAGAGCTTTCCAATGTGCACCACTGAGTGATGTCTGTACTTCCCGGTCAGAGAGCTCCTGTCCATCAAAAGCTCACTATCCAATCAGATTAGATCACTGTTAAGCCCGCCCCCACGAGAGGTTTGTGTCAAAACACCAAACGAAAACAGCGAAACGTAAGCAAAATCTGAGGCAATGAATTCAGAGTCCGCGATTAGCGAAAATTAATCTTTGAAAAACATTAACAAAGAATGAAGCATATTTGAAGAGCCTGTTAAATTTATGCGACTGAGTTCTTTTTTTTTTTCATTTTCATTGTGTTTTTCTTCTTTTGTAATAGCATATTTTGGATAGTTTCTGAAAAAAGTTACGTTCAGTTTTATAAAGTTACGTTCATTATTATTGAAACAAATGTAATTCCATACATATCAGCCTCTGGAGTCGTCTGACAGACAAGGAACCTTGACATCGCTCCCTCTCGCTCCTCTTGTGATTATCGCATGATGCGTGCTGCTTAATATCACACTCTCCGCCGTGACAAACAAAAACAACGCGACGGCATATGGTACGATTGGCCTTGTATTCATTGACCCTCATGCATTCCAGCCACGGGTAGTCATTTTCCCATTCAATACTATATTTTTGTGCTGTTTTCTTTTTCGCCAGCTGCTCGGGGCTAGTCATTTTTACATTTCCCGCTGTTGTCACTTGTCGTCATCATTGCTAAGATACGTGACTCAAAATGACTGAAACTATCAATTAAAAGGGCATTCTCTGATGATGTTCCAAGATGTTAAAAAGCTACGCTGATCATAGAAAATGGGGAGAAATTAGTAGGCCTATCTACCGCACCGTCTGGTTTTCTTTCTCATCATAGCCTACAAATGTCTTCGTTCATAATCTGACAGAAGCTATGTGTGTGTCTATCACTGATTTGCATTTTTGATTCTCAAAAATACGGAACAAAGTGCGTTCCATATCAATTCAATACGGAACAATACTTTAATGTGTCAAATACGGGACGATTCCGTATTATACGGAACGGTTGGGAACCCAGTAGGCTGCTCTGAGCTCTCTCTTGTATGTCGGTGCGTATTATCTCTTGTATTATCCCGTGATGAATTTTTCACTGCGTGAGTGAGAACATGATGTGCGTGACTCGTGAGAGCGGCCTGGCTTGTCACACAGTTAACTAAACAAGTTGGGTCTTTGCGAACGGTCACTGTAATATTAATGACAATGATTCCATGATAATGCATGGAATATACGGCAAATCGCCACTAAATAACAGGGCTAATTTGTGGGGGGCGTGTTAAGGCTTTGGCAATCAGATGGCTAGTGGTCAATCTGCTCCACAGCCAATCATGGGCCCCCTCCTTGCTCGGGGCCCCGGGGCTTAAGCCCCGCCTAGCCCTTTTGTTAATGCGGCCGTGAATGGCTACCAGCAACTGTTTGGTTATCAACATTCACCAAAATATTTTATTTTGTGTTCAACAGAAGAAAGAAACAGACAAGAGCAGGAATAACGAATCCTATACTCTAAAACAAAGAGCCATTTCAGCATTAAAAAGCTTTTTCAGGATGATATGGTAAATAAAAACTGTTATTGCAATAAAGAACCAGAGTGCAGGAAACCAGGAACAAGGAACTAAGAACAAGATGAAAACAATCTCAACATAAAAGATCATAAACACAGATGACTCCTGTAAATTTTGAATTGCAGCTGTAAACTAAACATCATAAAAAAAAATAATAATAATAAAAAAAAGATATGCAGTGAATGGACAAAATAATCTGAACAAATGGGAAATAAGAAAGTTAATTATTAAAGTGTTCACCACTTTTCACCGCATTTGCCTTTAGTACAGATTTTGACCTTCTTAGAATAGACCAATACAACTTCTGAATAGTTTCCAGTTTTATGTTTTCTATAAAATAATCTATCAGTTGCATTAGTAAAATTCTCTGTAAAACTGTCCACAGTGGTTTGATAATATTAAAGCTAGGGGATTTGAAGTTCATCTAGGTGCTACAACTGTCCAACACCTTTCCCACATTTTAGCACTGATTAAAGTTTTAGCAGTTCAAAATCATATGGATGTTGGCTTTGTTAGGTTCTCTGTGGTCAGTTTTTTTGTGGAAATATTATCTTTAAGGTAGATATTGAGGGTTTTTTGTCACTTAACTGCCGTAGTTCTTTGTTAGCTGGACCTACTTCTTAGTGTTCATTGTTCCTTATCATTCACTTTCAGTTTTCAGACACTTTTCTTTTCTGCAGATGAAATTGTGTCATGCTCTGTCATAATCATAAAGACTGTTGTTCTCAAACCACCAAACAATTAGACTAAGGACTATATATATATATATATATATATATATAATCCTACAAAATTGTATTAATCCCATAATAATGGGTTCCACATTATTCTGTCTAGCCTCTGTATTTGCGTTGTGAACAGGCCCGGATTGGCTAATCGGGAGCACCGTGAAAATTCCCGGTGGGCCGCTATGTTTTTTTGGCTGTGAGGGCCGTTGTTGTCATGGCATTGGGTTGAAATACATATATAAATATATATTATTATTATTATTATTTTACCGCAGGCCCACTCTTTTTATTTATTATTTTACCACCGTCCCACTATTTTTTTATTTAATATTTTCTCGCAGAGTGCAGCCTGCAAGATAATGATGACGTGATTATCTGTTGACTCCCTGGCCCCGCCCCCAACACGGCACCTTGCAAGTTGTTAAAAAAAAAAAAGTGAGATAAAAATGGATAACGGAAAGCGCAAATACGGTGCTGAAAAGTCCAGAATAAATAAGAAGAAAGCTTTGGAAACGGATGCGGCCAAATGTTCTAAGCTGAGCACATTCTTCCTTAAAAAAAACAAATGGAGACGACGAGGCCGGTAAGTAAGCTAATGTTAAGGAAACGTTAGTTAGGAGCAGTTCAAGATGCTAGCGACATTGCAAAACAACGTTGTTTGCAAACCACCGCTCATGTATCAAACTTTTTCTTGTAGCTCTTCAGCAGCAGCCGCCTCTAGTCCAGTTTTCTGCTAACAGTGAAGAGCAAGGCCCAGTAACGTTACCAAGCACCAGTCATGAGCCCAACACACCAGAATGGGCAGGTAGGATTGTCATTCAGAAGAACTAATAGTAATGAAGAGGCCTGCTCAATGAAAAATGCCCTGAGATAATTAATGATACCTGATGATTCAGCAATATATTAATGAAACTGAGATGATACTTTCCTTAGAAAGTGCAATACATTTTATTTTAATCTTTATTTTTTATTTTGTTTTATATATTTGTTTTTATTAGATTTTTTTTTCTTTATTTTAATGTTTGGATATTTATGAATACTAAATCTTAAAGAAAAGAGATTCTTACACCATCCTGTTATTTACTGTTCTAATAAATCTTCACTGTGAAGCAAAACTTAGGCTATTGTTTTTGCACTGAATTGGAAATGATGATGTTTTAAAAAATACAATGAATTAAAAGGCTGTAGGGAATTATATTCTGAGGTTTTAATTACATTATTTTAATATAGTCAGTTGTGAACTAAAGTGGGCCGGTCTAAGGCATGAAACTCCAGGGCTGAAAATGAGTCCCAATCCGGCCCTGGTTGTGAATAACACAGAGTAATGTGTAATAAACTATTATCATGCAGTGCTGTTGTCTTTTTAGTTTCTCATTAACATTAGATTGATTGTAAATGGATGGCTGTTTTCTGATGGACTGATGGACTTCCCACTCCAGCAGTGATCCTGCCCTGCCTCTGCTTTATAAACCAGACAGGAACAAGAGGAGTTAGTTATTAGTTAGTTTTTTAAATGTCATATCTAATACGTGTGAAATGGATTACTCTCTGCTGCTCTTAATCTGTACCTCAGGTAAGGTGTAACATTTTGGTGTAGTATTATTTTTCACTCAGAAAATGCGAGTAACTTTCTAAAATAGTTACAAATAACTGAAATAAACTTTTTTTATTTTTTATTTTTTTTATTTTTCTTAAAAATGCTCTCCAAGAATAAAGCAACATATCAATAAAGTTTCAGTATATTAATGATAATTAATAATCAGTATAGTTTAAACAATTATCTGTCTTTATTATCATGTAAAAATAGTCAGGTTATTGATTATCTTTAGTAATGTAGATTTGGCACAATGTGACTAGGTGCAACGCTAATGTTTTTTTTTTTTAGTTTCAGCCCGATGCAGTTGTCAAAATTTTTTATGTCCTGCGCCACGTTGTTTAAATAGCAAATGCATTTGCACCCATTTGTGCACCCATGGGCATCCTGATCTGAAAACGAATAGTGTTTAGGTTGCTGGCACGTTGCTATTTTGAGTCACCTAAAAGATCCTCCTTGGACTGTTCTAGTCGCTGATTAACTTAATTTTTTAGCTTGAATAAAGATTAATATGTATAGTTTATGCATCTATAATATTGTTTATGTGAAGATTGTTTTGAAACTCCTTAAATTAATGTCCCCTTGCAAATTCCACCATGTAGTGAATCTGCCACGGTGAGAGTGCAACTGGATTTGAGAAGAAAAAAAAAATAAAAAACCTTGGACATTATTCGAAAATGTAAATTGTCCTGAAACAAAAGTCACTTTTGTTTTTGTTCGCAGTCAAAAATGACCATATTGGAAATTAATGAGAAGCAAATTTCATCTAATGTTTGGTTCTGAACCTAAACAAAATCTTTCTGAATTTTTTTTTTTCTTTTTTTTTTTTGAGATATCAACCTCAAATTTGGAACACAGCTCAGGTTGGAAACACAACTAAAGTTTAATTTGGAAATTTCATTTTTAGGTCTATGCTCTAAAAGTTATTAAAAAATAATACAAAAAAAGTTAATAAATATGTCATTACTATTCCATAAACATAATTTAGTGCCATAAAATCCTCTTAAGATACAACAATAAAAAAGCTAACAAAATATAGAGTAAATATTATATTGAAATGCAAAAGTCTTGTCACTTTGATTACCATTCGAACAGCACCAATGTTAAACTATAAAAGTGTACTCAGCTGAGAGATAAGCTGATGTGTGTGTGGGAGAAAATATCATATATTGTCTTAAAAAGTAAATAAATAACAGTGCATGAAAACAGTTCCTGTTTCTGTTGTTTATTGGAGCTGCATCAGATAAGGCAAATTATTTACGTGCCTTAGAATTGCTTTATTAAACTCAATCACTGATGAAAAATGCCAAAACTTCATTCAAATTTGAAAAATAATCAGTTTTCTGGTTCCTTTTAATGAATATTATGCCCAGGAAGCTCTTTTAGTATGATCTGCATCAGTATTTAACCTGTTAACCTGCACCAGAACGCCCTCGTCCTCAAAGCTCATTCTTTCATATAATCAACAATAACTATCAACGTATGAAACAAACTCACTGAGACTACTGAGATTTTATTTTCCATCACTATTTTTTTATATCCATTATGTGTTTACAGTCAAAACTTTTATAACAGTGAACCTGTGCCATATATTCTCTGATCTGTTTTGCAAGCACTTGAGACAGTGACTTGAGCTCCTCTGACAAAGCCTTCACTCCCATTGGTTGTTGCTCTAAAAAGTTGCTCAGAATTTAGTAAAAATAATCATATGTCACCTACATCCTGTTGCCAATCACTGTCGCTCATAGTACCAGAAATTGTTCAGTCTTCCACTAAAATGAATCAATGGATCATGTTGCTGCATGTTGTTGGCAATGTAAACGGGGCTTTATTCAGATTGGGTTTTCCTGTCTAAGAAGTCAGTTCTTGGATGAAATATAAGTTGGCAAGCTGGACCAGATTTAGCAAGACTAAAGGTTGATGTTTGGACTGTTATTTATGTTTTGTCTCTGTAAACAGCTGTTTTTGAGAAGACTTGGTGTCAATCTACTTCAGAGAGCACCACCTCTAACACATACCAATCTACTTCAGAGAGCACCACCTTTAATGCATTACAATCTACTTCAGAGAGCACCACCTTTAACACATTCCAATCTACTTCAGAGAGCACCACCTCTAAAACATTCCAATCTACTTCAGAGAGCACCACCTTTAACGCATTACAATCTACTTCAGAGAGCACCACCTTTAACGCATTACAATCTACTTCAGAGAGCACCACCTTTAACGCATTACAATCTACTTCAGAGAGCACCACCTTTAACACATTACAATCTACTTCAGAGAGCACCACCTCTAACACATTCCAATCTACTTCAGAGAGCACCACCTTTAACGCATTCCAATCTACTTCAGAGAGCACCACCTTTAACGCATTACAATCTACTTCAGAGAGCACCACCTTTAACGCATTACAATCTACTTCAGAGAGCACCACCTTTAACGCATTACAATCTACTTCAGAGAGCACCACCTTTAACGCATTACAATCTACTTCAGAGAGCACCACCTTTAACGCATTACAATCTACTTCAGAGAGCACCACCTTTAACGCATTACAATCTACTTCAGAGAGCACCACCTTTAACGCATTACAATCTACTTCAGAGAGCACCACCTTTAACGCATTACAATCTACTTCAGAGAGCACCACCTTTAACGCATTACAATCTACTTCAGAGAGCACCACCTTTAACACATTACAATCTACTTCAGAGAGCACCACCTTTAACGCATTACAATCTACTTCAGAGAGCACCACCTTTAACGCATTACAATCTACTTCAGAGAGCACCACCTTTAACGCATTACAATCTACTTCAGAGAGCACCACCTCTAACACATTCCAATATACTCCAGAGAGCACCACCTTTAACATATTACTATCTACTTCAGAGAGCACCACCTCTAACACATTCCAATATACTCCAGAGAGCACCACCTCTAACACATTCCAATATACTCCAGAGAGCACCACCTCTAACACATTCCAATATACTCCAGAGAGCACCACCTTTAACACATCACAATATACTTCAGAGATTACCACCTTTAATACATTACAATATACTCCAGAGAGCACCACCTCTAACACATTCCAATATACTCCAGAGAGCACCACCTTTAATACATTACAATATACTCCAGAGAGCACCACCTCTAACACATTCCAATATACTCCAGAGAGCACCACCTTTAACACATTACAATCTACTTCAGAGAGCACCACCTTTAACACATCACAATATACTTCAGAGAGCACCACCTTTAACACATCACAATATACTTCAGAGAGCACCACCTTTAACACATCCAACAACAGCATCAGTACAACAATCAGCCCCCTGTCTACTTCAGTGAGCACCACCTTTAACACATCCAACAACAGCATCATTACAACAATCAGCCCCCTGTCCACGACAATGACCGTGCCGAGTCTGGTGTGTGAAAACGGGGGTGAATTACGAGACAGGATCTGCCTCTGCCCAGATGATTGGACTGGAACTACCTGCAACATTCGTAAATCCCATTGAAAATATTACATGATATGCAGACTGTATGATATTGTAGAAGGCCTCAAGCTTACTAACAGTTTTTTTTTACAGCAAATTTCTGCCCTGAACAAAATCCCACACCAACTAGCAAATTCACCTTTCCAAAAACT
The DNA here is from genome assembly GCF_963082965.1 of Carassius carassius. NCBI lineage: Eukaryota > Metazoa > Chordata > Actinopteri > Cypriniformes > Cyprinidae > Carassius > Carassius carassius. The sequence goes on along the minus strand of NC_081802.1, from coordinate 14,841,756 downwards.
GTCCTAGGCCAGTTTGCTTCCTCCATAGAGAGATGTCCACCAAAAACAACAAATGGTAGTTCTCTCTCTACTAGCTTCCGTTTTATAACAAAATGCAATACCAATATTTTTTGTCTTTTCTTTTTTTTCTTCTTTTTTTTCAGCTGGCATGCCCCAGGCATCATCCCTCTGTAATATAACTACTAACTCATTTGATCCTCCAAACATTCTCAATTGTACTTTGACCCTGGATGCCATTAATGCATGGGTATGTAATCTATGCCTAATGCTTGTAATATATAGGCAGTCTGATTTTATTGAAATGTCATTATTTATTTATTTATTTATTTATTAAATCAAGATTTCTGAAGCTACTCCCGAACAAAAAAAGAACTTAGCCTCCAACACCCAGATCCTCACATCCATACCAGAACGGCTAACACCCCTCAACATCACAAATGCAGCTCAAATTACCAACACCCTGCTTTCTGATCAACAAACTACACAAACTACGGTACTTAATAAGCCTTAAGCAGATATTCATTTCCAAAGTTACTTCAAGATTTTAAAGATACAACATGTAAAAACATTATTATTTTACTCATTTTTACTTTTTTATTTTTATTTTTTGTAATCTATAGAAAAGTAACTGTAATCTGGTTACAAGCATTTTAAAATATAATAATATAGCTGCAAGCAGCGATTTTTGGGTTTCAAGCATTTTAAGGTCTTTATAGGGGACATAACGTTGCAGGTTATTTATTTAAGCATGGTTCCCCAAAGGGAACGAGACGCTGCATCTGAAAATGCTATGTGAACACCCTTCAGTGTGACCAGCTCTGAATGTGTAATCAGTCTCATGAATGGGTGGGTGACATAGTGACCAGGAAGCTATAAAAGCATGTGTGGTGGAATGAGCGTCAACTTCTAGGAATGAAATCTGGCAGGGATGCCGAAAGTATGGCCTCGAGATGCAGCGTCTCATTTTCTTCGGGGAGCCATGGTTACATACATAATCTGGGACGTTCCCCTTCAGGAACTCGAGCTGCATCCAAAAATGCAATGGGAATGAGAATGCCTGCAAGTCCCTTCCTAGTGTGTATACAAGGAGCACAGCTAAGGCAAGAGAATAGAAGAGATGGGAGTGGCTCGCAGATCAAAATCATAAAAATGTGAGGGGAATGGACCCTGGATAAGTGGATGGATAAGTTATTTATAACTTATCATAGTCAGATAAATACTGAATTTAATTCCTCAGAATTAAATGCAGGTAAACAACCAGATGAGTATACATAGTCTGGCTTGGTAAGATTCATATCATGAATCAAAAATGATATATCCAACTTTTCATAGTCCGATAAATACTTAATTTAATTCCTTAGAATTAAATTCAGGTAAATAACCAGATGAGTATACACGGTCTGGTGTGGTAAGATTCATATCAAGAATCAAAAATGATATATCTAACTTCTCATAGTCAGAAAAGTGCCTCATTTGATTCCTCATTATTAAATAGAGCCAAACAACCAAACGAGTAATGTTTGTGCAACTGTGAGCTCATCAATGCCCAAGAGTGGAGATGATGGAGTTGAAGGACGAACTGAAGTCCACAAACAGGATCCTCACCAAAGTTGCTGCCCAGATGCTGCAGGATGAAGTGCAGTTCACCTCATCATCCACAGACCTGTTTGCTTGATTGCTCTGTGTGTACGGTATACTGTCCATGTCCAGAAAGATAAGAAAAACATCAAAGTAGTCCATGTGACATCAGAGGGTCAGTTAGAATTTTTTGAAGCATCGAAAATAGCAAAAACTATGACTTTATTCAGCATTGTCTTCTCTTCCGTGTCTGTTGTGAGTTCAAAACAAAGCAGTTTGTGATATCTGGTTCGCGAACGAATCATTCGATGTAACCTGATCTTTTTGAACCAGTTCACCAAATAAAAGTGAATCGTTTTAAACGGTTCGCGTCTCCAATACGAATTAATCCACAAATGACTTAAGCTGTTAACATTTTTAATGTGGCTGACACTCCCTCTGAGTTAAAACAAAACCCGGAGTAATTCATGTACTCAAACAGTACACTGACTGAACTGCTGTGAAGAGAGAACTGAAGATGAACACTGAGCCGAGCCAGATAATGACCAAAACATTGACGATTCAGTTCGATTTGGTGAACTGGTTCAAAAAGATCCGGTTACATCGAATGATTCGTTCGTGAACCGGATATCACAAACTACTTTGTTTTGAACTGTCTTACAACAGACACGGAAGAGAAGACAATGCTGAATAAAGTCGTAGTTTTTGCTATTTTTGGACCAAAATGTATTTTCAATGCTTCAAAATATTCTAACTGACCCTCTGATGACACACGGACTACTTTGATGATGTTTTTATTACCTTTCTGGACATGGACAGTATACCGTTCACACAGTTTCAATGGAGGGACTGAGAGCTCTCGGAATAAATCTAAAATATCTTAAACTGTGTTCCGAAGATAAAAGGAGGTCTCACGTGTTTGAAACGACATGAGGGTGAGTTATTAATGACATAATTTGGATTATTGGGTGAACTATTCCTTTAATGTTTGTATAGAGAGATGGCTTGAACATTTCTGGGGTGTAAGACCAGGACTTTGAAATCAACAGCCTTCCTAGAGGGAAAATTGTTTAAAACGAGGAGATCTATCATATGACATGAATATCAAGTGTATGTGTGAAACACTTCAGGTCATTTGCCACAAAAATACAGTCTTTGCAGCTTTTTGATAGTTATAGAGCCACCCATGGGTTGATCTCCATAAAAGTTTGCATGCTTCTTTGAAATAGCACATAACACACTCAGGTGATTTGGTGAAGGTCTAGGCCAAATTGGGCCCGAAAAAGTAACTTTTCAGCCCTATCATGTGATTTGCCATATCAAATTGCATGCATTCAGCTGATTTCGGAAGGTTATGAGTTTTTGTTTAGGAACAATAGGCTTTTTGGCACACTCGGCCACATCCGTTTTCAAAGGACCCAGTTATAGCTGTCCAAATAATGTCCAAAAAAATCTAGGACTAGTTAGCAAAAGTATTTCTTAATCTTTAATTATTAACAAAAAATGTGATTGACAACAGTGGTTCTTCATAAGGAGAATAATGAGAATAAGAATCTGTTCAGAATAAGGAGATCTAACATATGATATGAAAGTCAGGCAAAGTACAATCCTTTACACATTTGAAAAATATAATATTACCTAGGTTCCGATATCTTTCAAAATTCTCACAGACTTTTAAGGATACAAGGCAAACAGTTTCATTCTGATCAGCCTCTGTTTACCAAATTTTAAAAAGGTACTTGAACTTTGTTGGCCTATGGCGGCTATGCTTTTTTAGATTCACTTTTGCCACTTTGGACACAAACACTGTATGTGAGTTTTCAAGTCAATCAAACTAGCGGATGTGTAGTGTTAGCCATTTTTAGGTTTTCGTCCTGTTATAGCGCAACACAGTGGCCAGACTCCATGATTTTTTTCTCATGTTACCTCAGATTGAGGTCTCAGTAGGTTTTTCAAAAAATCTGTTTTAAGGATATAAAACAAGCGAGTCATGTGACAAGCATTTTAGGAGTCATGAGCAATTTGGTACTTTTGATCAGTAAAAACTTTTTTTTTTATTTTTTTAAGTTTCACGTGATATAGACATATATACTAATTTGACTAATTCATGTATAGCAAAGAACACTATATGTAAATTCATGTAATACTGAATACCATCCACAATTGCGTTAAGAAACATTTTCTTCTTTATCTGCAGGATATTGCCGTATCAGCAGTCGCTACAATCAGTCAACTCCTGAGTGCAAGTCCTGAGATGTACTCTTCTGTTGACCATACTGCAATTTCTGAGTAACAAAACATTTCACACTCGTGGATTTGCCACTGACAGTACCATAATGGTATGAAAATTCATAATCACTCAATTTTTGTCTGATGTCAGATTGTGTGTGTTCAGACTAACACAGACTCTACAGAAACTCTCTCTGCGTGAGATACAAAATCCATTGTTGGTGCAACCGAAAATGGCAGTGCAGTCACTGAAGGGACACAAACCAATCCGACATGTGCAGTTAACCTTTTTTAAAGGCAAGTGTCTGAAGTTTAAAAAAAAAATGTGTGTGTATATATATATATTAAGCAGCAAAACCATTTTTATCATTGATTATAATGAGTAATGTTTTCTGAAGGATCATGTTACACTCTAGACTGTCATCACAAGAATAATTTACAATTTAAAATATAATAAAATAGAACACAAAAATGTTTCACAACATTACTATTTTACTGTATGTATAATCAAATAATGCAGACCTGGTGAGCATAGAGATTAATTTATATATATAATTTTAGCATGTTAGCATGATTCTAAAATACATACTTATCTTAATATTTCCAGGGCAGAGTGATAACTTTTTACCTGACAGAATTAAGCTGCAAATAACAGAGGCAGAGTTTTCCAAACATACAGTTGACCTTCAAATGAATGTCACATTCAGTGAAGGTAAAACTTGATTCAGACTCTATTCTACAACTTAACTTTTCCTTTACTTGTATTTTGTAATTATTTTTATTTTAATTGTATATATCTCACTTTTTCTGTAGATTTTGATAAAGATATTGGATTTGTCCTCTATGATAATGATCAGTTCTTCCAGTCAAAAAGCTTTCAACCTTCTTTGGATACCAAGAGAAGAGTGATATCTGCTAATCTTCAAGAAAATTCTGGAATTGATCAGGTTCAGTTTGCAGTCACACCATCGGTGAGCAGCTAGTCCAAAATCACACTTCTTGCTTTTCAGCATAGTTATAATTACAGTGAAAAGTATGCAATACCTTCCGATTTTCACCAAAAATCTCAGGCCTTTTCTGCACTTTTTAAAAGAAAGGTTACATTTCATTAACCATTTTTTGGTTCCCAAAATAACTTTTCAGTGAACAGTTCTTAAAGAACCACCTTTTCCCACTATAAATACACTTTTGTGGAATGAAAAGTTTCCACTGATGTAAAAAATTCTTCAAGCCAATAAAGAACCTCTAATTTACAAGGGGTCATGAAATGGGAAATCCAAATATTATTTATATTAGCACATTAGTTTTGAGTTTCACAACTCAAAACTAGCTCCCCAGTTTAGAATATTTGTATTTCTTTTTGACCCTTCTGAAATTATCAAATTTTACACCTCTTAACATTTATCATCACCATGCGTAATTAAAGGTCCATGTTCTGAACAGCTCATGTTTTTTTTTTTGTGACTTATTTTTTTTATTTTTTTTTTATTAACAATTATTTTTGTGTACAACATTCCCAAGAACCGCCCAAGATAACAAATATACATATATTTTAAAAGATAAAGGTATGTTCATGTAAGAAAAAAAAAAAAAAAAAACACTCTGGAAAACAATGAATCAAAATCCTTAATATAGCTGTTTTAGTTGTCTGATAGATTAGCAATGAAGTCCATCCAAAACTGTATCGTTTTCCCAGGGGCACCAAGAATCCTTGCAGTAGTACATTCCAGACGAGTAATGTCCAACAGATAAGATCTCCATATGCACCTAACCGGTATGGATGGTTCCATCCATAACTTTAGGATTGTTTTTTTAGCCGCAGTAAGGGCAGCGGTCAAAATCCTCCTTTGACTGAGAGACAATGACAACCAGTGACCAAAACGATGTAACCCGAGGACAAAACCAAAACATATGTATATACGTGCCATGATTAGAACTCTCACATAGGTGGCAAAATGGATTTTGCCTTCTTTTCATTTTAAACAATAGGCATGGAGTCGTATGTGCCTTATGAATGAGTTTGAAATGAATCATTTTGTGAGCTGGATTTTTAGAGCAGGCAAAACAATTTTGAGTTCCTTTTGTCATGTTGAGTTCCTTTTCCCAGAAGTTCTCAATCGGCATTTTTGAATATTGTTGTACCACCATCTGTTCAATAATCCTACTAACACTTCCTTTAGAGCCCATACTGGAGTCTATCCATTTTAACATAGGATGAGGAGTCAATTTAGCCGACCAAGGCACCCCAAAGGTTTTCAATGCAGATCTTAAACCTAAGTATAATGAGAATGAGGATCTTGGAACAGAAAACTCATCTTGTAGGACCTGAAAGGACTTAAGCCCATCAGCATTGTATAAATCCTTAAGGGTGAATATGCCGGAATCCGTCCAGGGCTTAAAGATAAATGTCTTTTTTGCCATACAAAGATTAGTATTATGCCAAATAGGGGTGGATTTGCAATATTTAACTGAAGCTCCCATACTCTTTTCTGCTGCCTTCCAAATTTTGATAGATTGCCTAATAATTGGGCCAAATCGTGACATCATTGACCTAGATAATCCTGTAAAGGGTAAATCCTGTAGGCGCAGTGGATATATGATATTATTTTCTATTGCTCGCCAAGGTACATGTGATTCTGTATCCACCCATGTCCTAAGTGGTCTCATCTGATATGCTAAATAATAGGATTGAAAATCTGGTAAAGATAGTCCACCATGTGGTTTTAATCGGTGCATAAATTTCAGTCGAATTCTAGGACGTTTGTTATTCCATATAAATTTTGTCACTATCGAATTAAGTACTTTAAAATAGTCAGTAGGAGGCGCCAGAGGCAAGGTTGAAAATAAAAAGCCTAGTCTTGGGAGTATATTCATTTTAACTGTAGCAATACGTCCATGGACAGCCAAACAGAGAGGGGTCCAACATTGAAGATCCTTTTTTATGTTATCCAGAAGGGACTGATAATTCCATTTAGCAATGCGAGGTAACGATGAAAAGATTTTAATTCCAAGATATGTAAACTGGTCAGCAATTGGAATTAAGGTATCAAGAGTCTGAATCTCTAATTTAGCTGTTGTATTAAGGGGCATAAAGACAGACTTATTCCAATTAATTTTATAGCCGGATAATTTTCCAAAAGTATTGAATAGATGTAGGCATTCCTTGATTGACTCTTTAATATTTGACATATATAGTAAACTATCATCTGCATAAAGTGAAATTTTATGAGAGGTGTTCACACAGGTAATTGGAGATATTAAAGCACATTGTCTGATTGCTTGAGCCAGAGGCTCTAATGATAAATTAAAAAGCAGAGGTGATAATGGACAACCTTGTCGAGTACCTCTACCAAGATAAAACGGAGCGGAGATAAGAGAACCGGTGAGAATTTTAGCTGAACATTCCGAATAGATGGTTTTAACGGCTCGTTGAAAGAAAGGGCCAAAACCGAAATGCTCCAAAACTGACCATAAAAAATTCCACTAAATTCGATCGAAGGCTTTCTCTGCATCCAGAGAAAGGATTGCAGAGGAAGTCGGGTAATTGTCAGATTGTTCAATGACATGAAGCAGTCTACGTATGTTATCTGCTGCAAATCTCCCCATCATAAAACCGGTTTGATCACCCCCAATCAAATCTCCAACACTCCTGTTTAATCTTAGAGCTAGTACTTTTGCCATCAATTTCGAGTCGGTGGATAGAAGACTAATTGGTCTATAACTGGAACATTCTAGTGGGTCCTTCTCCTTCTTCAGTATTAAAGTTATTAAAGCTGTGGTTTGGTCTCTGTGCAAAGCTCCCTTCTCTAAGGCAAAATTGAATGAGTCAAGAATTAAGGTTGCAACTAAATCCCAAATTGATTTCAATAATTCCGGGGGAATTCCATCTAGTCCCGGAGCCTTATTATTGTTTAAAGAATCTAGAGCGGATTTTAATTCCTCAATTGTCAGAGGACTGTCTAATATTTCCCGCTGAGTGTCATTTAGTTTGGGGAGAGTTATTGAATTAAGGAATGAGCTTATATGTATTGGTGTGGATTTTGATTCTGAAGTATATAGCTGTTTGTAGTATTGTTCAAATACACTGTTCACCTTTTCAGGTTGGGTGTATACCGAGCCTTCTTGTCTAATAGCTGATATGTTGGCCTTAGCTTCGTTCCCTTTCAACCTCCAGGCCAACAATTTTGACGAACGTTCTCCGTGGAAATAATAAGATTGTCTGTGGGTGTATGATAAATTCAGCTCTGTGAGAATAAATAGATTGTAATTCCGTTTTGTAAGCTTTAAGTTCTTTAGCTCTAGACTCACAAAACCTTTCCTTTAATTCTTTCTCTATCAGATCAATTTGTTTTTCCAGTTCAGTTTTGCGATTCTCTCTACATTTTTTTATATAGGCAGAAAAGCTTATACATCTACCCCTCATAAAACATTTAGTGGTTTCCCACAGTATTTGAGGATTTGAGGCTGAATCTCTATTTATTTGTAGGAAATTCACCAGGGAGTTACGTAGATCAGTCACAAATGCATCATTTTGTAACAGAGAAGTGTTAAATCTCCATCGATTGTTTGTGGCTCTCAGTGAAATTGGGGTTAGTGATGTCACTAAAGGAGAATGATCTGATATGATAATAGGGAGAATATCAACTTTCGCTATATGAGGTGTAAGAGATGGAGATGTAAGGATATAATCGATTCTAGAATAACTTTTGTGACGTGCTGAGAAAAATGTATAATCCTTGGTGCCATCATTTTGTAGCCGCCAGACATCATTTAAATTAGCCTGAAGTAAAAAGTCCTTAAAGTATTGAGAGATCGGTGCATCGTATTTAGAAAAGTGGGATCTATCCAATTGAGTATCTAGCACAGTATTGAAGTCTCCTCCAATCACCAATTGACATTCTTCCAAACTCATTACCAAACTTAATAGTTCCTGAAAGAAAGAGGTATCCCATTCTGTAGGAGCGTATACAGACATAAAGGCATATTTAACATTGTTTAGGGTCCCAACTGCATAAGCAATTCGGCCTGCAGAGTCTCCTCCCGAGCTTAAAATTTTAAAAGTCGTATTGCGCCTGGAAACAATCAATACCCCTTTAGTTTTATTAGCAGCAGAAGAAGAGGAGATCAGTTTAAAATACTTATTTTGAAAGCGATGTACATCTACTGCTTTTAAATGAGATTCTTGTATTAAAGCGATGGTTATCTTTTTGCCTCTAAGATAGTCTAAACATTTAGTTCGTTTAATGGGGCTATTTAATCCGTTAACATTCCAAGATATAATGTTTATAGCCATATATTTTTTAAAAGATAAATTCCAAATCTAAACTGAGAAGGGATGGGAAGACCATAATATAATCCCCCGGAAAAATTAAAACAGAAGTTAAAGAAGTTAGCATACATACCTAACTTAAACGGGCATTCTTGGGTATAGAACATAGTAACAAAAACAAGAACATGAACAAAAGTAACATGGGCAGCAAGCAAAGAGTTAGAACACACTCTTCTATCTACCCTCAAGGTCTTTATACTGGGGTATATGACCACCATTGCAAGGACGGTTCGTTCCTCCATGCCCAACCCGAATTAGAAACGGATGAGAAAGAATCAAGTATTCCGGATAGGGATCTCCATGAGGTTTGCAGGGACATCCTCCTCAGACTCAGATTCTGGAAGTAAGATTGCTGTAGTTTTCAGAGAAACTCTTTCAGCGGAATACAGTTCAGTGATGAATTTCTCAATCTCCTCTGGCGTCTGGAAGAGGGATGACTTTCCTCCGTGATTAACTTTCACCGTCGCAGGGTAAAGCAGGAAGGATGATATCCCTTTTTGGGTCAGTTTCTTTCTCGCCGAGGTCATTTCTCTTCTTTTAGTCGCCGTGTGTGTACTGTAGTCCGGAAAAAAAAGCAGTGGTGTTCCTTGATGAAGAATTTGACCATCTCCCCGAGCTCCGTTAAGAATAGCATTTCGATCTTGATAACGAAGCATCTTGAAGATGATCGTGCGATGAGATGACTTTGTATGTGTTCCGTTGTAAATACGATGAGCTCTCTCAATCTCCAATTCCTTACCAGCAAGAGAAGGGATCCATTTTGGTAGATGGTTTTGAATGAATCTTACAGGGTCATCTCCTTCCATGCCTTCTTTTAGCCCACCAAGCGGATGTTTGACTGACGATTTTTGTCCTCCAGTTTAGCCAATTTCTCTTGTAAATCGCCGACTGCCATCTTAACCTCACTCGTCTCTTTTTTCGCGTGACGGAGAGCGGTTTGCATGTGGTCAAATTGATTCCTTATTCGACGAACGTCCTCTTCCAAAGTGCCGAGTCTGTCGATAATAGGCGCGAGTTCTTCCTTAAACAACTCTCTGATAAGTCCGAATTGTGTCTTCAATTCCTCGACAACAATGGCGCGGATATCTTCCCCCTGCTCGTCCCTGAGGTCCTTAATTCTCTTTTTCTCAGGAGAAAACTTCGTCATTTGACGTTTTGACATGTTGTATCACTTCAACGTTGATGATTCGGTTAAAAAGCGATCAGATATGGAGAATATCTCTGAGAAATTGTTAAATAACGGATGTCGAGTCGGAGAGCAGACGAACTACACCGCCATTACCTTCAGTGGGTCACGTGCCCCCCAACAGCTCATGTTTTTCATCAATAATAACAGCGATGTGCTGTTAAATGAAGAGTTTCATCCAAAACGGGATAAACAGCAAAAAAAAAAAAAAATTTAGTTTCCGCCAAAATCAGTATTGTTTCATGTCTGTATTAAAAAGTCAGTATTATTAGGTTATGTTTTCTCCATTTTTTTTTCAAATGGCAGAATGTGATATATCTGCTCAACTAATCACAGCGCACCATTCCACACACTCTTGACAGTAACAACCAGTCACAGTGCACCATTCCAAGCACTCTAGACAGTTATGGAGGCACTTTGAATACACTCTGCATCTTACTTTTACTCATCTACGTTGTACTTTTTGATCAACTAACACAGGCAGGACGATAAATCGCATGTGATTGTCATCTGCATCTGATCAGAAAAGCCAGTTTTGTGATTAATAATACTGGTAAACTTCCATCACATGCTTTCAGATGGGAATTATCCAGATGCATATACACAGAGCCGTAGATAACTGACAAGCTACAATATATCTCATTCATTAGGTGAATCACATTCGATTGTGAACATGATATTGTGTAACGTGTCAGTGTAAGTGTATTTATTAATGGCATTTATGTTTTTGTTAATACAGCACATAGCACTAGTAAACTGGTCAACTTCTTTGTTCTAATGTTTTGTTGGTCATGTTCTTGTTCATGATGAAATTGTATTTTATTGTTGCAATTGATTTATAGCATTAACAAGATGACCTGTTGTTGTATGGAAGCATATGGGTAGCAATATTCAATTTGGAATGTAATATGCAAAATGACAATGCAATATGTAAAATGGCAATGCATTTCTGTATTTACATTTACATTTTCCAATACATTTGTGCAACGTTTGGTGCAAAATGAAAATTAAATTACATAATTTTCATTTGCCATTTCATTTGATTTTAATATGTAAAATGAATACTAATTTTAACGCTTTATAAGTTGCAAAATTAAAATGAAAATATATTAAAGAAATGATTAGATTAGTATAACATGTTCAAGCAAAAACTGTGGCAAAATTATCATTTAAATGCTATTTTTCTTAAATGCATTAACACTCACAGTCAAGACACTTACGATTGCATTTTCAGTCAATGTCCCGCAATGAATGTAGCAAAATTCAATGTGCACATTGAAAATGCATTCCGAGCCGATCACGTGTACGCCCCCTCCCGCCATGTCAATCACTGTGTGAACAAGGCGGGGCTTGCAGAAGGTCAGAGACTCAAATCTCAAGAAGAGGATTCAAGTGAGAGAACATGGGCAAGACAGTTGGTCCGTGTACGTTTTGATCATTTCGGTTTATGGCTTCAATATTTCATTCGCACTTGTGGGCAGAGCAGAAACGCTGCTTTCATCAGATTGGTCGAATCGCTTCACCTTCAACTCGGTCTTTTCATTCTTTCAGACAGAATAAGAGTCAGTGCGAGTGAAACACTGTAATGTCTGAAACCACCGCTCACTGTTAATTAGCATAATATTTGAATCAGATGTAGCTGGGCACATAATTCGTGCTGCTGCGACTTGCAAGAGACCCCGTTAAATTATTTCTAGGTTATAGTATTGTATAAATATTGTGCCACTGATAAAAATAGTGCAAATAGTTCTGTCTCCTTGGATAACAGTGAAGTGGAAATAAATATAGTTAAATTTATGAAAAAAAATTAAATAGGATTTTTTGGGAAGGTAAGTCTGGCCAGTCATAAAGCAACACGAGTCAGACGAGTCTGAAGATCTGATCTGAATTTGATGAAACATTAAAGTTCTAGTCTGTGTCAATTACTCTCATAATAAATAATAATAATAATAATGTTACCCGTATTTTTGGTATAAGTTGCATCAGTCCAAAAATACGTCATGACAAGGAAAAAAAACATATATAAGTCGCACTGGATAATCAAGTCGCATTTATTCAGAACCAAGAGAAAACATTACCGTCTACAGCCGCGAGAGGGCGCTCTGGGGTAGGCTACAGGAGCACTGAGCAGTGGGACAATATTCATACAATACTACAACCTAGAAATAATTTGCAGGCATCAGCAGCACGAATTATGTGCCCAGCTACATCTGATTCAAATATTATGCTAATTAACAGTGAGCGGTGGTTTCAGACATTACAGTGCTTCACTTGCACTGACTCTTATTCTGTCTGAAAGAATGAAAAGACCGAGTTGAAGGTGGAGCGATTCGACCAATCAGATGAAAGCAGCGTTTCAGCCCTGCCCACAAGTTCGCAGTGATTGACGTGGCGGGAGAGGACGGACACGTGATCGGCTCGGAATGCATTTTCAATGTGCACATTGAATTTTGCTACATTCTTTGCGGGACATTGAATGAAAATGCAATCGTAAGTGTCTTGACTGTGAGTGTTAATGCATTTAAGAAAAATAGCATTTAAATGATAATTTTGCCACAGTTTTTGCTTGAACATGTTATAAATATCTAATCATTTCTGTAATACATTTGAATTTTAATTTTGCAACTTATAAAGCGTTAAAATTAGTATTCATTTTAAATATTAAAACTGGTGAATGAAATGGCAAATTAAAATTATGTAATTTCATTTTCATTTTGCACCAAACGTTGCACAAATGTATTGGAAAATGTAAATTAAATACAGAAATGCATTGTCATTTTACATATTGCATTGTCATTTTGCATATTACATCCCAAATTGAATGTTGCTACCCATACGCTTCCATATTGTCAAAGCAATGTCTGATGAATGTATTTTTAGTCCAGTGCTTGTATATAAGCATTGATTATTATATAATATATAATTAGCATTGAACAAATTCAGAGGCTATCATATATGGATAAAAATACTATGTTGTGCATTTTTATCTGTTTCAGTATTAAAAATAACTTTCATATTTATTCAATGTGTTTATTGCTTTTTGAGAAAAAAAAAACATAATTGATTTATTGCATTTTGGGATAAAAATAATACATTTTTATAATAAATCTTTCAAAATAAAAACCTGGATTTTAGGATTAATGTTATTATAACCTAAAGGTGCTATGTGAAAGTTTGAAACAGAAAATTGTGGTTTCATCTTGCCAAATTCTTGGTAAAGAAAACACATTTTACATACTTAATCAAACACACTTAATCAAAATGGATTTATTGCGTTTTGGAAACAAACTCTTCAGATACAGTAAAGTCCCTCAAACACAGATGTTGTTCTGTCAATGGATGGAAAGTAACTCCAAAAACTTTGTGTGGCAGAGTGGGAACTATACGGTGAGGTGGAGCATTAATTACACTCGTGCTCAGCACTCAGGTTGATTTCACTTTCCGACTACGCCACCTTGGGAATTTCACCCACCCTCTAAAGGCACACTCAGGTTCTATTTGCCAGTTGAGTCAGGGACAAGCGTAATCATACTAATATATTTTACTGACAGTTAAAAGGTGTCACAAATAATTTACAAACATAACATTACCAGACAGCTTCAATTATGAAGTTCAATTATTACAAGCAAGGGAACGGGAGCTTACCAACAGGGGCAGTCACAGATAGAAGATCACCATTATTGAAAATCACTCAAATCATAGTGCACACACACACACACCAACTAATGTCAGTGAAAAGCACAACACACAGTGAAGGATGCCACCACCCAAAGAAGGTCACTCGTCTGCCCCCGCGTACCCAGATCCTGCCAAGAACAAGAGAGCAATGGACATTTAGAGGTAGAGATATACACAAGTAAAACAAATAACAATAAAAAATCTAAATTAACTGTAGTTCCAGGCAGGAACCAACTATTCGGTCCCGCCCGAGTCTACAAGGATCAAAACCCTATTTAACAAAACACAAAGCATGAACAAACTCCAACTTCATTAACCACTACAATCAAATAGTTACATTTTGACTGTATAGCTCAACCATAATGATGGTTAAATGAAGTCAATATATTCAAATCACAATAATGAATTGAGACAAAAATACAAAGTCAGAAATACCAAACCATTTGAAAACAATTAAAGGCAGGGTAGGTAAAAAAATGTATAAAAAGCTTTTTTTCCAAATTTGTTTAAACTTTATTTATATATCAATACATAATTAAAATGTAAGTACTCTGAAAAAGAAAGTATAAAAATTGAGTGACTGTAGACCTCTCACGACTGTTTTAAAGACAGCTCATTATTTCCATTCACTCCACCCCCTCCCTTCTGGGCTCCTTCCAAAGCCTCTACTATGGCTCGCTAAGTAATGTTATGTTAGCTATATTACGCAGCTACGTGTGCTAATGACACATGCTTCATGAAAAAAATATGTATGATCAAAATACAAAAAGAAAGATTTACCTGTCCAGCAGAAATAAAGCCATCAAGGAGTCACTTTTCAGCTTTTCAGCAGTTCTCGCCATCGCTGGAAAGCCACGCCGATTTTAACTCGCGTTTTATTTCTTTGTTTATCCAAAGACTTTTTGTTCATTGCCTTCTCTTGTACTGTTACTGTCTTCCTTTATTTGCCTGGTTTGCCTTCACTAACTGCATAGGCTGGTACTGTGAATTTTGCTTGCTGTTTCTCTGCCATTGTTTTGGTATTCCTAGGATCCGTGCCTGTTGAATCAAACGTGCTGTTTCCTCAAATCAAACGTGCACGCGCAAGTGGGCAGGTCATGTGTGGCAAAAGGGTGGTTGCCATGGTTGCGAGAGAGTGACAGTCACCTAAGCAAATCCTATGTTTCGTCCCGAAATGGAAATAATGAGCTGTGTTTAATACAGATTAAACGGTCTGGAGTCACTCGATTGTTATACTCTTTTTATCAGAGTACTTACATTTTAATTATGCATTGATATATATAGAAAGTTTAAACAAATTTGGAAGAAAGTTGTTTATACATGTATTACCTACCCTGCCTTTAAAGGGGAAAAAAAAGAAAAACTTAAATCATATCAGTAAGACACGCTTCCACACAGAGCTTGGGAAGCACAAGAAGTTCACTTAAAAACATGAAGCTCATTGGAAGCATATCAGTCCCATACTAAACATGGAATAACCCAATGGAAACAGGACAGCAACTTTGAGAAAGCATGGAGCATCGCACTTGATCAGAATGACGCCATTGCCTTTATCACGTCCCTAAAAACAAACAGAAAATGTTACACTGCCATTCATTCTCTCCTGACTTCCGGCTTGATGAAGTATACTCATGATAGAATGTTGCACTGGGATCAGAGGTGGGTAGAGTACCCAAAAACTGTACTCAAGTAAAAGTAAAAGTACTTCCAGAAATATTTACTCAAGTAAAAGTAAAAGTGCTAGTCTGAATAGTTACTGGAGTAAGAGTAAAAAAGTATCGGATAAAAAATCTACTCAAGTAGTTAGTTACTAGTTACTTTGGGTCATTTATACTGAGCCTGTTTTTATTTAGATATATAGATAAAATGTATGTAATGTATGTGTGTGTGTATAAATATATATATTTCATCAGCCTTTACTCCAGTCTTCAATGCCACATAATCCTTCAGAAATCATTCCAATATGTTGATTTACTATCAATGATGTTCTTTTTATCTTTCTATACATCAAATAATTCTAAACAAAATCTCACAGGTTCCAAAAAAATATTAGGCAGCAAAACGGTTTCCAGCACTGGTAATAAATCAATATATTAGAATTGTATTTTGAAGGATCATAACTCTGAAAACTGGATTAACAGCTGATGAAAATTAGGATTTGCATCACAAAATAAATTATATTTTAAAGTATGTTTTATATATGTATAAATAACCTCTGACACAGAGAAGAGAGAAAACTCCTCACATGACCGCTAAATTACCTAACATCTGAACATTACGAACCAAATGCACATTGACAGATCTTCTTCTGTCTGCAGGCAGAAGTATATTTCTGCAAGCGTAAATATTGTGGAAATATCTTAATTAATTGTGTCTGGGCATAGGGGGGTTGTCATGTGACACACAGCAGCAGCCACAACAGCATATTGGCAAATTATTTTTAAGCATTATTTATTAATTTTTTTTCATTTTTATTAGAAACATTCCCAGACGCATGAACTATATAATGAAACATATCGATTCTCACATTACATAGATTGTTAATAATGATAATATGCGATGGTCAAAGTAGCCTAATTATGTAATGTATTATAAAACCCTGTCTGTTAACTTAAGTAACAGATATAGGTGTCATGCCATTACATATTTTTAATACGACTTACTTTATATTAAATATGAATTTAACATTGAAAGTTAATGTGATATAAAAACTGCTACTAATCTTTCATTGTTCAGAAAGAGAGCAAATAACATTTACGTTATCAAAGATCATTTCACTGACAGTCTAGAGTTCAGTCACTCTCAAAAACTCCCATTAAAATCACTGAAACTGTTAACACTGTGAAATCAATATCTTATTTACAGATTCGTACACAGCTGCACTTTGTTGTTTCTGATGAGAAAATTCGCCAGAAAGAGGTCTCCACAGTCAGCGAGCGACTGAAGGAAGCACCGGCATTTTAGCGATGACTCATCTGAACACCTTTGATTGGCCAATGCTTTAATAAGCTCAAAAGAATCTTGTGTGATTGGTTATAATGCGCAGTGCAGTAAAAACACCATCTATCTCTGGCTCAGTGCCAGCAAGCGATCACAGATCTGAATTTAGCAGCTGATGATATGACTCGCTGAACGTTCTCACGCCGGTGTGACTGTATTAAAATTAATTAAATCTTAATCGGCTATTTTTTGTCTTTTGGAAGCTGCATTCAACTTGGTTCCCTTCTGTTATAAGTCACACGTACAACAAACCAATGCCACAGTGGTATCGTGTACTGTAATCGAATGTAGCCCAAGGTATTACCTGTTGAACAGCGCACGTGGTGTTCATCTAATAAAGATCTTTATCGCTAGCAAATAATAGCCTTTGCAGATTTGCTTTCAATTCAGTGCAATTCCATAGCCACATTTTCAACGCTCTCTGTTCTTAAACGTTACAACTCTGAGTGAACCACGTCAGTCGCTCAGCGCGTGCGGCAGGGAACTGAACGAATCATTCAAACTGATTCATGAACCAATTCACTCGTTTGCCAATTGGTTTGATCAAGCCTTTGAATGAATCATTAACGAATGAGCATCGCTCATTGTCCAGAGAAAAGTAGACGTTGCGTTTGGAATAAACTGAAGCATTTATAACATTTATTGCATTAAGATAAAGTAACGATAGGAGCGTCGCCCACAGTAACGAAGTAAAAGTACAGATTTTCCCCAAAAAATTTACTCAAGTAAAAGTACCCATCTTTAAATATACTCCCAAAAGTTTTAGTTACCCAAAAAATTTACTCAAGTAAATGTAACGGAGTAAATGTAACTCGTTACTACCCACCTCTGACTGGGATTAATATCCTGAATTCTCGCGACTCATGCGGCCAGATATCCCAGATAAACTCGCCAGCGGAGAGTGCAGATAGACTCTAAACTATTGTAAAGCATACAAATTAGTACCCGCATAGGTTGAAGCAACCTCATTACACAAACATCGTACATACATGCTTTCCTTACCGGCTCAACCGTCCACATTCAATTCTCCAACCCGCACCCAGTAAACGGCACAGTCAGTAGTTAAGCTCCAGCAGTCTTAATGACTAACAATACCCATCAACTCTCCACTCCAACACAAGCAGCAAAGTGCATCAACGTCACAGGCCCGGAACATGTCACACACCTGCAACTTGCAACCTGTGCTCTTATACACCCATGGCCCCAGTCCATTGGCTAAACCTCAAATAATGAAATTAAGGAAGGGGAAGTAGCCCATCCTGCCACATTTGCAAAGCCAAAGCCACAAGTGCAATGCTTCAAAATCCTAAAAACTTTTTTTTATTTGAATGTTTAAATTAGACTTTGCATAATAGATTTACAATGTGACTCTGCTGAACAGCAGTTTAACCATTCAGTTTAATCCCCACTCTTTGTTAATGCACTGCTTTCATTGATGAACACACACACACACACACAGCAAGAGAGAGAGAGAGAGAGAGAGAGAGAGAGAGAGAGAGAGAGAGAGAGAGAGAGAGAGAGAGAGAGAGAGAGAGAGAGAGAGAGAGAATGTCTCGGGTTATGCATGTAGCCATATTTCCCAAAGAGGGAACAACACGCTGCATCTTTTAGCGGACACTTTGGGTAATGCCGCCAGAAGGACTGGTGTTTGAAGCACGTGTGAGGCAGGCACCCGTAAGTATAAATGTGCACCTGCCGAATAAGTCACCAACCTGGTTGTTTGAAGGAGACTTGAAACTTGAAAATAGGCAAGACCTAGGCATCGTAAGGGGACACAGAGTCTTGTTCCCTCTATGGGAACCATGGTTACATGTGTTAACCGAGACGTTCCCCTTCTAGGGAACTTGCGTTGCATCTTCTAGCAGAAACCTTGGGGAACAGAATGCCCACTCAGCCATGCCGCAGCACGTGCCTGTCCACATGGTGAGAATGATGCCTGGGGCCACTAACATAACTATAAAAAATTGGGAAACAAGCTAATCAGGTGGGACACCTCAAAAACTAAGCTAAGCTAAGAACACATATATCATCTGAAGGCTATGTTACAATAGTCCAAAGTGTTTCAAGCCTGATGTAAGCAGCATCTCTTTGTGCTCACCTGCTTTTACACCCAACTCCTAGAGAGAGGAGGGGCAAGTGTGGCCATGCTAGTCTTCTGTCTATGATTCCCAGATTGAAATGTACAGGCCCCCTCAGTGGTCTTAGTGGAAGATTTGGGATGGCAGGGAATTAACTTCCTGTAAGGCAGTGGACCGTGCCTTTGCCTCCCTGAACCTCTCAACGAGTGCCTCAGTATAGGAGCCGAAATGCCCGGAAGGCAACAGCAGAGCATCAGAAAGAAAGGCTTTCACCTCTCTCCCGATATCCACAAGATTTAACCACACATGCCCCTCTGAAACCACCATTGCTTAGTGGTGCGAAGAGCCAAGTCTGTGGTGCAGCGCAGTTCCTCAACTGCCTTAGGGGACAAACGCTTGCCCTCATCTAGGTCTCTGGGTAAGTCAGCTTGGTAAGCTTGTAGCACAGTTATTGTGTGCAAGGCTCCACCAACTTGACCTGCCATCAATATGCACCCAGAAGTGGTCTGGATGGCAGGGCAGGAGTCTTTAAAGAAGACATCTTACTCTGGAAGAGAACACTCACTAGCTTCCTCTTCAAAGGGGGTTTCTTTGCGTATCCATGCTCAGCCACACCCTCAATGTTAGCGTAATCTGCTTGCTGAAAAAGATGCAGCCGAGCTGAATACTGTCTGTCCCATGATCTCACTAACCCCATGTAGAGGTCAGGAAGAAAGAGGAGACTCCTGGGGGAGGAAAGGTTATGACCGGCCAAAAAGCTCTCACCTAATCTGACATGGGCAGGCATCTGCCTTTCATGTAAACAGACTAAATCAATTCTCTTAGTGGCAGCACCATTACTCCCAGCATTCCCTGTATGTGTGTCTGAAATTAGGTTGGGAGGATTCAGTGCTCACACTATCATCGCCATCATCAACCACATCCATGCCCTGACTCTCACTAGATGAACTCAATATAGCACTATCCACATATCCGTTAACCCAAGAGAAAAAGCATCAGGATCCTGCTGAGTACTCAAGCTTGCAGGTCCATAACCTTCTCAAACCTTTCTGCAAGCTCAACCTGAAAACCCCACTATCTGAGCCTTTGCCATGCCTCAGCAGAAGTAGCACAAAAACCACAAGATGCAGAGGCTTGTCCCTCATCCCTTGAGGAGAGAGACAAAGGTGAATGGAGCTTTCTCGTTGGAAATTCGCACAACAAGTGTATTCAGAGCCCTATGATACTTCCGGGCAACCGCCTGTGACATTACGGGATAAGTGAGGACCCCTGAGTTAGCCAATCACAGCAGAAGGCATTTTCTTATTTTTTTCTGCAAGAGATAACACCCCTTTCACATCTTCACTTTTCTTTCATGTTTTTTTTTTTGTGAGGATGGAAAATTCTTCTTATTTTTTTTTTTTACAAATATTGAACCTTTTGAATGAAAGAATAAATGAATGACATTATTGTCATTGTACAAGTACAATGAAATTGAGTGCAATACTTTGGGTGCATAAAAATCTGTAACCTAATAAACAGTACACAGATGACTGGATCTGTGACACAACAAGAAGATGTCTCACATTAAACAGTAATATTCAACACATGGTGTTGTTTAGTTACTTGCACAAATGTTGTATGTTTAGTTTACATTTTTACAGTATTCAAAACAGAAATAGCTTTGGCATAAAAACTATTCCTTAATCTGTTTGTTCAGCTTTTTAGAACTCGAAGGTAGCAGTTCAAAAAGAGAATGTCCTTGGTGAGATGGATCCTTGAGAATTGTTTGAGCTTTCAAGAGGCAACGGGAATGTTCCCGGTTACTTAACTGTAACCTTGTTCCATGAGAAAGCGGAATGAGATGCTGCGCATTGGGAAACTTCTTAATCATGACCAGCTGTGAATAATGTGTGTAACACGTCGATAGAATTGACCCAGAGGTAACATAGCCTCGGTTGATGATGTCATCGGAGCATGCCCACAACACGGGGCTATAAATAGATAAGCCACAGGTGCATCAACAGGATATTTTGTCTGAAGAGCAGTTCTGAGACATCTTCAGCACGGCAATGCAGTGCAGCATCTGCACTGCATTGGAAGTCGTGGCCTGGTGGTTAGAGAATCGGACTCCCAATCGAAGGGTTGTGGGTTCGAGTCTCGGGGCCGGCAGGAATTGTGGGTGGGAGGAGTGCATGTACAGTTCTCTCTCCACCTTCAATAGCACGACTTAGGTGCCCTTGAGCAAGGCATCGAACCCCCAACTGCTCCCCGGGCGCCGCAGCATAAATGGCTGCCCACTGCTCTGGGTGTGTGCTCACAGTGTGTGTGTGTGTGTTCACTGCTCTGTGTGTGTGCATTTCGGATGGGTTAAATGCAGAGCACAAATTCTGAGTATGGGTCACCATACTTGGCTGAATGTCACTTCACTTTCACTTTCACTTTTCACTTTCACTTTTCACTTTCACTTTCACTTTCACTCCTTTGACTTGGTGGTATTCAAGATAAGGTTGTTTTTTGTACACCACACAGGCAACCGCTCCACTTCATCCTGGGAGCCGGACTCACTCCACCCCCACCCCCCACCCCCCACCATGGAAGTATCATCAGAAAACTTAATTATAGTGTTACTGGCATGGACAGGGTAGCAATCAGGAGTGTACAGGGTGTACAGTAGGGGGATCAGCACACATCCCTGAAGAGAGCCGGTGTTGAGTCTGAGAGCTGAGGAGGTACGAGAGCCTACTCTTACCCCCTGTGAGCGATCAGTAAGGAAGTCCTTGATCCAAAGACAAATGGAGTGAGATTTTCCCAGATCTGACAGTTAGGAAGGATGATGTTAAATGCTTAGCTAAAATCTACGAATAACCGCTGAGCATAGTTCCCCTGCAGCTCCAGATGGGACAGAACAGAGTGGAGGGCTGTTGCTATGGCGTCCTCTGTGGACCTGTTGACTCTATAGGCAAACTGGTATGGGTCAAACCCAGGTGAGATATGTGAGATGATGTGAGTCTGAACCAGTCTCTCAAAGCACTTCATTATAACAGGTGTCAGTGCTATCAGGCGATAATCGTTCAGGTTACTGATGACAGTCTTATTTTGAAGTGGGACTATTGTAGCAGACTTCAAGCAGAGTGGTACAGCGGCCTGGGACAGGGACTGGTTAAAGAACCAATGGTAAAGACCCCAGCCAGCTGATCCACGCAATCACTCAACACTCGTCCGGGGATGCCATCAGGTCCCGCAGGTATTGTCAGGTTGATTTTCCTCAATATGCATCTCACCTCATGCTCCTGCACTGTTAGGATATGGTTGTTGTTTACCCCTTTCCACACCTCCCTATAGTTCCCTATAGAAGGAATCCTCTATCTTCCTCCTGTGTGCAGCCTGACAGTTCTGAATGTGGTAGAAACACTCTTTCTTAGGGGGGTATAAGCTGGAATTAAAAGCAGGGACATGTGGTCTGACTGGCCCAGATGTGGTAATTGCTTAGCCCTGAAGCCCCGCTTAATGTTTGAATAGACCTTATCGAGTATATTTGCTCCTCTAGTAGCACATTTAATGTGCTAATGGAATTTAGGGAGCACTAGCTTTAAATCTGCATGCTTAAAGTCCCCTGCAACAATGTGAATACTCTGCTGACTGCTAATATTATCATGTGAAAGTCCAAGAGCCAAGCTAAAATTAGCATCCGGTGGTATATAGATAGCAGTTATCAAAACAACAGTAAATTCAAGAGGAAGATAAATGGGCCTGTATTTAATTGTCATAAAATCCAAGTCTGGGGAGCATTGACTATTTACATTTCGTGTTTACGTTTGGTGTTAGTGCACCAATTGTTGTTCACAAAAATGCATAACCGCCCTCCTCTGCTCTTACCAGAGTCTCTGGTCCTGTCATAGCGATGCACTGTGTGGCTTGCTAGCTCAATAACTGTATCTGGAATAGATGAAGAGAATTCTTCTATTGAAATGAATGAATGCAGCAATCCTTAACAACGTTGAACGATGCAACGAGTAGTTTCAGGTCATCCATCTTGTTAGCGAGGGATCTCCCATTAATAAGGAAAATACTTGTGGCCGCTTCCATAGTCTTACTAGCATGCCGGCTCTGTAGCCTTGCCTTTGCTTCCTCTCCCTGCG
This sequence comes from Carassius carassius, assembly GCF_963082965.1. NCBI lineage: Eukaryota > Metazoa > Chordata > Actinopteri > Cypriniformes > Cyprinidae > Carassius > Carassius carassius. The sequence continues at coordinate 14,818,557 of NC_081802.1, read as the reverse complement.
CGGCCTTTGCCGCCTCCCCACAGGGATGGTAATCCACAGAGAACCCGGGCACCTAGCGATATCTGCCAGGATATCGTGAGAGCGGAGAAACTCGGCCGTAATTGCTTGCTCACTATGTGATCCTATTTCCAGAATATTGTGTCGACTGTAGATTTTATTTTCTCGACATGAAAACGTCAAAACAGATAACAATATAAACACAAACAACATAGGCCCAATCCCAATTCTATTTTATACCCCTTCCCCTACCCCTCCGCCTACCCCTTCCCCTTATCCCTTGAAACAGAGTGTCAATGGGTAGGGGAGAAAATATTCCCTTGAGGATTGGGACAACACTACCATGACGTCACATGCTATCATTCGTCATCTAACTCTTACAATACACACATATACTGGTGTGCATTAAAGCCTTTAATTATCGTTCTGTATTAATGAGCTGCTTACTGACACACACACATATCGGAAATCGTGCAGCTCACACATCCAGGAGAAAACAACTTGTCAACTCTGCCCCACGACTTTTATTAAATACAGTTTAAATACTGAATCACTACATTATATTTTCCAGTGACAAGAGGATACAATCGCTGTTTTTAAGTAAACTCACTCTAAAAAAAATAAACGCACAGACGCGATTACACACAACTTCCATTTCGCGCTCTCTCTCTCTCACTCTCTCTCTCTCTCTCTCTCTCTCTCTCTCTCTCTCTTTCTCTCTCAATAGGCAATATTTGAGAAAATGGTTTAGCGATTTCTAATTATTGGGGGGATTAGCCCCCATCAATGTCTACGGCTGTTATCGCCCTGATCAGACATGCTGTGGCACTATCATGCAGTCTGTAATGATATGACGTTAGCAAATATTAGCTCAATATGAACTCACAATTGAATGTAACATAAAACAAATGATTACTTTTCGTAAAAATCTTTATTTATGCCAAAAAAAAGGTTACATGTATGTGTCTTTTTGTTCGCTGTAGCAAGCTATGTTTCCGAGATAATTCATACCCCTTCATTTGAAGTGTGGTCCCGAAAAATCTTCGTTTGAAGGGTTATCTGGCCCTTCCCCTTACTCCTTCCCCTCCCCTCTAACTTTATAAACTAACCTCAAGAAAAAATATAAAAATCTGAAACTGCATTCCATGACCCCTTTAAGAGTGTATAAAACTATACTGTGATGTTCTTCTTTATCAAAAAAATACATCGACACAGATCTGTAAAAGTATGGTGTTGATAAATTAATACATCTTTGAACTTTCAGGCTGATTCGACAATGTCCCTCAACGACTTTGCCTGCGTGTTTTGGAGTTACAGTAAAAAGGACTGGATCACTGATGGTTGCACTAAAACTGAGAATCACTCGGGAGATGCAGTTTGCAGCTGTAAAAAACAAAAAAATGCAAACTTTGCTATTCTGATGGTAAGATGTATTTATATCATAATGCAAGTGCCATTTATATTAGAGTTAAATGGATCAGTAGAGTCTATGATGCTGTGAATTAAAACCATTTTCACTAGAATCTAATGCAGGTGTAATTTTTCTGCAGGCATTTGATATCAACTATCAATATTCTGAAGCCTTGGATTGGATCAGCATCACCGGCTGTGTTCTGTCTGTTCTGGGACTGTCTTTAACAGCATTGTACCAAATCAAAACCAGGTATAGGTATAAAATTTTTATTTTTGCAGTGGTGAAGCAGTAATTTTTTTATATTCATACATATGTCACAGGAAGTCAAGAGGAGGCAGCCCTACTCTGCTAGTGGTGAACATCTGCTTGACTATGATGGTTTTCTACCTTCTCTTCATCTTCGGCATAAACAACCCTGTCAAACATATTGTCAACATGAATGTTACAAATATATCTGGCGAGAATATAGTTCCTAAGTCTGATCACCACAAGTACTCAGATCAGGGACCTTGTACAGCATTTACAGCTCTGCTTCAGTACTTCCTGCTGGCTACGTTCACTTGGAACACTCTGTACGGCATTAATTTGTTCCTGCTCTTAAGAAACTCACTGTCTGGAACACCTCCATGGTTTCCATTGGTCGCCATGGCTGTTGGATGGGGTAGGAGACATTGAACATGCACAAAATACCAATGTGTTATTTAATTTATGACAAACTTCTTAGTAAAGGTGTTCAAACAGGTTACAGTATGGGTTAAAATAACATATGGCGAAATGTATTAAATGGTATAAATATTCACATTTGTATTGTTGTTATGCCAGTGTTGTGTGTAGTCCGATACAGTGCAAGTGTGGTCCGATTCATGAGCAAATGACTCTTATGAGCTGGTTCTTTTAAATGATAATTCGAATAAAATCTTACCAGCTGAAGAGCGATGGGTCTTCAAATTACAAAATGTTGTCCATTATTTAAGTAAAACATGAGGCACTGAATAATTTCGCTCCCATTACTTAGGCCAAACTAAAACAAGAAACGAATAAATTAAACCTGGCCACGATTTAGCTAAATCACTGAAACTGGAAATAAATGGATAAATAATAAAATGTCCTCACGTTTAAACTCAAGTTCTCCCATTATAATCAACAAAGTACATACAATGTAAAAAAGAGCTTCATTGATTGACAACTTCAGTGATTTTAAAGGGAGCCTTCTTTACTTGCTTTCATACAATTTAAGTAAAACTCCAAAAATAAAAAATAAAAATTGCAGCCATATTTAAATGCAGGAGTCTATTATATTCCTTAAAATATTAAAGTGCAAGATTTGTGTTGCGCATGATGCTGAGTGCGACGCACAACATTTATTCATATTTGTCTACATATTTTTTCTTCAAAACAAATATTTTTGGGTTTTATTTTGTATCATTGCATGTAAAAATATTTAAACTTTGTAATGCATATGCAAAATGTGAAACTGCACTCTTATTTGTGATCTATATAATTTTATAATTATTTGTACACTTAACTTTACCTGCTTTGTATCTTTTTTATATAATGTAAAATAGATTCATTAAAACAATCAAAATCAACTAATTGGAGCAGCATCAGCCGTTAGATCATTTAAAAATGTCAAATAGCCTTTAATTTACATGTTATAACTTTACGTCACTGCTGTAGCATTATGAAGATTTATTTTTAGGATCCTATACTGTAACCTAAAAGGAATGTGGTTTATTGCTACTAATATTAAAGTGTTTGTACAGAAAGCTATTGATGTGCATGCATGACAGGCCTCGCAATCATTTTTTTTCTTCTGATAATGAAAACCAACATTTTAAGGAATATTGCAAAACATTGCTTAGTTTGTTCTCCCACTCCCATACATCCTGGGTATTAATTTCACAACAAACATATGACTAAATCTTAATCATCAAATAATGTCTCCAATATGCAAAGCCATCAGTGTCTATAAAACTTTTCCTGTTAAGGTTTGCCTGCTGTTATTGTTGGTATTTCATTGGGTTCCACTTACCGTGTGGAGGAGCCTTTAGGTTATCGACAAGAAGAGTTGTAAGTAACACAATATTTTTAACTTTAAAGATAAACTTTACTCATTTATTTTTAATTAACTCTATTTAATATTACATTGATTTCAGAAATGTTGGTTCAGTTGTCATTTTTCTGCAGTTGCTGGCTGGCTTCACTGGACCACAAGCAAAAGTTTAGTATAAAGAAACCTATGCTTTGGGGATTCTTGCTCCCTTTACTGCTCATGCTGATCTCAAGCTCACTAATACTTTTGTACTTCTCTTACAAAATCTGCAGAACCAACCCTAACTTAAACAAGTAAGTACCAGAAAAGCACAAACAATTACCAACCAAAATGGATTTATGAGAATATATTTCATCAATAACACACTGTTGCTGTTTAGATCACGTAAAATTCCTCTGAAGAAGAACATTTTGAGTAGTTTCTCTCTGGCAGTGATGCTCGGTTTGTCTTGGGTCACAGGCTACATTTTGATGATCCCCCAAGAAAAAAATATACATGTTATTCTCAGTGTGGTTTTCTGTATCTTAAACACAACACAGGTGGGTTAATGCACAATGGACAAACATTCACAAAAAGCTTATAATGGATTATCAATGCTTCTGTATTCATTATTATTTTTATTTTTTCCAAAGGGTGTTCAGATATTTATTTTATTCGCATTGAGGCCTTTTTTAAAATCAAATCCAGCTGTTCTTCACTCTCTGCGTGCACCAGAAATAGGCTTGTACAAGAAAACTTTTTTTTTATGGAAAAATAAGACACCAGAAAGCAACGATAGCTACAAATCCACAGATCTTGACTCTATCTGAAAAGGCCATCAAAGGTAATATTAAAGATATTACAATATCTAACCCAATGTAATATACAAACCACCCTTTCCTTATTAAAACTCTTCTTTTTATTTGGCGTAGATCATTGGTGAGACTGTGGTCTTCTCCTCAACGGTGATACATCATGCAGTGAAGCCTCATTAAATGAATGAAGACTAAATTAATATTTAGATAGTTAGATATTTTAAGAAATTGTCATAAGGAGCTTCTTGGGCTTTGTTCACACTGAACACCAATCTGATTTGGTTTTAATTTTCACTGTTTAGTATTGATTTTAGACAAATTTCCTTACCTAATGAATGTCACAGAGTTCGATGAATAAATGCTGAAAATTTACTTAGCCTCAGGCTAACCAAGATGTAGACAATTTTTTTTTTTTTTTTTATGGGAACAGGTTTAGATGAATTTATCTTCACATCACTCGCTCACCAAATTATCCTCTGCAGTGAATGGGTGCCATAAGAATGAAAGTCCAAACAGTTGATATAAACAAAACAATAATCCACAAGTGAAATGACATTCAGCCAAGTATGGTGACCCATACTCAGAATTCGTGCTCTGCAGTTAACCCATCCAAAGTGCACTCACACACACACTGTGAACACACACCCGGAGCAGTGGGCAGCCATTTATGCTGCGGCTCCCCAGGGAGCAGTTGGGGGTTTGAAGCCTCACTCAAGGGCACCTCAGTCATGGTATTGCCAGCTCTAGATTCAAACCCACAACCCTAGGGTTAGGAGTCAAACTCGCTAACCACTAGGCCACGACTTCCCCACGACTTCAACAAGCAATACACTCGACTCCAAATGGTGTATTACTCTGTAAAATGTTTGGAAACGATATTTCAGTGTGTGCAATAATCATAATACCGGCTACAGAACACACATCTACGAGAAGCATATATACAGTAAATATATATTAATTAAATGCAATAATCCAGAGAGATTTTTGTTTGCACAAGTAGTCTGACAGAAGCCAGTGCTCCACACAGAGATCTGATCTCATCATCATCCAGTCTGTCTGGAATGCCACGAAGAAACAGGACAAAATGAGAGGAAGTGTAGCAATACCTCCAAAATGCTTCAAGAAACCTGCAAAGCAACAGTACCGTGCAAAGTTTAAGGCACTTGTGTAAAAATGCTGTAAAGTGAGGATGCCAAATATAATGCCATAAATAGATTTTATTAATGAACTTGAACTCATAACTTAACTAAATTAAATCAACACACTCAAAAAAATGTATGTAAACGTAAGTTGCATATATGGCAGTTTGTGCATTAACTTCAAAATCTAATTATAAAATTATGTTCGTCGTTGGAAATATAATCATTTACAGAGTGGCTATCATAACTTGTTCTGATGATTGTTCTGATGAACAGATTTATTTAAATATACATTAAATATTCAAGACATAACTTATAGTTTAAGTCATATATAATGAATACTGTACATAAGATAATATAGTGAAGTGGTTTCGCTATGAATATATCAGGTGATTATCATGCCTCAAGCTGGATATATCTATGCCTGTGCATCATGCAACTGAACTTGTACATGCATCAAGAATTTGCTAAACTTGTCTTATTTGAACAACAGTATGCTTTGAATGGTGAGCTCAGCCTTGCTTTCTTGTTGAGTGATGCTTTTAAAGTAACATTTTTGTAATGTTCAGTACTATTGAGATCTCTCTGTGGTATGTTGGACTGTTGTGTTTTTCTCAATGCTGTGGTCATTTCTGAAATTGCTTTTGGATGGAAAATTTGATATGCACAAGCTCTTCAATCTGCCTTCTCATCTTTTTTTTCCCTTCAATAAATATTTTTAATATAAAGATCATTCAGTGTCACCATATTTGATTGAATTTTCCATCTTCTTTTCTTTGCGCTGAAGTTCTAGAGCTGGGTCCAAATATACTGGGTTGAAGATGTTGTTTTTTCCCAACTGAATGTAGATTTATTTTCAATCTTGTTGTCATGTTTGTATATGATCTCTCTGTTGAGTCCAGTCTTACATTTACATTTATTTATTTACAAGTGTAACAAATATTAATTAATGTCGTGGCAGTGTTGCTAGTTCATGCTGATGAACTTATGTTAACATACAAAACCTTAAGCATTTGTTGTAAACCAGTTACACCCCTTCATCACAGTGGTGTTCTTATTGCTTTTCAATGGGGTGTGTTTTGGAAAGTTTCTTTGTTCTGTCTAGGTTGTCTTGCAAGGTAGGCAGACCTGAAGGATTCCAGAGTGAAGTTGCTCTCTGAAGCACTAAAGAGTCCAAACTATCAACTCAACATCCTGAGATGATAAAAATAGATAATTAATCTTTTTTTATGAATTTACAATGGTTACTCACCTTATCTGCAAGTACTATAGTGTACTGCTCCTTTACTGTGCTGTTTTATTGCTGCTTCTCAATCTGCCATTTACTGTACAGATTCTATTGATATTTTCCACTCTTACCCTATATGTATACTGTCTATGGAAGTTCTACAAACTTCCCCTTATATTAGAACTCATTATCAAGACATTTCAGTTCATTTTACCCCCAATTGTGTAATTAAAATGCTCTAGTCTTAACATAATGGTTGTTTCAGTACATCAGCTGACCTAAACAAGCACATCTTTGGACTTGGGTTTGTATTTGTGTCTAAGAATAATTATTACATACAATGGCAACAAACACACTGAAAAACAAAAATATTTACATTTGCACCTTTTTCTGTTTGTGTCTGAAAACTCATTTAAAATAGAAGTGGCCAGTGGCCTTATTTCAGCTTTGATTATATTTATGCATTTGATAGATTATTCTATTTAAAGCAATTTACAGTTTGTTCACAGTGTGTTACAGTGTGTTGACATAATATTCGAAAGCCCCACATATTGGATATTTCTTCCAGCATTCTGATATTTCTATTGTAATTATCACAATGCTGCACAGTAATTTCCCAAGTGTTAAATTAACACTGCTCAGAGTATGTATAGTCCCACTCTAAAAGAGTGTTAGGGGGCTTTCACACTGGCAGTTTAGTGCGGAACGGGGCATGGTTCACATGAAAAATTGCTAATGTGAATGCTGTTATCGGACCCTGGTGCGCACTGGGGTACCGAACCCGAGACTAGCTGGAGAAGGTGGTCTGAGTTCGGTTGCTCCCGAACTGTGGCGCGGTTCACGTGAATATGCAAGCAACACGGACTCGGGTGCGCACTTGTTCGGGAAGTAAAGTTTCCCGCGCATGCGTAGCACTGTCGATATCATTGTTTCCTCAACACACGAGAGAGCCGAGTTTGATTCCATACACTACTAAAAGTCCAAATTAAATTAATTAAAATTAAATAATTAAAATGTATTATTATGCTGTGCATAATAGCACCAAAATAACAAAAAATAACAATTATGCTCAGTCGCGTTGTGTTCTCCATGCGTTTGCGTTTGCGATGACACAAGGGGACTGCAAATGCACCTGGGTTTGATACAACTGTTGAGTGTGAAAGCAGGCCAACGCTGTGGGCGGCGCTGGGAACAATCGCGCTCGGACCACAGCAAACGAGCCCAGGGTAAAAGCCCTCTTAAAGGGATAGTTCACCCAAAAATCTAAATTATGTCATTAATAACTCACCCTCATGTCGTTCCAAACCCGTAAGACCTCCCTTTATCTTAGGAACACAGTTTAAGATATTTTTGATTTAGTCTGAGAGCTCTCAGTCCCTCCATTGAAACTGTGTGAACGGTATACTGTCCATGTCCTGAAAGATAAGAAAAACATCATCAAAGTAGTCCATGTGTCATCAGAGGGTCAGTTAGAATTTTTTGAAGCATCGAAAATACATTTTGGTCCAAAAATAACAAAAACTACGACTTTATTCAGCATTGTCTTCTCTTCCGGGTCTGTTGTGAGAGAGTTCAAAACAAAGCAGTTTGTGATATCCGGTTCGCGAACTAATCATTCGATGTAACCGGATCTTTTGAACCAGTTCACCAAATCGAACTGAGTCGTTTTAAGCGGTTCTCCAATATGCATTAATCCACAAATTACTTAAGCGGTTAACTTTTTTAATGTGGTTGACACTCCCTCTGAGTTAAAACAAATCAATATCCCTGAGTAATTCATTTACTCAAACAGTACACTGACTGAACTGCTGTGAAGAGAGAACTGAAGATGAACACCAACCGCGCCAGATAATGAACGAAACATTGACTCGTTTGGGAATGGTGGTTATTATAGTTGCATCTTGACACTTAACTATTTAAATTTAAGTTTATCTTTGGCTGTCTCAATTTTGTATATTAAACATGCATGTGATGGCAAGGAATTTATGATAAAGTCATGTATCTGAGTCTCTGATTGCCATTTGTCCAAAACTGTAGTGCTTTTATGCTTTCGATGTTGTTGTAGTTATATTAATGTGAGAAAATGTTTATAAATGACTTTTATCAATATGGCTCATAAGAATGTTTCAATTTTGGCGCTCATAGACATGATGAATCAGCATGTGAATCTCAGCAATCTCAATTTTTGAAAGTAACAAAATAAGGCAGTAAAAAGTCACCAAAAATAAAAATGATGCTGCATAATTTATTCATGTCGCAATGCATGCTGGGAGCCATGGATGAGTTAAAATTGGTGCACCAGAATGCAATGCAGCATGAATCTGTCTGATGATCATCTATATTGTTGAGATTCCTATGCTGATTCTTGATGTCTGCGTGTGTACACAGTACAGGTGTTCTTAGTTATTTCCTTTAAATGCTGTTGTTATCAATATTAAACTATATTACCACTGACATCAGTGAACCTGCCTACCACATGACAATGAAGTCCTTATCTCCCCCCCAAAAATGGCTAATATAACCTGAACAAATTTTCTCTTTGATTTTCTTACCATAACAAATTTGTTTCATAAACAAAGTTATAGCACCCAGAGAAAAACTATTGTTAGTCAAGGGTCAAGAGCACAAGTAAAGCAAACGCTTATCTTCACAAAAGCTGACCTTGAATTGTGTTTTTTTTTTTCAATAAACATTAACATCAAAATCTCTGTTAATTCTTAACCCTCTGGAGTCGATCCCCATGTATAACCCTGAAAATAACTTAAATTACACTTTCAGTTTTGATCGTACAGATAAGAGCAATACATCAATCAAATCTGTAAAGGGTTTACTTATATTTGTATACACACATAATAACAACAACAAAACTTTGCGCATTTATAAAATAAAGAAAATAAACAAGGTGCGCTGTTTGCAGCCTTGGTCTGCGGTGATCTTCATTTAGAAATGTGTCATTAAAATTAACTGTAAGAAATGAAAGTTTATATAATATAATATAATATAATATAATATAATATAATATAATATAATATAATATAATATAATATAATATAATATAATATAATATAATATAATATAATATAAATGTTACAAATAAATGTAAATGTAACAAAGTAACAAACAATACTGTTCTTTCAATTTATCAAAAAAATAATAATACTAAAAAAATATATATTGTCTGCTCTTTACAAAAATATTAATAATGATAATAATAAAAATAAATAGAAAAATAAATTAAATATATTCTAAATAAACTACAAACTACAAACAAAAATATATACATTTATTTTGTCCTCACATTCTTTCTTGGACTATCCATATTCAAACACAGGTTAATAAACACAGGCAACGACTGTACCATCTGCGACAGCTGTGGAAATTCATAGTCTATAGAAAATAGAAAATGTATTGACTCAGTGTATCTCAGTGTGGTATGGGAGCAGCTCCAGTCAAGACTGCAAAGCCCTGCAGAGAGTTGTGCGCTTAGCCTAGCGCATCTCCGGGTCTGCTCTCCCCTCTCTGCAGGACATCTACCTCAAACGCTGCAAAAGCAGAGTTGTTAAAATCACCCTACTAACCATCTTTTCAGTTTGCTTTAGGTTGGCCAATCGTGCCATTTTCGCAGGACACGTCCTGGCCAGGATTTTTATATTGCCAAAAATATCCACGTTTTGGCTTTGTTTGCGCTGCACAGAACAACAGTTGTATAAAGTACCTTGAGAGCTCACCTTCTCACGCACCACGATTGGTCGTTTACGTACAATGTCTGCATGTTATTGGTCAAATGATCATTACTGTCATTAAGTATGAAAACAGGAAACCAAAGCCAAAACCTGGATATTTTAGGCAATATAGAAATCTTGGCCTGGACGTATCTGCGAAAATGGCTACCATCTGGTAAGCGCTTCCGTAGCCTGATGGCAAAAACCGAGAGCCTTAGGAGGAGTTTCTTCCCCCAGAAGATCCCTCATAAACTAAAAACCTGCCTCTTAACATCTACATGTCTCCACTTAATATTCACTTTATCAGTAAGATATTCATCATTCGCTACCTCATATTGATATACTGACAGTGTCAACCTGTTTGCACATTTGCTTCTTGTATATTTAATACTACAGTATAATGCACATATGCACACTGTTACTGTAAGCACTTCAGTATTTTGTATGCATGTCCTGCTGTGCCATATTTTCTAATGTTAAGATTGCAAACCTGTCTTTTATATTTTTCACAAGTGTTTCCATTTTATCTTGTTTAAGTACTATTCTGGAGAAAGTGAGCCTGTTGGGGCAAGACTTAAAACATACAAAGTTATCAAGTTAATAGACCCATTTTTGCTGAAATTCATTGTGCTGTTGTTAACAGGCATGGTTTATTTGCTAAGTGTCCTGGGACAGGTGAGGGAGTGAGTGGAAGCTGGTGGAGCTGCTCAGGGAGGACATCAAACTCCAGAGAGCGAGAGAAACATTCTCTCAAGAAGAGAAATCTTGCACTCTTAATAAATGCATTCTTCATTAGCCAAGATAAAACCGTGGGGGAAAAAAAAATGGGTACATCAGTTTTTCAATATCTTTTTTTTTTTTTAAATGTCTGTAGTTTATTTTTGTGATGCAAGTTAAAAATGAAATGCAAGTTGTATACAGTACACAATTATTTTTTTTCTTTGTTTAATTTATTTGTAAATAAGTACTTTCTATACATTTTTGTATTGTTTTGCATAGTCACGTCTAAATAAAAGTACTTATGTAAATTGTTAATATTTTTTATTTTTTAATGCAGCTTATGTTTTGCGCATTTTTTTTTAACACATTAAAACAAATTGTTCTATACGCAACCAAGTACTTTTAACAGCCATTTACAACATAGCTTAGCTTTGACATCAGAAAAACAACATCAGTTTGAGCCCAGCCCTGCCTCCATGTGTTCTGGGGTCTTCAGGAGGTCAATCTCTTGGTGAATGTGGTGACAGTGGAACGAGGCACATGTCAAACACTCTGGAGACCACTCTTTATGATGGACCACTGGCCAGCCAGAAAAGAAACACCAAGGTCTGGATTGTGGCACTTTAGTAATATACTTTTAATAACTACCTATACCATTGGGGGGAAATACTAGTCATATTTAAAACCTAAGCTAAAGGTATAGTTCGCCCAAAAATGAAAATTACAAACCTGGAACAACTTAAGGGTGAGTAAATGATTACAGAACTTTTATTTTTGGCTAAACTATCCTTTAAGTAAAAGTATTATCTTGCATACTCTAATATACTTAATATATTGAGAGTAAAGGTAAAGATATACAGTATTGTTCAGAAAAAAATTCTTCAAGATGATATTACATTAATTTTACTTAACTACTGTGAATGTTGCAGTTTACTTCTAAATACTAAGGTTATTCAATTTAAAGTTGCTTATTAAATAAACTGTTGGGTAGTTTAATCTTGTAAATTACCATATTTTTGTAGTGCTGCTGTCCTGTGAGAATAAAATAAAACTTTGTACTTTATATTTGTCGGTCAGCATTTGAACTGCTGTGTGTGTGTGTGTTGTAGTTTTTGATAACATTACATTATTCAAGTAAGCTCCAAGCCAATTCCTACATTTAAAGTTGTAATCTGACAAAGTTTGCAGCAAACCATTGTCATTTACCTGGTCTCGGTCTTGGCTAAGCCTACAACACTGGATTCAAACACAGCAAATACTTATCTCACTCTTTCTGAGAACAACATAAAAGTGATGTGTGAAAGAGAAGCTGCCATATCCTGATCATAAAATACATAAAAACAATTGTGTTGTCATATTTTGTGTAAAGAAAGTCTTTGATGATGTTACTGAGAGGCTGAATGCAGTTGGATCAATGTGGTTTATATATTAGTGACATAAAAAGGAATTAACAGGAAATTAAAGAATTGTGACAGTTGTTTTGGACTAGACAGAAAGTCCTGGAGTCTGACCTGGTTTAATAAAAGATTAATTACAAGGCACTATATTAAGACCAAATAAATATATGGTTATTCACGCTCTAGAAGAATAGGATTATATCTGAACTGACCAGCTGGCATTCTGTCCTTCTATAATGTATCTGACACGCTCACATGCCTGCACACATTCAATGCCACAGCTTAACCACTGATTTCTAGTTGTGTCTGTATTTTCGCTTTCACAACGAAACCGCATCTCCACAACATGGCAGCTGGGGCGGCAGCAGCAATAAAGTTACACCTTCTTTCTTTGTGTGAACATTTGGGTGGCGTTATGCAAATCTTCCCACATTGTGATGTAGATGTGGGGGCGTGTTTAAATGAGGTGTTTTACAAGGGCATGGACAAGTCTTAACTTTTATAAAGAATATCTCTTTGGGTTTGAGACTTTAGTCTTTACAACTTTAGGGATCTTATCTATTCACAAACACCTTGTAACACTCCAAAGAGAAAGGAAATCGCATCCCCTTTATTTTATATATGTTTTTTTTTTTTTTTGCTCTGAGGCGTTGTAAAAATACTTCAGAGTTTAACATACAGTGCCATATTTTTACAACAAGGTGGCCGATATTTGTTTTTTTTTTCATTGTAATGTGCTTTCGGCACTATAGTGAGTATGTTGTAGGTCTGCTGTATTGTGGTTTGTTGAGTTTGCTCAGTTTCTTGCTTACAACTGTGCAGAGGTGGAAAGTAACGAATTACATTTACTCGCGTTACTGTAATTGAGTAGCTTTTTTGTGTACTTCTACTTTTTTAAGTATTTTTTTTAATCTGTAATTTTACTTTTACTTAAGTATATTTTGTTTGAAGTATTGTACTTCGCTACATTTTAAAACACATTAATTACTGAGTAAAAAAAAAAATCGCTCCCTGGAAGGTATGGCAAACTGGCGCTAAAATCACAAGAAAGATGCAGACGGACAAAACAGGCGTTAGTGGTGCAGACACCGCTGAAAACGAAACCCCGTCATATTCTGAAGTTGAACTCAAGGAAATGAAGTGAACCCCTGGCCATATGTATGCTCTATTATGCTGTGTATGCTGTGCTTGCCTAGGGAGACCAAACTAGCAGTTTATAAAATCTCGACAAGACATCAACCCCACGTAAGCATATAGAGGTGAGCTAAATAATTGCGTCATTGCATTGGTGGTTAAAATGATGCTTTGACATTTTAGCAAGAGGTTTTGCACAAATTAGCCAAAAAGACTGGTGCGGAGTGTGCGATATATATTGTCTGCGATAATATCATAATTGTTGTTTTAATGATGTACGCGCGCATTTAGAGTGTTCTTTCACTGTGTGATTCAGTCTGTTGAAATGCATTTAGAATGAAATCAATCAAAATCATTTAGAATCAAAATCACACAAAGAATACTGTCTTTTCCTCTAAAAATCATAATCACACACACACACACACATATATATATATATATATATATATATATATATATATATATATATATATATATAGATCAGTGGGGATTTCTTTAAGACTGCAAGGGAAGCTCAGCTTCCCCTCTAATGTAAAAAAAAACCCAACGGTCAAATATGTACTATTGTGTATTATGTATTGTGTTAATCAGCTACATGTCGGCTGACTCGATTTTCTTCTCATACATTCCCGTAGCGTCACAGTGCATTTCCCTGTTGAAGCCGAGCGTCCATTGACTTCGATGGGGCTGCTTTGAACAGTTTTTTTCAGTGCTCCGAAGCTAGACGGTCATTGGATAAATGCTGCGATTATGTCCCGCCCACGGACGCTCAGCGTCTCTGGAGGTGAATGAAGACTGGGCTTCCGCGTGATGATTGGAGGATCTGTCGATCTCCTTTTGACTGACAGCGGTCTGCACCATAAGAAGTCGGCGAAGCTGTTTCACGCTCAGTCCCATGATCGCGGATTTCTCAAGTGTATTCGAAAGACAAACTGCGGCAATATTTCTTGATATTTGTAAAATGCAGAACCACCACAAAATTAAATTGGTAACTAAGACAGATTGAAAATGTGCGCGCACACACACACACACACACACACACACACACACACACACACACTATAGCCATCTAGTGGTTAAAGTGATTTATTACAATTTTTAAACTGAATTTCCCCAAAAATGGGCAAAAATCTTACATTAAACCTTATAAAATTATCCATGGTATCCCCATGTATGAAAGTTAGAAATCTGGGTCTTTTATGAAGTGAATTTTACCTGAAATGCTTTTTTCTTTTTTTGTAAAAAAAAAAGCCTATTTAAATAAATATTTATTTATTTATAGAAATGTAAAAGATTTAAATCCTCCAAAAACTGTACAAAGTTTAGTAAAAAAATAAATGAACAGAGTAAAATTATATTTGTAAAAAATTTAAATATTTTACTATTACAAAATGAAATGTTATTGTCTGGGGTCAAAAAGACCCCGAGTGTCACTACAAATGAAGACCATCAGAGGGTTATAATGTAGGCCGAAAATGAGCTTCCCCTCTTTGAAAGACCAGCAGCCGCCACTGATATATATATATATATATATATATATATATTTTTTTTTTTTTTTTTTTTTTTTACAACAGGACAGTAAACTAAGAGACTTGCGTTTTAGACACCATATTGCCATTGTTTTTGCTCTATTTCTACAACAAAAATTTATTCCAAACACAGCCACCAAAGCAAAATTTTGCATCTCTGAGCAACATGACAGTGTTTCGTTTCTGAATGAATCAACTGTTTAAATGATTTGGTTCAATCGCAATGACTCACTTATTAACAGTGACTTGCTGACACATACTGGCCATTTTAATTTCACATTTAAAGTATCTTTTGATTTTTTTTTTTTTTATAATTAAGTTTTTATAATTTCAAATGAGTATTCAACATTTTATGTCTGGCATATCAAAACATTATTCATGCATTTGTAACTGCAGGTTAAATGCATTCTTGTCCTGCACTAAACAGTGTAATACATCTAAATGCCACGTCCGATGAAGCTTTTGCATTTCCTCTGTATTGAAAAGATGAGTTTGTTGATACTGATTTGCCAGATAACAGCCCAAATGTTTTATTATTCTAAATAACTGATTCCTTTAATTAAAAACAACTAGTTTGAGATTAATAGACCTATCCCAGGGGTGTCAAACTCAGTTCCTGGAGGGCCATAGCCCTAACCCTGCTCCAGCACACATATCATGTAGTTTTCAAATAAACCTAAATGATTAGATTAGCTGGATCAGGTGTGTTTAATTAGGGTTAAATCTAAACTGTGCAGGACTGTGGCCCTCCAGGAACTGAGTTTGACACCCTTGGTCTGTCCCATTTTTGACTCCCTCCCACTGGTTAAAATGTAACTAAGTAATTTTTACTCTGAGTAAATTTTAAATGAGCTACTTTTTACTTTTACTTGAGTGGATTTTTTAGACTGGTACTTTTACTTGTACTTAAGTAAAATTTCATTAATGTAATGGTACTTTTACTTGAGTAGAATATTTTTGTACTCTTTCCACCTCTGCAACTGTGATAAAAAGAAGATCAATGTTAAAAACGTTGGGGTCACTATGATTTTTTTTTATTCATTTGTTCATTTGATACTTTTATTTGACAAGAATGCATTAAATTAGTCAAAAGTGACCGTCAAGACGGACATTTGTAATGTTACAAAATATTTTATTTTATTATATTTTCAAATAAATGCTGTTGGTTCAAACTTTCTATTCACCAAACAGTCCTGAAAACGGCACTGTATCACGTGACAGAAATAGGGAATGAGGGAATGATCAGGCAAATGTCGTATTCATTGCAGTACCTTCCTCTATTTAATGCTAAATAAAAAATGTAGCACTATATATATGTACCCATACTGTCAAAGCCACGCCATCACCTTCACTCGCTCCACCCTCTCGTTCACTCTCCCCTGAATACTAATCACCCTTACCTGGCCATCTCATCATCTCATGCCCTTTATAAACCACTCTCACTCACCAGTCATCGTCTGGCCTCGCCAATATCACTGACAACAGACTCACCCGTGCTACTCACCTCAGAGAAAACCACTTACCTTCAGAAGTCTTCATTCCCGTTCATCAGCCGTCAGCCTACCGTCTTCCCTCTGAGAACCTTCCCGAACTCTTCCTCCAGCTCCTAAACCAGAGACTTGGGTTACCATTCAGTTAAGTCACAGTGAACGATATCATCAACTTCATTACTCACCTTTGCATCCCGGTTCTGTTGCACTAGTAAAATAAATCTCATTTCAACTCACCACCTGTCTGCCTCTTGTGATTACCTGACAGAAGGCCAGACCTATCACAATGCAAGCTGCATCAGAACCCGAGGATCCGCCGCAGCGGGACACTTTCGCTGAACTGGTTCAAGCCGTCAGTCGAGCCATACTAAAAAATCCTCCTGTCATCGCTACTGACCGCCAAGATCCTCACTCACCTTCACTTCCGCAAACACCCGCTGCTTCGGTAGCTGCCTCTGCTAGTCCCATGGCCCGACCAGCGACATACTCAGGCGAGGCGGAGAACTGCAGCGGCTTCCTTCTCCACGTTTCTCTATATTTCGAAATGCAACCGCATCAGTTTCATAATGACTCTGCCCGTATTGCTTTCATTATATCTCTGTTATCTGGCCGCGCCCTTCAATGGGCTCAATCTATATGGAACGCTAACTCACCCATAACCCAGTCTCTTTCCAGCTTCCTTCAACATTTCAAAGAGGTTTTCGGTGTGTCCGCTGAAGAACTCTCCATTCATGACCAGCTCTTCAATCTTCATCAAGGATCATCTTCGGTATGTGACTATGCTCTCCATTTCCGCACCCTGGCGGCCTCTAGTGGCTGGAATGAGACCGCTTTAATGACAGTGTTTCGACACGGCTTAAATCCGAAAATCCGGCAACTAGTGGTTGTTTATGATGACGCTATGGGTCTCGAGAATCTCATCCAAAAAACTATCCAAGTCTCTCAACGTCTCACAGCCTGTGGTTACACATCACCAGCCGCTGCCAGTTCTCCGCTCCCAGCACCTTCTCTCGCTCCTCCAGCACCAGAGCCCATGCAAATCGACTCCTATCATCTCTCCACCGTTGAACGTCAAAGAAGGATTCAGAATCATCTGTGCTTATACTGCGCTTCTGATCAACATCTCCTCAGTGGCTGTCCTGTTCGTCCCCCGCGCACTGCGGTAAGCACCATTGAAGTCCCTCCTAAAATTGAAACTCTCAATCGTACTATGGTCTTACTCCTAACCCCTCGTCTTTGTGTCTCAGCGCAAGCCCTACTCGACTCCGGTGCCGAAGGGAACTTCATCTCCTCTCAACTACTCGAAAAATTGAACCTTCGAAAACACAAAGCTCATCAAGATCTCCGAGTACAAACTATCCAAGGCAAACCCCTGGGTCGAGGAAGGATTCGTCACTTTTCCCCAACTATCACTCTCCAGATTGGATGTCTTCATACTGAAAGGATCTCGTTTATGGTGCTGGAGGAGTCAACTGCCGAGCTCATCCTGGGACGCCCCTTCAATCAAGAAACCTTCACCTCCCTCTTCATCTAAGAATAAGCGCTCGTTCCGAGTTAGTTCAACCTCCATCGAGAGTCCCAAAACTCAACAGTCTGTAGTGATTCCCTCTGAGTATGGGGCGTTCCAGGATGTATTCAGCAAGCAACTGGCAACCAAACTACCACCTCATAGGCCATGGGACTGTGCTATCGACCTACTACCTGGAGCCACCTTACCTAAAGGACGCATTTACCCTCTGTCCCTCCCGGAGCAGAAGGCCATGGAGGAGTATGTGGAGGAAGCCCTCAATCAACAGTTCATTCGGACCTCAACCTCCCCTGCCGCTTCAAGATTTTTCTTCGTGGGTAAAAAGGACGGAGGCTTGCGGCCGTGCATCGACTACAGACATCTCAATTCTCAAACCATCAAGTACAGCTACCCCCTTCCTCTGGTTCCAGCAGCTTTGGAACAGCTGCGTGGAGCTCAAATCTTCACCAAATTAGACCTTCGTTCAGCCTACAACCTCATTCGCATTAGGCGGGGTGACGAATGGAAGACCGCGTTCGTCACCCCCTCCGGCCATTATGAGTACCTCGTCATGCCCTTCGGACTATCCAACGCCCCAGCAGTCTTCCAGGGATACATGAACGAGGTCTTCAGGAACTACCTCAACAGGTTCGTCATAGTATATAGTGACGACATTCTAATCTACTCCTATTCACTCTCTGAACACCGCAAACATGTCATCCAAGTCCTAGAAAAGCTGAGAGAACACCAACTGTATCTGTAGCTGGAGAATTGTGAGTTTCATATTCCATCCGTACAGTTCTTGGGCTACATCATTGACCAACACGGAGTACAAATGGACCAGAGGAAGGTGGAAACCATTCACAACTGGCCACAGCCCACTTCGGTAAAGGAACTTCAGCGGTTTTTAGGATTTGCCAATTTCTACCGAAGATTCATCAAGGGTTTCAGTCTCATCAGTACTCCATTAACTTCTTCTCTGAAAGGCCGGCCGAAGTCTCTGTCCTTATCATCTGAAGCCCTCCAAGCATTCCACGACCTCAAAGATGCGTTCGCCACTGCCCCAGTACTGGTACATCCCAACCCCGATCTTCCATTTATCGTTGAAGTCGACGCTTCATCCACTGGTGTTGGTGCTGTATTGTCTCAGCGGCAGGGTGAGCCTCCCAAACTCCATACATGTGCCTTCTTTTCCAAGAAACTGTCCCCGGCGGAGCGGAACTATGATGTCGGTAACCGGGAACTTCTGGCTATCAAATTAGCACTGGAAGAATGGAGACACTGGCTGGAGGGAGCTAATCATCAATTCAAAGTCATAACCGACCATAGAAATCTGGAATATCTGAGAGAAGCTAGAAGGTTGAACCCTCGTCAGGCCCGTTGGGCACTCTTCTTCACACGATTCGATTTCCGGGTCACCTATCGTCCCGGTAGCAAGAACTCCAAGGCTGACGCATTATCTCATATTCATCAAGCATCTTCTGATGAAAACCCTTCTGAACCCATCCTCCCTCCAGCCATCTTCCTCAACCCCATCTTATGGGACATTGATGACCAAATCGCCCAAGCAAACAATTTTCAACCCGCTCCGCCGGGAGGTCCAGAAGGCCTCATCTTCGTACCACCTCAACTCCGTTCCAGCCTTCTGGACTCAGCACATTCTACCCCGGGCTCTGGACATCCAGGTAGTAGGCGTATCCTCTCGCTCCTCCTTCAACGGTACTGGTGGTTAACTTCTTTACTCACCTTTGCATCCCGGTTCTGTTGCACTAGTAAAATAAATCTCATTTCAACTCACCACCTGTCTGCCTCTTGTGATTACCTGACACATACATTGCTGCAGGTGCAGTTTACAAAGCTATATATATATATATGTATATATATGAAGAGTTCAGATGCAAAAGCCTCTAAGTGCCATCTGAAAGTTTCATCTAAAATTTGGATTTTTATCAGGCTCCTATGTTTATGTTCAGTTATTGCACCTTAATAGCCTGGAAAAAGATCTGCACATTGCAATTAAAGTAAAATGACTCAACCTAAACATAGAACCTTGATAAAAATCCTAATTTTAGATGGAAATTTTAGATGGCACTTAGAGGCTTTTGCATCTGAACTCTTCATATAGTACAGACCAAAAATTTGGACACACCTTCTCATTCAAAGAGTTTTCTTTATTTTGATGACTATGAAAATTGTAGAGTCACACTGAAGGCATCAAGGGCTATTTGACCAAGAAGGAGAGTGATGGGGTGCTGCGCCAGATGACCTGGCCTCCACAGTCACCGGACCTGAACCCAATCGAGATGGTTTAGGGGTAAGCTGGACCGCAGACAGAAGGCAAAAGGGCCAACAAGTGCTAAGCATCTCTCGGGGAACTCCTTTAAGACTGTTGGAAGACCATTTCAGGTGACTACCTCTTGAAGCTCATCAAGAGAATGCCAAGAGTGTGCAAAGCAGTAATCAAAGCAAAAGGTGGCTACTTTGAAGAACCTAGAATATGACATATTTTCAGTTGTTTCACACTTTTTTGTTATGTATATAATTCCATATATAATTCCAAATGTGTTAATTCATAGTTTTGATGCCTTCAGTGTGAATCTACAATTTTCATAGTCATGAAAATAAAGAAAACTCTTTGAATGAGAAGGTGTGTCCAAACTTTTGGTCTGTACTGTATATATATATATATATATATATATATATATATATATATATATATATATATATATATATGTATACTATCAGAGCACCAGCTTTCGGTCAGTATAGTGTTCAGTGTCAGAACGGGAAAAGTTGCTGATTTATCAGAGTTGGATAAAGGACAAATTATCACAGCAGTGTGTCACAGCACACAGTTAATTGCAGTATTCTGCATATGGACAGAAAAATAACTGCACACCATCTCAAACAATGCATAAAATGGGCCCAGGATCATCGAGATCGTGGATGACTAGAAAAAAGTCGCCTGGTCTGATGAATCAAGATTCCTGGTGCATCACGTCAACGGTCAAACGCAAATATGCCGATTACCAACAGAGGCTATGAATCCTGGATGCTTTGTTGGGCAGACACAGGCTGATTGTGCTATGGGCGTTGTTTACATGGGACACATTAGCATAATTCCTGGAAGCTGTCAGGTATTTGAATATCGTTGCGGACCAAGTGTACCTATTCATGGCAAGGAATGGTTTAAGGAAGATGATGATGAATTTCTGTTAATGACTTCGTCCCAGATTTACCCAATCAAACATTTGTTTTTCAACTTGGAAAAGTGAATTTGTGCTATATTACCACCACCCCATAATGTACAGAAATTGGAGGACCTACTGTTGGCTATTAAGTTGGCTCATTGGTTTGTGTGTATGTGTGTCTGTCTGTGTTTGTGTATGTGTGTGTCTGAAAAAAAATGAATAAATAGAGACCACTCTAAAATTATCAGTTTATCTGTTTTTTCTATTTATAGTTATCTGTTTGAGTAAAATGAATTTTTTTTTGTTCTTCTTTTCCTCACTCAAAACTTAATAGTTAGCATTTGATTTCAATTACTTTTGATGCACTACTAGCATGTCTTTTGCCATCCAGCTGGTCCAATTGCAAGAGGATAGTTATGAGCACAGCAGTGTTTTTCATACTTTTCCTTGTTAAATAAGAGGTGGTTGAGGTTATCACCAAATCAGTATTTCATTAAGCAGAATGAGGTGTGCCTATGTTGTAATTTGACAGACACTGGAATGGAATGGCTGCCATACATGCAGGAAAAATCCTCTTAATTTGTTCCAGAGGTGTATGTATATTCTGAGTTTTTGACTTCAGAAGAGTTCACACAATTTGTTTGGCCCATGTGTTTGATAATGTGACTATGTGATATAAAAGTATTCATACTGCGTCCTCTAGGGGTCACTATGGGAAACACCTCTTCATGACTCGTGTCTAAAGCATACATTGAAAAACACCAACAACACTTTGGCCAGCAACAGCTCATGACGTAACTACCGGTGTGACTATAGTATAAATAGGCACCAGGAGAACATGCCATCCTCTTCTTCGTCTTCACTGACTGTTTTGTTTGAAGCTTGCATTTTTAACATGGTAAGAACAATATTTATTCTATCATCATGGAGAGCACTAGCAAAACATTTAGAGGGTATGTGCATCTGTGTCGTCGTTATTTGACACCTGATGACACACGTGATCTCAACAAATTAGAATACTTCATAAAAAAATTTTTTTTAAAAAATTTAGTGAATTGTTGGCATTCTGGAATGTATGGTTTCAATACTTGGTAGGGGCTCCTTTTGCTTTAATTACTGCCTCAATTCAGCGTGGCATGGAGGTGATCAGTTTGTGGCACTGCTGAGGTGGTATGGAAGCCCAGGTTTCTTTGAAGAGTGGCCTTCAGCTCATCTGTATTTCTTGATCTCTTGTTTCTCATTTTCCTCTTGACAGTACGTTCAGGTCTGGTGAGTTTGCTGGCTAGTCAAGCACACCAACACCATGGTCATTTAACCAACTTTTGGTGCTTTTGGCAGTGTGGAAAATTAAATCATCATCTTAAAAAAGCTGTTCAGCAGAAGGACGCATGAAGTACTCCAAAATTTCTTGGTAAACGGGTGCAGTGACTTTCGTTTTCAAAAAACACTATGGACCAACACCAGCAGATGACATTGCACCCCAAATCATCACAGACTGTGGAAACTTAACACTGGACTTCAAGCAACTTGGGCTATGAGCTTCTCCACCCTTCCTCCAGACTCTAGGACCTTGGTTTCTAAATCTTTTTCTTCCACACTTTTTCCTTTAACTCAACTTTCTGTTAACATGCTTGGATACAGCACTCAGCAAACAGCCAGCTTTTTTGGCAATGAATATTTATGGCTAACCATCCTTGTGAAGGGTGTCAATGATTGTCTTCTGGACAACTGTCAGATCAGCAGTCTTCCTCATGAATGTCTAGCCTAGTGAACCAAACTGAGAGACCATTTAAAAGGCTCAGGAAACCTTTGCAGGTGTTTTGAATTGATTAGCTGATTGGCATGTCACCATATTCTAATTTGTTGAGAGAGTGAATGGGTGGGGTTTTGTTAAATGTGAGCCAGAATCATCACAAATAAAATAACCAAAGACTTAAACTACTTCAGTCTTTGTGCATTAAATTTATTTAATACACAAGTTTCACAATTTGAGTTGAATTACTGAAATAAATGAACTTTTCCATTACATTCTCATTTATTGACATGCACCTGTATTTAAACAGGGTGTTGCTACTAGGGATCTATTGAGAAAGTTCCTTCAGCAAGCTTATGCGAGAGCAAGCGGTAGCCCCTGTGTGACAGGCCAAGATTAATATGATGCTAGGCTTTTGATTGTATCCCTTTAAATTAATCTATTCTTGATTCCAAGCCTTGAGCTCTAACCCGGGCCCAGGAATCTTGGCCTAAAAGGGAAGTTTGGGTATGTAGCTTAGGCCTTTGGCCGTAAGGGATAATGTAACGGATAGCCGTCTAACATCCAAGGGGCAACTCTCATGGTAATGGTAGACTTGGTACCTAGTGCATTTAGAATGCTTCTGACACGGGTCACAACTAGGTGTTTCCCATAGCGACCCCTAGAGGATGCAGTGTCTCATTCCCTACTCAGGGAGCCATGGTTACATAAGTAACCTAATACTTTTTTTCCATTGCATGAAATCTTTAAAAGTACTTTAAATCTGACCTGAAGGCTTCACTGTTCTCTCTCTCTCTCTCTCTCTCTCTCTCTCTCTCTCTCTCTCTCTCTCTCTCTCTCTCTCTTTCTCTCTTTCTCTCTCTCTCTTTTACTTCCTCATTTAGCTTTATGTGATGTCTGTGTCCTTGAAAATAGATAGCTGTTTCCAGGACGGATGGACTTCCCAACCTAGCAATGATTTAGCCCTGACTCTGCTTTATAAACCAGATAGTAACAAGAGGAGGTCATATTAGTAGTAGTTTTATATATTTTTTGTATCCTATATGTGTATAATGGAGTACTTTCTGCTCTTAACAATTTCCTCAGGTAAGGTTCACTTTTGAAATGGTTGCAATTGTTATATAAGTTAATTACAGATACAGTGAATGCTTAAATATATAATATATATTGAAAAACAAAGTGTAGTAGTTGTTGTTATTAATGATTAACAATTAATAACAATAAAAAAAGTATTTTCCACTATATTAATTTTAATTTATTAATAATGAGTATATTGTAAAAAATAATGCTGTGTTATTATTATTATTAAAAAATGGTTAAATTATTGTTTCTTTTTAATAATGTATATTTTTTGATGGCAAGACACAATATTTTGTTCCTCTATTTACTCTGTTGGAACAACATGCATCTATGATTGTTTGTTTGCTTGTTTTCTGGGTTCATTTCCATATGTTTGCATATCACAGTTTTGTGTACCCACTGCATGTCACATCTTAATTTTCCAAAGGTCTTGTTAAGTAGATACATTATATGTACTCATTTGACTAAAAGATTTCCCATGCACAGTCACCTTCAGGTTGTGTCTCTTCGATTTGTTCAAGTAAAAACAGTATTACGTCCAAAAGTAGCAAAAATTAACAATACTGAGTCATTCACAATATTAAAGGACAATTGTGATAAAGTCATGGATGACAAAAAAACACACATCCTTCATTCAAGTAGAAGTAAAGATACTCATATTTCAAAAGACTGGTAAAATTTGATGTACTGACTAAAATGTATAGGCTCTGACATAAGTTAAAACTAGCAATTATAACTACCTATTTTAATGTCAAGCTGGGACCTCACATCATATTAAAACAATACAGAAGAAATAACAATTCAAATTTTGTTACCTAATTAATGTATCCAGGCTGAAAAACCACCATGTAGAACACAAGCAGAGAAAAGACTAAGCGGATGGAATATATATATATATATATATATATATATATATATATAAGAAACTAATACATTACTCTGACTGGATATCTTATGCATCCACTGAGAGAAAGAAAGAAAGAAAAAAAAAACACTCCTGTATACTTCTCTATGCTGGAGAAAAAACAAAACGGTATGGATATGGATGTTTACTTCCAATTACTTTACAGAAATGTGTTATTTTCCCCCGTTTTACCCAAAGTAGGGTGTTGTGAGTATTAGTGAGTACACATAATGTAATGTTTGTTTTATTCATATTGGTAGCTGGAGGGCAGAAACACCACAAGTGAGCCTCGCAGAAGTAATAGAACTTACAATGTTCCTGGAAATCCTTTATTATGGACAACGGCATCCAGATATAGCTGTAGCCGAATAAAATGCAGATAGAAACGTTTTACCTGATGGGACAACAATACAATAATCATGCAATTTTCGACAATATATGGTTTATCTGTGTTCTTCAAGCTATATATGGTTGTGTCTTCTGTATTACATCTTTTAACCATTGGAGAAAGTTATTTGGTGGACCTTCAGGGAGAATTCAGGACATTCTGGGAATGTTTAGGGGACCATTACTATAGGATATTCCCTCTATGTCTCTACACTACATTCCCATAACATTTACAGGAATTAATTTGTTAGGACACGGGTGGCATTGAATTGCTGGTGTGTGTTATTTGTTCAGCTGTACAGTACAACAAAAGCATGAAAAAAAAAAATCAAAGCTGCAGCACCATTTGGGGACAAACTATGGTCATCTGCATGACAAACCACTGGAATACTTTCAAGCTACTTTCAAATCTTTCAAAGGGCAACAGACAATTATGAGAAAATCAGCCATATTTGGTGAGCTTGCTTTGAAATCGTCATATCAGGTGGCTCCTAGGATTGCTCAATGTTAAAAAAATAAATAAATAAACTATCAAATAGTAAAAGATCTGGTATTGCCTGCATCCATTGATATGTGCAAAACAATGTTTGGGAATGACAAGTGTAAATTAACCGAAAACCATCTCATTAAAGACGTCTTAAACTTAAAGATGAAGTTCAGGTAAATATAATTTACCAGCTGTAAAATTAAAATGTATGAAACTGCAAATTTATTAAAATAAAACAGAAAACTGTGAACAACTTATTACATTGCAATTTTAAATGCAACATATATATTTGTTATGATGCATACTGTACATCTTTTTAACAATGAAAATTTGCAGACAATGATGCATGCACAACAACAACATAATTTTAATCGTCTTAACATAATATAACTAGCATAATATGATTGGCTTCTATTAATATCAGACACTATATTTTACACTTTTTGTATCAGGGTGTCCCTGCCCCATGTCTCTATTGCCTAATGGGTCCTTTTGCCCTGATATTGCCCTGGCTCTTTACTACTATAAACCAAATAATTTAAGCTGATTCTGTCACATTAAACAGTTTTGGACTTAATTTAAATGATTTAACTGATATCTGTCATGTTGTTACTATCATGTGACCTACCGCGTCAGTTGCATCACTGCCATTCATAAATCCTCTCCTGTGGCCTCATGGGATAGTAAAGTGTCCATCAAATGCATACTTCAGAATTCTGGTGGAAGAAGCAGGTCATCTTGATATTTTTCACCTTCTGTTTTTTGAATACTATGAAATTTAGACAAACTACACTTCTAATGTAATGTTTTTTGAATACTACATAGAAGGAAAGTATTTAATTTTGGATGCACCAATCTATTTAAGGCCCATTCACACTAAGCACAGTAACTATATTTGCATTCACACTTACCAACGCTGCAGTTTCAAAGTATTGAAAGTGGATGCAGACTTGACCAACTTGACCTGCTGCTGCTTTAGGACACCAAAGAAAAAAAAACAGATGCTTTTGGGTACATGGAATGAGAGGAGTTGGGAGATTCCGTCACTCTACTTAGTGTTTCACTTTTGAAGACAAATTTTTGTGGTTTTGTTGCATTTACACTGCTCAATGTTCTTTACATGTCAAGCACATTCCAAAGGTGCATTAAGTCTAACCATCTCTCTAATCTAACAGTAAATTTAGCTTATTTAACATAATCAGTGTAGTGGAATAAAGACGTGTTTTCCACTACAACTATCATTATTGTTCTTGGTGTGAATGTGCGTTAAAAAATAAACATGCTAGTCTTTCTGTTGGGACATCATGCAGTGTGCTGGATGCTGTGTCAGTTGTTGCCCACCATGACATACAATAGATAAAATGATTGATACTTGCTTCCCAATGCACAATTATGATTAGTATTATTATTTTTTTTTTTTACAAATCCCCATGACACCCTGCTTGGTCGCCGTGATTTTGCCAAGTAAGACATGTTCCTGGATCAACATCTTTTTGTTGATCCTGGATCAACATTAGGCCTACTGTCCAAAAATATAGACCTAACCCAATCCCTTCCCCTAAACCTAACCCTACCCATAATTTATTCCTAAAATCAGTGTGTAATTAACAAGGGTGTAGAAGCACTTAAACCTGATCGTAAGCCTAAAACAGATATTTCCCGAGAAGTTATCCCTTAGTTCTGATTGGTTAACTGAAATGTTGTTCCAGGATCAACTAGGATGTTGATCCAGGAACATGTTGTACTCGGGTGAAATCACGGTCAACGACACCCTGCATCAAATGGATCATGCCAAAATTGGGCCGGTTTTGTGTAGTCAGAACCTGGAATTAGTCAGACTGATTCTTCTTGTAAAGTCACCTTTCCACTATCTACAACATTTGCATATGATTGTTGGACTTTCCAGTTTGGTGGCAGTTACATGGAAATTTCAAACAAAGCATTTCAAGCAGCCTTTACCTTCTGCTTATTCAATGTGGCAAAAGGAATAATTTGAATGATGTGAAAGAATATTATGCATATATAAAAATAAGAATAAGTTGGCAAGCTTTGACCAGATTTAGCAAGGCTAAAGGCAAGTGGTCATAGTTTAATACTTTTGTCTGACGTTTTGTCTCTCTAAACAGCTGTTTTTGATCAGACCTGGTGTCAAAACTATTCCAACACCACCCTTGGACCAAACAACATCACCAATCCAAATCTGGTGTGTGCAAACCTAGGTACTCTACAAAATGGGATCTGCCTCTGCCTCGATGATTGGACTGGAGCCTCCTGCAACATTTGTAAAACCAATTCAAAATATTGCATGATATGTATACTGAATATTCTTGTAATATCACTCAATATTTTTAACAGTCTTGCATTTTTATTTCATTTTATTTTATTTTATTTTACAGCAAATTTCTGCCCTGGACAAAACCCCACAAAAAGCAGCAAATATACCTTTCCAAAAACTGTCTTAGGCCAGTTTGCTTCCTCCGTAGAGCGATGTCCCCAAGAAACAACAAATGGTACTTAAGTCTATTACCTTCTTGTGTTTAAAAATAAACACTGAACTTATGAATGTACTTCCAGTATCTCTTTATTTAACAAACAAACACTTTTTATTATTATTTTTTTTTTTAGATGGCATCCCACTGGCTTCGGCCCTTTGTAATAAAATTACTCACTCATTTGATTCTCCAAAGACTGTAAATTGTAGTTTGACCCTGGACACCATCAATGCAGATGTAAGTTATCAATGTATAATGATTGTAATATATAGTCCCATAAAACATAAATTAATTGTGCTCAGATGAAATCAGAAAAGGTCTGATTCCAAAGATGATTTTTATTATTATTATTATTATTATTATTATTATTATTATTATTATTATTATTATTATTATTATTATTATTATTATTTTAATCAAGGTTACAGGAGCTACTCTCGAACAAAAACAGAACTTAGCCTCCAGCACCCAGATCCTCACATCCATACCAGAACGGCTAACACCCCACAACATCACAAATGCAGCAAAAATAACCAACTTCCTACTTTCTGATCAACAAACTACACCACCTACGGTACTTATAAGCCTAAAACGAAATTTACCATTTAAAATCTCCTTTCATGAGGGACATTTCCGCACTTTCTCTATTCAAACTGTGTATATAGCCATTAAGTATAGCTAACAATATTAGGTAAGGCACTATATATTATTTGTATTAAAGACAATACATTTTATAATGCTGAATGTGTAATTATAGGTGGTACGTATGGTATTATATATTAATTATATGACTTATTCATATTAGTTATTATTATTATTTTAAAATGTCAATTCAGGCTAACACCATAGCAAGACCATGTTTATTGTTATTTTATTACAAGACAATCATCAATATTGTTATTATTGTGTGTGTTTGTGTGTGTGTTTGTGTATTAGATATGTGCCGGTGTTCGGTAATGCGATATATCACGGTAATGGATATCCACGATATTGTTGTCTTTGGCATTTCTAAATACCACGAATAGTTATATATTACAAATTATTCAGAATTTGGTATGCATTTTAAGAATACTATTCCCATCAATTGGTTAAAATGCACAACACGGCATTATGCTGCATGAAAAAAGTGTGCTCTGATGTAACCAAGCACGCATGAGAAGCACGTGAGAGACACATGAATGAAAGCACATTCACTCTCTGTCAGGAGATGGAGCTAAACTGCAGAATATGCAGCCATTATCCTGGAAACCCCATAAATAAAGCAGCTAAAACTAATTTAAATAATTTAAATAGCCATTCAGATTTGTGTATTCACTATGGTGTTCATCACAGCACCAAATACTTAAATATTTACTTAATAGTGACTTAATAGGCTATTAATTTTCAAACTTTTTATTTTATTTTATTTTAATCTGGGCCCTAGATGTTTGAAAGTGTTTTGATTATTTATTGTTCATTCACACTTTACATTAGGGCTTCATTAGTTAACATTAATTAATTCATTAGTTAACATGAACTGCCAATAAATATGTTTCTGAAAATTCATTAATCTTAGGTATTCCAATATGTAATAACACGTTGTTAAATTTGAAAGTAGCAACTGTGTTATTTAACGAGCTAACATGAACTAAGACTTTTTTTCAACAAAGATTTATAACTTCTGTAGCAAATGTAGCTATTGCTCAAGGTTAACTAATGATATCTTATTGTAAAGTGATACCTATTGGTCTTCATAATTTTTTTGCACTTTACTCTGTGTAAAACTTTTCACTTTATTTTTTTCTATATTGCTTTATTGTATTTAAATGTTCAGTGATTTTTGTTATAAGAAAAGTTATTTAACCTTCTATACTGTATTATGACCACTTTTTTAAACTAAATTGCAATTATACATAAATTGCAATTGCATATACCGTGATAAAAGCATTAGCAATTAATTAGCAACAGAAAAATATATATATGCAGACAATCATTATTATTATTATTACTTTGTTCATGTCTTTTTTTTCTTTCACAAGTTGTCTTGAGAAACTTTTCTTCTTCATTGTGCAGGATATTGCCGTGTCAGCAGTCGCTACAATCAGTCAGCTCCTGAGTGCAAGTCATGAGATGTACTCTTCAGTTGACCATACTGCAATTTCGGAGTAACAAAACATTTCACACTCGCTACACTGCCACTGACATACAGTAACATCTTAAATTCAAAATTCATAAGCATTCCTATTTTGACTTGCTGTCTGACTTCAGATTGTGTTTGTTCAGACTAACACAGACACTACAGAAACTCTCTCTGCGTGAGAACTCAAATTCATTGTTGGTGCAACCAAATATGGCAGTTCAGTTGCTGAAGATGGAAACTCCAATCAAAAATGCTCAATTAACCTCATTTAAAGGTAAGTGTGTGCCCATTTAAGTTTGGATATATAAAGAACTCTCAAGAAAAAGAGGAATAATCTAAAAGTCTAAAATAAAATATGTTGAATATGAAAAGGTTATTTTAATTATGTATATAAGGGGTTAAGCTATATTATAAAGTATGGAATGTATTTATTTAATTTAATTCATGTAAATTCTTAGGCAAAAAATACAGGTGCATCTCAAAAAATTAGAATATCATGGAAAAGGTCTTTCTTTTTTGTAACTGAATAAAAAATAACTTATATTCTATATTCATTGAAAATAACTGAAATATTACAAAAATAATTGTTTTAATTCTGATGGTTAAAACGACTTAGGAAAATTAAAAATTCAGTATATCAAAAAAATTACAATATTCAATTCTGAGTTTGATAAGTTTTCTTAATTTTGAGTATAAATACTGGGTACCTCTTGGGCTAGTTTGGAACATGCAACCAACATTATGGGAAAGATTACTGACTTGACAGCTGTCCAGAAGGCAATCATCAACACCCTCCACAAGGAGGGTCAGCCTCAGAAGGTCATTACTGAAAGGGCTGGCTGTACACAGAGTGCTGGATCAAAGTATATTCATAAAAAGTTGACTGGAAGGAAAAAGTGTGGTAGGAAAATGTGCACAAGCAACAGAGATGACCACAGCCTTTTGAAGATTGTCAGGAAAAGACAATTCAAGAACTAGGGAGAGCTTCACAAGGAGTGGACTGAAGCCGGAGTCAGGGCATTAAGAGTCTTTACACTCAGATGTCTTCAGGAAAAGGGCTAGAGCTGTCTCATTCCTAGAACCAAGCCACTCCTGAACCAGAAAAAAGCATTTCACCTGGGGTAAGGAGAAAAAGAACTGGACTGTTGTTCAGTGGTCCACAGTCCTCTTTTCAGAAGGAAGTAAATTTAGCATGAATTTGGAAATCAAGGTCTGGAGTCTGGAGGAAGACTGGAGAGGCACAGAATCCAAGCTGCTTGAAGTCCAATGTGAAATTTCTGAAGTCAGAGATGATTTGGGGTGCCATGATGTCAGCTGGTGTTACTCCATTGTGTTTTATCATGTCCAAAGTCAATGCAGCCATCTAACAGGATATTGTGGAGCACTTTATGCTTTCATCTGCTGACAAGCTATATGGAGATATCGATTTCCTTTTTCAGCAGGACTTTAGCACCTGCCTACAGTGCCAAAACCACTTCCAAGTGGTTTGCTCACCATGATATTGATATTACTAAGCTTTGTTTGCCAACCAACTCATCTGACCTGTACCTCACAGATAATCTATGGGGTATTGTGAAGAGGAAGATAAGTAACACCTGATAAACAATACAGAGGAGATGAAGACCCCTATCAAGCAACCTGGGCTTCAGTAACGCCTCAGCAGTGCCACAGACTGATTGCCTCCATATCACGCAGCACTGAAGCAGTAATTTGTGCAAAAGGAGACCCAACCTAATATCGAGTGCATTATTAAACCTGCTTTGGAGATCTTGAACATTCCTGTTTTGTAATTTTTTTTTCTCTTGATCAATGTGAATGCCGTGTGCTGGAATATGAGCAGTCATTTATTCCGTCGTCACCCGGGTGCTGATAGTGCGCGCTCACAGATAAGACCTGAACAGCACATGTTAATATGTATTTAAACTAAACTAATTTAAGCTTTGTCAGTTTAAACATTTAAGAGGCAGAGGACGTGAGCTCGTGACGCAGTGAGAAGATTTGTGCATGCGCTCATCCAAAGCACGCAAACCCGCCTCAGAACATGTGCTTAAATGGGCAAATTCACACAAAAATTTGGTCAAAATGCCCGTTTTGGTAAGTATCCTACAGCAGACATAGCCGGCTGAACGCAGGCCATTGTATAAGTGTATTCTCTTAAAGTGACAGTCTTTATATTAATCGAACAGCAACAACAAAGAAATCACTCACTGCTCTTGATTAAAAAGCTTTTGCAACTTTAATAAAGAATTATCTTTAATTTATATACTCCAATATGCATAGCTGTTTTACATTTGATTACTTTATTCAGTTTCTGTACCTAAAATCTTATGCTTAAAAAAAAACGAAAAAACTCACTGTTTATTGCTTGTATCTTTACTCTATTGTATTTATTTGTGCTGTTGCTTGTAGTTGGATAGAATATTCTTCTTTGTTTTTTTAATTAGAAAGTATAGTTTTTCCATAAACATAGCACATACCGAACTGTACCGAAAACCGTGACTCTAAAACCGTGAAACTAACCGAACCGTGAAAAAGTTGAACCGTGCCACCCCTAATATATACACCTGATTCCAATATATATATATATATATAGTACAGACCAAAAGTTTGGACACACCTTCTCATTCAAAGAGTTTTCTTTATTTTCATGACTATGAAAATTGTAGATTCACACTGAAGGCATCAAAACTATGAATTAACACATGTGGAATTATATATGGAATTCTATACATAACAAAAAAGTGGGAAAAAAATGAAAATATGTCATATTCTAGGTTCTTCAAAGTAGCCACCTTTTGCTTTGATTACTGCTTTGCATACTCTTGGCATTCTCTTGATGAGCTTCAAGAGGTAGTCACCTGAAATGGTCTTCCAACAGTCTTGAAGGAGTACCCCGAGAGATGCTTAGCACTTGTTGGAAGGTGTGTCCAACTATATATACTATACTATACTATATATATACAACTATATATACTATACTATATATGTACTATATATATATATATATATATATATATATATATATATATATATATATATATATATATATATATATATATTAGGGCTGGTAAGTGATTAACATTTTTAATCTAATTAATTTTATGATGTGGTTGATTATAATTAATCACACATAAAATAAAATAAAATAAAATAACTCTGAAAAGATCATTTAAAGTCATTGTTGTTCAAAGCATCAAACAGATATTACAAGAAGTAGGATAAGATTTAGGAAAAGATAAGATTTAGTTTAATATTTAGCTTAATCTCAGGACACTGATTAAATACAGCTGGATAATAAATAAATAAATAAATGAATAAATAAAACTGTCCATCTTCATTTCAGGTTTTACATCATGCCATCAAATTTGTTGATGCTGTAGATGAAAACAGTTAATCTATCAATTTTAATTCCATGGTTTTTTGCCAGCATGGTCTGAAGATGATCTAAGCCAATCTGGTGAAAATAGGACAAGAGGTGTAGGAGGAGTTTAAAAAGTAGGTTTTCAATATAAATCAAAATGGTGGACATGACGTTTGAATGATTATGACATAACTGGTATTTATGTTCTTGGCATAATCCAAGGCATCAATCATGACAAGACTCATGACAAAAGGCAAAATTAATTAAAGTTTTTTGATTTTTTTTTTTTAATTTCAATATAATTTGGAGTACCTTCAAGGCATGGTGCCGAAGACACATACCAAGTTTTGTAACAATATGCCAATGTAATCATAAAATATAGCAATTTTTTTTTTTTTTTTTTTTGTCAACATGGCCTGAAAATGATATGACTTGATTTTAGCAAAAATCTGACAATGGTCTTGAAGGAGTTTGAAGAGTTTTTATGACGTAAAAATAAGTGGTGGCGCTAGAGTTGATGAATTTACCATATGGTTCTATGGGCTGCCATAGACTTCCAGAGAGGAGGAAGAAGAATTGATACAATAGGTTCCTACACACTTTCAGTGCTTGGCCACTAATAATAATAGTAATGATATAATACCATTACTTTTATAATGGTAAAGGTATAATCAAGAATATTTATATGGTATTTCATATGAATCATAATAAAATGTATTATTTATATTATTATTATCATCATCATGATCATTATGCAACTATAATATTAATATCGTTTTGGACAGTTAGCTTGCTTCTAACAGTCATATTTATCTTCATTTCTCATTTATCCAGGGCAGAGTGATATCTTTTTGCCTGACAGAATAAAACTGAATACAATAAATGCTGAGATTTTCAAGGATAATGTTGACCTTCAAATTAATATCACATTACGTAAAGGTAAAACTGGATACAGACTCAACTCTATACTTTTCCACTATTTGTATTTTGTGATTTTTCCACATGAAATTGATTTGTTGAGAATTGTATTATGTTAATAGTAGGTTGATCTCACTTTTTTTGTAGATTCTAATAAAGTTGGGTTTGTCCTCTACGATAATGACAAGTTCTTCCAGTCAAAAAGCTTTCGACCTTCTCTGGATACCAAGAGAAAAGTGATGTCTGCTAACATTCAAGAAGACTTTCAGTTTGATATCCTGTTTGCAATCACACCATCGGTGAGCAGCTAGTTCAACATCACAGTTCCCTCTGTATTTAATTTGAGTGAAATTCTAAAGTACTCAATCCCCCAATTTTCAGGCCTTTACTGTTGGTAGGAAGCCATAGAAATACAAAGTTCTGTCATGAAACTCTAGAAACTCTAGACTCTCAAATTCAAATTCAAATACTTGGCTAGTGCTCACTGTAGCAGTTGCAGTGAGCACTCCAGAGCTTCAGAGTCCCTCCTCCTTCCCCAGCTCCACCTGTATTGATCTGCTATTGGGTGGTTTTATGTATATGTATATGGGGCACAGTTATGTGGTTATGAATTAATACATTATTGTACTTTCAGGCCGTTTCCACAACATCCCTCAATGACTTCGCATGTGTGTTTTGGAGTTACACTAAAAATGACTGGAGCACAGAAGGCTGCACTAAAAAGAAGAGCCCCTCTGGACCTGCAGTTTGCATTTGTAACCCCGGAAAACATGGAAAAGTAAACTTTGCCATTCTAATGGTAAGGTATATTTGTAAAAAGGATGTTAATAGCATTTATGTTAGAATTATATGGATCAGTACGGTCTTAAAAGTAAAGGTTCCAAAATGTGTTTTTTTTTAAGTGATGCGTCTGTTTTAAGTTCCCCGAATAACCTTTCATTGTAAAGTTTTTAAAAAGGATTTTTTTTCATAGTGTAGAACATTTTAACATTTTTCCTAATGTTATAGGGGAAATTAATATCATTATCATTAATATCATTTTATCAATTTTTGAGTACCTTCAGGGCATGGTGCCGAAGACACATACCAAGTTTCGGAACAATATGCCAATGCATTCGTAAAATATAGCATTTTTTTTCAAAGTTCTAAATGGACGACTACATAGATGGCCAACATGGGAAAACTGGGTACCACCTGATTCTGCATTCTTCTCCAAATATGCAAATATGAAGAGAACAGTGTTGTGATTTTTGGTCAAACCGTTTATAAGTCATACGCGAATTTAGCCATTTTTTCCTATATCCTGACCACTAGGTGACACTCTGCTGAAACTGCGCAGGCAACCTTAGATCATGGTTGTCATAACACACCAAATTTGTTCTAAATATTCTAAAGTGTTATAAAGATATAGCCTCATGTCTATGATGCAGTGAATAAAAGTCTATTCCCACTAGAATTTCATGGAGCTGCGTTTTTTTTCTGCAGACATTTGATATCAACTATGAATATTCTGAAGCCTTGCAATGGATCAGCATCACCGGCTGTGCTCTGTCTGTGGTGGGACTGTCTTTCACAGCATTGTACCAAATCATAACCAGGTAAACTTTCATAGTTTACACTGTTAAACATACTGTATACAGCTATTGACAGGAAGGGCTTTTTGCAGTGGTGAAGCAGTAATTTTCTCATATTCATACACATGCCACAGGAAGTCAAGAGGAGGCAGCCCTACTCTGCTAGTAGTGAATGTCTGTATAAGTATGACAGTTTTCTACCTTCTCTTCATCTTCGGCATAAACAACCCTGTCCAACATGTGAATGTGGCAAAGGTGTCTGGGGAGAATATAGTTCCCGAGTCTGATCAACACAAGTACTCAGATCAGGGACCCTGTACAGCATTTACAGCTCTGCTTCAGTACTTCCTGTTGGCTACATTCACTTGGAACACTTTGTACGGCATTAATGTATTCCTGCTCTTCAAAAACTCAGTGTCTGGAACACCTTCATGGTTTCCAAAGGTCTCCATGGCTGTAGGATGGGGTAGGAGACATTGAATGTGCACAAAACACTGATGTATTGTATAATTTATGACCAACTTCATTAAGTTGGGCAATATACAGTAAGGGTTTAAATGTATTGTTTTGTGGTACTGTTTGTATTAGCACATTGTGAAGCAATAAACCCATAAAACAATGTCACCAATTTGCAACGCTATCAGTGTCTATAAAGCTTTTCCTCTTAGGTTTGCCTGCTGTTATTGTTGGTATCTCATTGGGTTCCACTTACCGTGTGGAGGAGCCTTTAGGTTATCGACAAGAAGAGTTGTAAGTAACAAATATATATATATATATATATATATATATATAACATATATATATATATATATATATATATATATATATATATATATATATATATATATATATACTGTATATATATATATATATATATATATATTTTTTTTTTTTTTTTTTTTTTTTACTTTTAACTACACTTTAACATTAACTTCTCTACTGTATTTGTTTTATTTTATATTATTACATTAGTTTTGTAAATGTTGGTTCGGTTGTCATTTTTCTTTTCTGCAGTTGCTGGCTGGCTTTCTTGGACCACAAACAAACTTTCAGTATAAAGAAACCAATGGTTTGGGGATTTGTGCTCCCTTTACTGCTCATGCTGATCTCAAGCACAGCAATACTGCTGCACTTCTCAAAACAAATCTGCAGGACCAACCCTAACTTAAACAGGTGTGTTTACTTTAGGAACAGAAAATATCAGTTCCCTTTCGATACTACACTTATACTATTTCGTAAGTCATTTAGGCTAAGATGCTATGGGGAAAACTTATTTTCTCTGACCACGCAGTGAAACTGCATGACCATTGGTTTGTGGAGTTGAAGCTTGCAAAAGGGGGTGGGGTAACGGGCTATATAAGCTGCTGAAGTTGTGCTCACACAGGCATAATGCTTTCACGAAAGCGCACTCACATTTCTCACTAACTTTTTTCCACACTGGCATAGACCCATGTGTTTCACTCTGCACAATTCACACAGCCTTACACTAAGGATTAGTGCCTCTCACAGCTTTTTGATCTGCCAGTGCTGCTTTCACTTTGAAAGTGTCAGTCTGTCCCTGTTGCGCTTGCGGATCCTTTTCTTCAATGAAGTTGGCCTCTCCTGCTCTAGTGTTTCTCCCCTCCCAGTTGCCTCGGAGAAGAAACAGTGAACTCACAGGTTTGAGCGATCAAGCTTGAGTTTATTTATGGTGGCACAGCCCCGCATTTCACTCTCCATGGAGCTCTTTCACTTGCCTCTCCCCTCATCCACTACGAGCAGATCTGAGAGGATGAATACAGCACTTTTGATCTGCTGGTGTGTTTACACATAATGATCATCAACACCCCTCTTCTGATGAGTGGTTTGATCTTCTTAGACATATTGAAAGAAAAGGCTGCTGAGTCTAGCGTCCCCGAATGGTCTGTCATGCCTTTTGGGGATAGTAAAACAAGGTTATGAACTTTATCTAGCTTAAAGACCCCTGTGATTCAGCGGCATGGGTTCCACTTCGGTCAGAGCAAGGACACACACCCTGCATAATGAGGTGATGAATTTGTTGGTGAAGGAGCCGTAGAAGCAGTTCCCCCAGTTCAATGCAGGTCAGGCCGCTATTTCCTCATCCCCAAAAAGAAAGGCAGCCTAAGGCCCATCCTTGATCTCAGAAACCTGAACTGCACCCTCATGAGACAGCCATTCAGGACTGGTTCTTTTTGCTGGATCTGACAACGTGAACTACAGTTCCTAACAGCGACTCAGTGCCTGAACCAATCCAACCCCTTGCCACGCGGGCCAAGGCCATCACAACCCTGGTCCTTTGGACAAATCCCTGCTTGTACGAACATGGCATGACTGTGGGGACGATAGGCAGGAGGAAAGTCATCTTTTAGAGATGCTTCCGAGATGGGCTGGGGAGCCCTGTGTGACAGCCATCTGGTCTTCAACATTTGGACGAGTTCGGAAAGCAAGCTTCATATCAACTGCCTGGAAGTGTTGGCAATATTTTGAGCACTCCATGCTTCCCTACCACTCCTGGCAAGACACCACGTCTTAGTCCTTCATAAAATGCCACGGAGGGCTCTCCTCAAAACCCCTCTTCACTCTGGTGAAAAGAATCCTAGAGTGGGCCCAACACAACCTGATCTCACTAAAAGCAGTGCATATACAGGGCATTTTGAACAAGGGGGCAGACATGTTGTCCTGGAGCAACCTCCCTTCTTCAGAGGAATAGATGCTCCATCCCCATACAGTTCACAAATTTGGGACATCTTTGGGAGGACAGAGGTCGACCTCTTCACCCTCGTAGACAACTATCTTTGCTCAATCTATTTCTCAAAGATCAGAGATGCCCTGGGCCTTTAATGGCCCAGTCCTCTCCTTTATGCTTTCCTTTATGCTCTAATCCCCCAGATCATCAGATGAGCCAGGGAGGGTGCTCACATGGTCCTCCTGGTAGCCCCTCTATGGAGGATTCCATCGTGGTCGTCAGCAGAGTCAGGGCCGATTCCCTTGAGAAGGGATCTCCTCTCTCAAGCGAACAGAACAATATGGCATCCCAGACCAGAGCTGCAGTCTCTACATGTATGGCCTGTCGATGGGAGTCTGCAGGCCTCCCTGAGCTCCGTCTGTGAGACATCTCTACTCCCTTAAGTGGTCGGTCTTCACTGCCTGATGCACAGCCTGGGGTGAAGACCTATTCACTTGTAACATATCTCAGATAATGTCTTTTGCTCCATGACTTAATGGATAGGAGCCATACTCCCTCTACCCTTAAGGACTACTTCGCAGCTATAGCAGCCTCTCATGCTCCTATAGCCGGGCAGTCTGTGGTTAACCCTCTCGAGTCGATTAACGCGGATATGCGTTTTGAGTCATTTTCTCCTGATAACCCCGAAAAGAACTTAAATTACACTTTCAGTTTTAATCGTACAGATAAGAGCTATACATCAATCGAATCTGTAAAGGGTCTACTTTTTTTTTGGATACAGACATAATAACAACAAAACTTTGTGGACTTATAAAATAAAGATAACAAACAAGGTGCGCTGTCTGCAGCCAAAGGGTGTTATAAACACGTCATTTAAATTAACTGTAACTCCGTGAATGCTCAACGAAAATACATGAGAGAGGTATCTATAGAAAGCTTGACATGTCTATTTTTAAACTAAACAAGTGCCGCCGAAAACAGATATTCTGTGATAAAGTAATCCATATGAAAACAACGCAATGTCTGTTTTTCATGTCTCCCTTCATTATATCTAATGTGACCACGCCCCCGCGCTGAACGCACTATTCAGATTCAAACTGAAGCGCGCGGCTTGAATACGCCCATAACAGAAGAAAAAGCAGCGAGACTGTTCAAGTTTTTTTATTTTATTGTTTGCTTCGCAATGAGAGGAATAAGACATAAATCACCCCAAAAAGATGTGATGTGGTTGAGGATTTGAGAAATGGATTTCCTCAGAAAAAAAAGAATGAAGCACTTTATTCAGCAGAGATCATAAACATGAGTAAGTCTCTTTTTATTTATTTATATACTTGTAATAGTTTTCACATAACGTGTAAACATTTTACTAGTTAGACTTTTTCCAAAGACTTTTTCCAAACTATAGTTCCTGACTAAATATATAATCAAGTGAAACATTATGAAGTTTCAATAACAATATACAATACTATACCATTCAAAAGCTTGATGTAAATAATATAAATGTAACAAATAGATAACTGTAACAAATGTAAAAACAATGCTTTTCTTTCCATTTATCCCCCCTAAAAACCCAGAAAAATATTCTCAGCTCTTTTCAACATTAATAATAATGATAATAATAATAATAATAATAATAAATGTTTTTTTTTTGAAGAAAATAAGATTGTTAAAAGGATTTCTGAAGGATTGTGTGACTGGAGTAAGGATGCCAAACAATGTGTTTGAAAGTCAGCTTTGATTGTTCCTCTTCAGGAACTCGAGCTGCGTCGAAGCGCTTTGGGGAACCCGTTCAGCGTACGCGACTCTGAATATCGTGTGTAATCAGTCCAATGGAAGGGCGTGACGTCACCGACGTGGTGACGTAAGCGACCAGGAAGCTATAAAAGCACGTGCCACGCAGCTGGCGTCAGCTTCGCGTCTTTCAGCAAGCGCTCTGTTTGTGAATGTCATTTGTCCGTCTTGTGAGTCTTATTTACTGTTGTCTGTCCAGTTAAAAGAGCTCCTAGACATGCCAAAAAGCAAGGCGAAAGTTAAGCACTCAGATGGCGATTCCAAATCGCGTTATAGGCTGTGTGTTCCTCCCTGCCCGAGATATATAACTGGTGGGGATACACACAACCTGTGCGTGGTTTGCCTGGGTTCGAAGCACGCTGAGTCGGCTCTCGAGGGGGCCGACTGCCCGCACTGTGAGCGAATGTCGGTGCGGCTGCTTCGTTCCCGGAGGGCCCTCTTCGAGAAGGGGGCCTTCGCCAGCGTTCCCCGCGGTGCTGGTCCCGCTTCTGTCGAGGCAGAACGGCGGCTGCACTCGTGGGGTTCGCAAGTCGATCTGGTAGAGGGAATGGAGACGGGCCAGTCCCTATCTCCTTCCACTTCTGCCAGATCCGGCACCCAATCCCTAGAGTCGGAAGCACGCACAGTGGTTCCTTCCACTCAGGGTGAGGGATCGACGCTCCGCCTCTCGTCCTCCGAGGAGGTCGATGTGGAGTCGCTCGATAGGGATTCGCCACCCCACTCGCTACAGTATGAGGAGCTCTTAGAGGTGGTTACTCGCGCGGTGGCCAAATTAAGTATCGATTGGCCCGCCGAAAAGTCTACCGAACCGCAGAGA
Organism: Carassius carassius; assembly: GCF_963082965.1. Taxonomy (NCBI): domain Eukaryota; kingdom Metazoa; phylum Chordata; class Actinopteri; order Cypriniformes; family Cyprinidae; genus Carassius; species Carassius carassius. The sequence continues at coordinate 14,776,873 of NC_081802.1, read as the reverse complement.
AGCAAGCTGGATGAACGCTTCCTGCGCGCGAGTCAGCCACCTCCCAGCCGGGGCCTTCCATTTTTTCCCGACCTGCATGATGAGATCGCCAGGTCGTGGAAACGTCCATTCTCGGCCCGCCTCTACATCCCCTCGTCAGATTACTACGGAAATGTAGTGGGGATGGGAGAGCACGGTTATAGAGCGATGCCCCGGGTGGAACAGACGCTTGCGAGCTATCTGTCCCCTGGCGCGGCATCGTCTCTGAAGGCCCCGGCATTGCCCTCAAAGCCACTAAGAACAACTTCGGCTTTGGTGGGCAAAGGGTATGCGGCTGCAGGTCAGGCTGGTGCGTGTCTGCACACCATGGCGGTGTTACAGGCATACCAGGCCGACCTGCTCAAGGAGCTAGATGAGGGAGAGGAGATCAAGTCCCATGATATTTCTGAATTAGGAAGGACCGCTGATCTCTCCCTCCGCGCCACCAAGGAGACCGCCCGAGCGATTGGGCGGTCCATGGCAGCTATGGTGGCCGCGGAGAGGCACTTATGGTTGACCCTGTCCGATATGAAAGAACGGGACAGGGTCTAACTCATGGACGCCCCGATCCAGCCGACTGGCCTGTTCGGCGACGCAGTTAATTCTGTCGTCGACAGGTTCCAGGAGGCCCGCAAACAGGCGGCGGCATTCCATAAGTTCCTCCCTCGTCGCTCCCTCGGGTCATCTGGGAAGGAGATGCCCCAGCCGCACCCTAGCTCCTCACACCGCGAGGCCCAGAAACAGAGCGTCGCCTCTCGTGCTCCTCCGCGTCGGGAACGAGAGTCTCAGCGACGCTCTAGGCCGAGGTCTTCTAAGCCCAAGTTAGATTTAAGGGCGGTTATCGAAGCTAAGAAGTCCTCGGCCAAGAAACCCTGACGCCAACGGCCCGGGGTTTCAGAGGGCAGCCTCCGCTGGGGTAGAACGGTACACACCGCAGTCCACGGTGCCCGTCCCACCTCAGTGCCCTCTAGGGGTCGTTCTGCCAACCCTGCCAGTGCTCCAGGGCGCAGCGGCCCCGGGCGAGCATCGTTCTCAGTATCCTCCGCCCGTGCGCGTAGCGGGGCTGGGACGCTCGCCGCCCCTGCGGGGGTCTCTTACACCAGAGGTCAGTCTCGAGAGACTGATTCCCTTAGTAGATTATTTAGCAGCGTGGAAACTACTGCCAAATGTATCTCGTTGGGTCCTGCATATAGTAGAAAAAGGCTACCGCATTCAGTTCGGCTCCGTGCCGCCTATATTCAACGGGGTCGTTCACACGATAGTGGGCCCCGGGCAGGGTCTGGTTATGGAACAGGAAGTGGAAACCCTATTAGAGAAGGGGGCCATCGAGGTGGTCCCTCCTCAGGACAGGGAGTCCGGATTTTACAGCCGGTATTTCATAGTTCCAAAGAAGGATGGGGGGCTGCGTCCGATTATAGACTTGAGGGTCTTAAATCGTTCAGTTATGAGACTGAAGTTCAGAATGCTCACAATCAAGCATGTTGTAGCTCAGATCAGGTCCGAGGACTGGTTTGTCACGATAGATCTCAAAGACGCATATTTTCATATCTCCATCCTTCCTCAACACAGGAAGTTTCTGAGGTTCGCTTTCGGGGGCGAAGCCTACCAATATCGAGTACTTCCCTTTGGCCTCGCACTCTCACCCCGCACGTTCACAAAGTGTGTAGATGCGGCTCTGGCCCCCCTGCGCACGCAGGGCATCCGCATTCTCAATTATATCGACGATTGGTTGATTTTAGCTCAGTCAGAGCAGATTGCGGTTCGACATCGAGATGTCGTTCTCGCACATATGGGGGAGCTGGGTTTGAGACTGAACGCCAAGAAGAGTGTACTTTCTCTGGCTCAGAGAACCACCTATCTACGCGTAGTATGGGATTCGACCGCAATGCAGGCACGATTGTCCCCTGCTCGTATCGAGTCGATCCTCATCTCAGTCAAGAGAGTCAGAGAAGGCCAGTCACTCACTGTCAAACAATTTCAGAGATTGTTGGGTCTGATGGCAGCTGCGTCCAACGTGATACCTCTTGGCCTGCTGTACATGAGACCCCTACAGTGATGGCTCAAGACCAAGGGATTTTCCCCGAGGGGCAATCCGCTTCGCACTATCAAGGTCACGCGGCGCTGCCTCCGTGCCTTAGACATGTGGAAGAAACATTGGTTCTTGAATCAGGGCCCGGTGCTGGGAGCTCCTTGTCGCCGTGTGACACTAGCGACGGACGCGTCCCTCACCGGCTGGGGTGCGGTCATGAGTGGCCACCCTGCCCGTGGTCTGTGGAGCGATCGCCATCTAACGTGGCATATCAATTGTCTAGAAATGCTAGCAGTTTATCGTGCACTGAAGCACTTCCTCCCAGACCTGAGAGGTCACCATGTGTTGGTGCGCACCGACAACACATCAGTGGTCTCTTACATCAACCACCAGGGCGGTCTGCGTTCGCGCCCTTTGTACAAGCTGGCGCACCAGATCCTGGTGTGGTCCCAGAACAAACTCCTCTCATTAAGAGCAGTATATATTCCTGGGAAGTTAAATATGGTATCGCTCTGCTTCCGGGAGTTCTGGCGAGAGTACGCCGGGACGGGGTCCGTCTGTTATTAGTAGCCCCGTTCTGGCCGGGCCAAGTATGGTTCTCAGATCTAGTCTCGCTCCTCGACGGCTCTCCGTGGGAGATACCGATCAGGACAGACCTACTCTCACAGGCGCAGGGCACGATAATTCACCCTCGCCCGGAGTTGTGGAAGCTGTGGGTGTGGCCCCTGAGGGGGCACAACTGGTAGCAGCTGGTCTCTCAACTGAGGTTGTGGAGACCCTACTCCAATCCAGAGCTCCCTCTACGAGGAAACTGTACGCCCTGAAGTGGAAGCTTTTCACTTCATGGTGCAGAGACCGCCAGCTAGACCCAGCAAACTGCCCAGTTGGTACTGTTCTGGAGTTTCTACAGGCTAGGCTCTCTGCAGGGTTGACCCACTCTACTCTGAAGGTCTACGTGGCGGCCATTGCGGCCTACCACACCCTTCTCGACGGTCAGTCTTTGGGAAGACACCCCCTAGTTACACGTTTCCTCCGCGGTGCACTGAGGCTGAGACCTCCAGTACGGTCCCGTATTCCCCCGTGGGACTTGGTTGTGGTGTTAGAGGCTATGTGCAAACCCCCGTTTGAACCTATTCAAGATATCTCAGACAGACATCTCACACTTAAAACCTCTTTTCTGTTGGCTATTACCTCTCTGCGGAGAGTAGGAGATCTTCAGGCCCTCTCGATGGCCCCTTCTTATCTTGAGTTTGCACCAGGCATGACTAAAGCGTTCATATACCCTCGAGCGGGATATGTTCCCAAGGTTCCCTCTGTTACACCACGACCTGTAGTGCTGCAGGCCTTCTGTCCTCCTCCCTTTCGGGAGCCCGACCAGGCGAAGCTAAACTGTATGTGTCCGGTTCGAGCACTGGACGCATACGTCCACAGAGCTGCCCTGTGGAGAAAAACTGACCAATTGCTTGTGTGCTACGGTCCCCCCAAGAGGGGTTCTCCTGCTTCTAAGCAGACTATTAGTCGTTGGATAGTCGAGGCTATCAACGTCACCTATGAGTCCTCTGGTCGTCCCCCGCTGTCGGGAGCCAAGGCTCACTCTACTCGGGGTATGGCGGCCTCTAAGGCCTTCTTAGCAGGTGTATCCATGCTGGACATCTGCAACGCTGCGGGGTGGTCCACGCCCTCTACATTTGTTAGGTTCTATGGCCTAGATATGCCAGTCACTCCAGGCGCTTCTGTCCTCCTGTCCTGAGCTGTGCTCCTTGGATACACACCAGGCAGGGGTTTGGTAGTCTGGCGGCGTTAGGACTCGTTCCCCAAAGCGCTTCGACGCAGCTCGAGTTCCTGAAGAAGAACGTCTCTAGGTTACTTATGTAACCCTAGTTCCTCGAGGGAACGAGACGCTGCGTCTCGGAGCCATACCCCCGGCAGGGTACTCGAAGCTGACGCCAGCTGCGTGGCACGTGCTTTTATAGCTTCCTGGTCGCTTACGTCACCACGTCGGTGACGTCACGCCCTTCCATTGGACTGATTACACACGATATTCAGAGTCGCGTACGCTGAACGCGTTCCCCAAAGCGCTTCGACGCAGCGTCTCGTTTCCTCGAGGAACTAGGGTTACATACGTAACCTAGAGATGTTTTTAATAAACTGTTCAACTGCTCCCCCAAGTGGATATTAAATTATGTTGTGGGATAATTAAATATATTCTTAATAAACTACAAACATAAAATTATATAGATTTATTTTGTTCTCACATTCTTTCTTGTAACTCTGCCCTCATAGTGGCACAGATGACTGAAATTATGCAGCTCATTATGCAGGCCTTTGTCTTCTCAGGTGTAAATCACAATGATATTTATGGTAGTTGACGCCTACTCGCATATGACTTTTACCAACAAAAAGTATCTTAGAAAATCTAAATCAATATATTGTTTTCTGTGAGTGAGTAAACAAGATGATTTTCACATAATTTAGAAAGAAAAATTCTAGGCTACAAGCTCCAGTTCTCAAAAATCCCGGGAACCATTGTTCTTTATGTGTTTTTTTGCCTTATTCAAGTGTTTTAACATTTTTAGTTTTTCACTAACCACGCATAATATTTTTTTTCTCAAAAACACAATCATGTACATACATGCATTTCACATATTATTACAGCCCAGTTTTTGCTGATTACAGTGAGATTAGACTTTACCCATTTAGATATTTATAAGAAACTGAAAAAAGCACAAATGTCAGGGCATGACAAAACTTCTCCCTTTGGCGGGCTTGGGCAAGCTTGCTAACCATAGACTTACGTGGCTTGGCAGCGCCATCATTTGTTGCTTTCATTCAACTCCACAAACCAATGGCCATGCAGTTTCACTGCATGATTGAAAAAAGCTTCAGAAATTGCAGGAAAGGAGTTTCCCCATAGCGTCTTTGCCTAAACGGCTTGCAACACAGTGCTTGTTCAGTACCTAAGGGAACCGAGATTATGTTAGTAACTGAGTACGTTATCCACCAGATTTATGAGAATATATTTCACCAATAACACACTGTTGCTGTTTAGATCAAGTAAAACTTCTCTGAAGAAGAAGATGTTGAGTAGTTTTTCTCTGGCAGTGATGCTTGGCTTGTCTTGGGTCACAGGCTACATTTTGCTGATCACCCAAGAAAAAAATCTACAATTTATTCTCAGTGTGGTTTTTTGTCTCTTAAACACAACACAGGTGGGTTAATGCACATTGCACAAACATTCAAAAATAAGCTTATAATGGATTGTCAGTGCTTCTGTATTCATTGTAAGTTTTCTATTTCCAAAGGGTGTTCAGATATTCATTTTATTTGCTCTAAGGCCTTTTCTAAACTCAAATCCAGCTATTCTTAACTCTCTGCATGCACCAGAAATAGGCTTTCACAAGAAATCATTTTTTTTATGGAAGAATAAGACACCAGAAAGCAACGAAAGATACAAATCCACAGATGGAGACTCAACCTAACAGGCCGTCAAAGGTAATAATATATATATATATATCATAATATCTAAACCAATACAATACACAAACCACCTTTTCCTTGTCAAAACTCTTCTTTAGATCTGGCATAGATCACTGGTGAGACTGTGGTCTTCACCTCAGGAGTGATATACATCATGCAGTGAAGGCTCATTAAATGAATGAAGACAAGGAGAAATAACAAATTTGGTTTTGGGGCTTGTAAATGGGGCTTAATATGTGCATATTTCTCTTCTAATTCAGACAAGATTACTTTTGATAATAGAAGATACACTTTTTAAATGGAAACAGTGGTTTGAAGTTAAAACATCTTAATGATTTAGGTTTTTTTTTTTTTTACAAACACAAAGCTTTTCACTCCAAAAGACATTATTGTTGGATTGGAGTCATGTGAATTACTTGTGGATTACTGTACTGTACTGTGCATGCTATCATTGAAACTATCACTATTGTTATTGTTATTATTATTACTTTAGTATTTTTGTTTGTGGATTACTTATTGTACTTACTGGTGGGGTAAATTGTGATTTTTTTTTCTTTTTGTTGTTGTTATTGCTTTGTCGCATGTGTGTTTGTTGTTTGTAATGTTAATTGTAATTTTGTTATGTTTTGTACGATCCTAAGATGTACTATTGCTTAACTTGTATGCTAGGACCCCCTCGAAAACGAGATGTTACATCTCAAGGGGTTTATCCTATTAATAAAATTTACATTCAAATTACTGTCATGTTTTTATCAGCTTTTTGGTCTCTCATTATGACGGCACCCATTCACTGCCGAGGATCCATTATGGTGAGCAAGTGATGGAATGCCAAATTTATTCAAATCAGTTCTGATGATCTGTTGAAAATCTTGGATGGACTAAGTGCATTTTGTCAACAAATTTTCATTTTGGGGTTTTTGAGGATATTCAAAAATGTGCAGCTTACCAAATAATGATAAAAACAGCTTGAAATCTGATCTGAGGGTGACACACATTCCAATAAACAACAACAATACAATAGATACTGTATAGCTTTGTTAACATCTGATTTTATATAGTTTTATTTGCTGATCATAATAAAGAAACTAAAAGTATTTGAGGTGGATAATGCCAGTCAGATTTTTACTGCCCGTTTAAACAAAGCATAACACCTAAAATTTGGCACAGTGAGCACATTGTTAGCTGCCAGTTTATGCCAGGTCTGATTGATGTGCTCTGTTGTAAAATGACATAAATCTACTGTAAACACACCAATCTTAAGAGTTTGGCTTATTGCTTTTATACTAATTGACTGTTGACATATATTGAACATTGATGAAAGGACATGTGGACTGTTGGGTCTGATATATGTGTTTATACATTTCTTTACCAAATTAAAATTGCTTAATTGAAATGAATGACTAGAAATCCAGATTCCTGTGTTACCTGTTTAGTAACCATGGTGATTTTAAATTAATGGTAGAGTTTTTGTATAATACAGCCCAGACCTCTAAAGCCAAGTCAGGAGAGCTTCTCCACCAGGGGGAACTATTTACAAAAAAATAAAAAATACAATTGTGATACCTAGAATACACATAAACTGCAATTCATTGTAGTTTGCATTGCATACTTATCTGTACATTGGATATTTATTTCCTCTTTTTGTTCTGCTTTGATTCAAATCACGGTCTGACACTATTCAGTTTTGCATTGAAGCAAGACAAACAAAGGTAAAACAAACAAACAAATAAATAAAACCGGTAGGTCCAGAGCAATCCAGAAACTGTTAAACATTTAATATTAATCATTTAGCTCTGCAACATGTTTCTATTTACCCAAGTTTAGCTGTCAAACCAGTTAGATTAGCTTGAAGGCATGAAACTAGATCAGAGGTCATATCTGACCACAATTCAGAACAAGAGACGACCTTATTATATCCCTGTTCTACAAAAATGCATAATTACATTACCAAATGCAAATCGCCTATGCTAGCGTAAAACACGGTAAAGCTATTTCTTGTTATGAGCAAGTGGCGAGGTTTTTGAGCAGGTGCCAGACCACTCTGGTTATTATTTTCTGTCCTCACAGAGACACAAGTCGGAATATTATTCGGTCCTACAGTTTAGCATTTAAATAAAACTGTTCTGTATAACTCATAATTCACTATTTATAGTTGGTAGTGTACACACTAAGGCGTTTTCTCTTCCTTTGTAGACAATGACCTCATGGCCATTGTAATAGCGGTTCTGACCTGTTCAGTCATGTGCATTTGAATGCTAAAATGAAAATGGTTAATTGATCCTTGTCACAATGTCCCTCTATATCACTCGTAATTCTCTCATGCGCCACAAGAGAGCGAAAACATTCTGTTCGAGTCAACATCTGAGGAGGAAATATTAATATCAATTGACTTCTTAAACACATTCATAGATGTGATGCTGAACAAACAGGTAAACACAACTGTATGATGTTAAATTGCATGTACAAATAACAGACGTTTTCCCTTTTCTGCCACACAAGATTTGTGCCCTGTAGCTTTCAGGGTTGTTTTCTGAAGAGCCAACTGGCTAAGAACAGCAATTACTGTACGTGAAGTAGTTGTTTAACATTAAATCCTGCTCAGGATGTCTGGAATTGAGTACAAAGCACTGGGTTCTCCTTTCTGGTCCGCTTTTTTTTACCACTTTTGGGGTACATATAGCCAAAAGGTTTCCAAAAGCAACTGACAACACACTTGCGGCCTGTTTTGTTAACACTTCATGATTTACTGCAAAGGTGATTAGGCTTCTGTGGCCTACGTCATTCCTGAACTAACGTGTCTTTCAGAAAGAGAGCAGCGTGTTCTGGGAATTCCTGGCTATTGTGTGTCTCTGTGATCTCAATTGATTTCGGTAAGTGACCTGTTAGCGTCACGCTCAACAGTCAAATGTGCGGCTCGTACAAAAAATACTGGCCTCAGTCAGTGTAAGGGATTTGTGTTGGCACACATTTTGACGGCGTATTAGAGGGCAGATGATTTCTTGTCAGTATGGTGGTTCTTTTGGCAGTCTTTTTAATGATTCTGACTTGGATCAGTGTCACAAGACTGCTATTTTGACTGGTCATATGATTGTATTTATGAGATATTAGTAACATCTGAGCAGTTTTATCATTATAACCCTGCTGGAAATACAGCATAAGCTGGATAGGTATGTTTTGATGCTGGGATGCTGGTTTATGCTGGTCCTTTGATGGTTTATGCTGGTCATGTGCTGGTCTATACTGGTTTATGCTGGTCCTTTGACAGCACATGACTAACATGAACCAGCAAAGGAGCAGCAAAAAGACCAGCATAAACCAGCACATGACCAGCATAAACCAGCAAAGGACCAGCATAAACCAGCATCCCAGTGTCAAAACATACCTAACCAGCATATGCTGATTTTCTTTTTTTTTTCAACAGAGAAAACTTTTTATAAAGTTGATTTGAAACATTTGAAAGGTCAGTGTGTAATTTGTACATTAGAGCCCAGTGTAATTTTAAAGACAAGGACTGTTTTCAAACCGGTTTCCCCAAACATCCTCTCATCTGCCATTGGTCAGAAAACGCATACCATTGGCTGAGCCAGTGTTGCTATGCTAGGCTGGTTGGATCAAACAAAAAAGAGCACTTTTGGAGGGGAAATCAGCTTACATATGGTTTGCATGTAATTGTCTTTCCATATTAAACTGAGAAAATACTAAGAAAGCATTCTAACATTAAAACCAAATGAAACAAAATACTAAAAATGAGCTTCACACAAAAAATTGCTTCATTCAGTTCCCTTTCGAAAGGGAACTCTACACTACGTCAGAATGACGCTTTGGGGAACGCCTCAGGCGTGACAGGTGTCTGAAATCACTATCAAATCACGGCAATCATAATGACCGGCGACAGCCCGTGAATCATTAACGTGAATGATTAACGTGCGACCTGCAAGTATAAAAGGGAGCCTTGCAAACATGACAAACATCTTTTCGTCTTCAGGGACTGTCTGTTTGATATCGCTGGAAAAGTCGGCAAAGAAAATGAAACGCACGGAGAAGGCTGAAAGCTTCAGGAAATGTGCGGATCCGTGCCCAAGGTATTTGACGCCGGGTGATTCACACGAACTGTGCGTTCTCTGTCTGGGCAAAGAGCATGCACAGGCGGCTCTTGAGGGAGCTGTCTGTGCAAACTGTGAGCGTTTTGCTTTGAAAACGCTCCGCTCTCGTCTAGCCTTCTTCTCGAGTGAGGAGGGCCATCTGTACCTCGTGGCTCAGGTCCCGCTCGCGCTGAGGCAGAGCGGCGACTCGCGTCATGGGGTTCCCAGAGGAATCTCGCCGATCGTCTTGAGAGGGGTGTTAACCTCTCAGATGATTCGGCGGATGACGAGGGTGAGTTGCAGGTGGATGACGAAGAGGATTTTTCTCCTACTGTTCCTGCAACAGATGCTCTTCAGGACAGGCAGGTGATGGATGATGAGGAGGTCATTCAGGTGGACCCTGAACCCTCTCAGCCACCCTGCCCCGTGTATGCTGAGTTGCTGGATGTAATGGAACGCGCCACTGACAGGTTGCAACTGCCATGGCGGCGCGTTAGGGGAGAAGTTGTTCGTGGCAGGCTGGACGATCGATTTCTCCCCGGCCATAGACCACCAGCTCAGGCGAGCCTTCCATTTCTTCCTGATCTCCATACTGAGATCGAGAGGGCATGGAAGAACCCATACTCTGCTCGGATCCACCGACATCAGCGGGCTAGTTTCGCTGATGTTGAGGGGATCGGCGAGTATGGGTATGTGTCGATGCCGCCCATTGACGAGACGTTTGCGAACCATCTCGTGTCTGGGCGGGCGTCGACACTGAGTGCTCCAGCCCTGCCATCCAAACCGCTCAAGACCACAGCGCGTTTGAATGGCAGAGCATACACGGCAGCGGGTCAGGCCGGTGCTGCCCTGCACACTATGGCGGTGTTGCAGGCGTACCAGGCCGACCTGCTGGGGGATCTCGACCAGGGGGCAGGGCTGTCCCCTGAGGCGGTGGCTGAGCTGCGCCGCACCACAGATCTTGCTCTCCGGGCCACTAAACAGACTGCCGCTTCGATCGGTCGATCGATGGCGGCAATGGTGGCCACGGAGAGGCATCTGTGGTTGAACCTGGCTGGCATCGGGGAGAAAGAGAAGGCCTTTCTCCTTGATGCACCGGTTTCGCCCTCTGAACTTTTTGGCACCTCCGTGGAGGCGGTGGTTGGAAAGTTCAGGGAGGCGAAGGCGCGCTCAGCAGCGTTTAAGACCTGTATACCGCTGAGATCCGGATCCGAGCCCAGACAGGCGGGAGAGCCTGGCCCTTCACGACCTGAGGGCCGTAGACAGGGCCAGAGAGCTAGTGTCGCCTCTCGTGCACCCCCTCCATGTAGGAGCAGGTCACAGAGGAGGCGTGACTCCCGCAGGAAAAAGAAGGATCTGAGGGAGGTGATCCAGTACAAACGATCACAACGTTAGTGATGGATCATCTCCTGGAGGGCTGTTACTATCCTAGCCCTCTCCTCTTTTTCCCGACTCCCCAGGCGTTTCATACACCAGGCCTGGGGCTGGGTCTATGATGAGAACAAGGTTCTGATGGCCCGCCTCGGCTTGGTTGGTGAGAGCGCCTCTTTCAGGCATGTAAAGTGATGGCCCCCAGGTTCATAGAGAACTCTCTGGCGAGTCTTCACTCTGCACGCCGCAGGTGAACTGGTTGGTTTTTAATATAATTTCTGTGTGTATACTAACACTGATTTGTATTTCTCTACAGACCTTGTTCCCTGTATAGACCTAGGGAGTCATTCTTAGAGGAGCAATGAGGTAAGGTATTGGAACTTCAGGGCCCTGAAGCCCCCCCCCCAGCTTGTGGCTAGAACGATTTAGGGAGAAGCTCAAAAAAAGATTTGACTCCCGTGTGAGTAGGTGATGGCCTTCCTGTCATGACATTTTTATGCGTGGTGGGCCACCACTCATTTCTATGTTAGCCTCAGGGCTTTAAGCCGCCTAGGGGTAGAGTAGTTGGTCTTCCTAAAAAAAAAAAAAGAAAACTTTTTTACTTTAGGTTTAGACTGACGCTGGCGCTTCAGATAGATCTTATGTCCTACCTTTCGGTTTGTGACATTGGTATCCTGAGTACTTCGCTCCCCTGGCAGTAGGTTGAGTGTTTCACAGCCTCTCAATCAAGTAGGCTGTGGCTCCTCCGAGCCCTCAGGTAGATCTATGCTTGTAGGTCGGCCCTAACCCGGGCCGCCTCTGTAGCTGGCCTAGGCTATGTTTGGGATGTTGGAGGCGTTTTGCTAAGTATAGCTGCCGCATTTTATTATGTGTAGGCTTCCTCCCCGAGATTTCAGCCTCCTCCCTTAAATGGGAGTTGTTGGCCAAAGCCCGCCCCTTTCACTGCATTCAGGGGTGATAGAGTAATGCAGGGTGGTAGTTGAGGTATGATCCTTCAGGCGGGTCAGGCTGTCTTTCGCTCTGCGATGTGATAGTTTGCCAGACCCTGCCGAACAGAGCTACTTGTTTTTAGGCCTCTAGAGCTGGCTCCACTCAGCCCGTTGAGCTGAACCGCTCGGACGATGGGTGAAAGTTGGTTGGCTTGCAAGCAAGCTCCGCTCCCCCAGGCTGGGCACAGGACAAATCCCTGTCACCCTTTGGAGCCACTTGCAGGCCCGCTCCCTGTCTAACATTTCAGGGGCATATGGTGTTACTCCCCCGCTAACGCAGGGTAGTTTTGAGTAATCCATTCTCAGCTCTGTATTATCTACCTCACACCATGATGGCTCCGGTTGAGCAGGGAGTTCTAACTACATTTCATTCCGGTATTTGAACTCCGCTCCCTTGAAGCCAGAGCATTGCCATGAGCTGATGGGGCCTCCACTAGGCAGAGTGGCGTATGTTGTACTCCCCTGCTATGAGGGTATTGCTTTTTGCTGAGTACACTGCCTTTGGCAATGTGATTAGGTACCAGGATGCTGTAAGCGCTGTAGTAACAGTTTTTCTGCCTTGAAGGCTGCACAGTTAGGTAGTAGGCCCCAGCAGGCCTCCTTGACTGGGTAACCCCTAAGATAGGGCTCCTAGGCCAGCTCACCTTTGGTGGTTGGCCCTGGTAGTTTGGGCAGAAGACTCACTACCGAGTAGTAGGTCTTAACAGGCCTCCTCGGAGGTGGGTCACAACATTGTGGAGCATACACTAGGTCAAAACTTTAGGAAAGTTTTTTATTAGTATGGTTCCAGCAGTGTTCATTAAAGTAGCAGAAAGACTCGCTATCAGCTAGTAGGCTCGACCGGGCCTCCCTGTTAGGCGAGTCCCCAGCAGCAGTACACATCCAGCTGATTAGACCGTTTCAGGAAGTAGGCCTCTTCAGGCCTCCCTGAAGATGGGCTCCCACATTTTTTGTGGAGATCAGGTAGTAGGCTTTACTAGGCCTCCCTGAGGGCTGAATCCTTCATACTGTGGTACTAAGTGGCCCTGAGGTTGAACTATCAGGTAGTAGGCCTCATAAGGCCTCCCTGAAGGCAAAGCCCCATAGACAGTCAACTGGACTGCCAGTCTGGCCCACTGTCAGCTGTGGTTTTCAGGTAGTAGGCCTCTCCAGGCCTCCCTGAAAGTAAGCTCCTTCATGTCATGGTTCTCTGGTAGTAGGCCTCACCAGGCCTCCCTGGAGTTGAGTTCCAACATACTTTGAGTTTCCACTTAATGTGGGTTTTCTGGTAATGGGTAGTAGGCCTCTCTAGGCCTCTCTGTAAGTGAACTCCCATGCGCTGTGGTTATCAGGTAGTAGGCCTCACTAGGCCTCCCTGAAGTTGAGCTCCCACATACTGTGGTTATCATGTAGTAGGCCTCTCCAGGCCTCCTTGGAAGGTTAGCTCCCACTTACTGTGTGTTCCACTGAGCATGGTTTTTCAGGTAGTAGGCCTCTCCAGGCCTCTCTGAAAGTGAGCTCTCACGTTTTATGGTTATCAGATAGTAGGCTGCACCAGGCCTCTCTGATGGTGAGCTCCCACATACTGTGGTTGTCAGGTAGTAGGCCTCTCCAGGTCTCCCTGAGTAGTTTCACAGTGGTGCTGGGTTTTGTAAGCTAGTGGCCGCTTACTTTCAGTTTAGCAGACCTTATCAGGCAGCTACCAAAGGTGAGCTTGCGCCCTGGCTCGACTCAAGTTTTTATTCTCTGCTACGGGTTCCCTCCTGGAACCTCTTTATCTTGCTACAGCCTGGTTGCCTACCAGGTAGATCTAATGCTCCCCTCACTGAGGGTCAGTATGAGTATGTGGTCTCCTGAGTCTGATCAGTCGGTCGTAGGCCTCTCATGAGGCCTCCCAGTTAGATCAGTCCTTAGGCCCTCACAGGCCTCCTTAGTGTTTTGAAACACAAACACTGGGTTGATCCGTGGATCGAGTAGAGAAACTCCCCTCGCTGGCAAGGGTTGTAATGCACTATGCTGAGTCATACTCTCCAGGATATCCCGTCTCTGAGATCCGGTCCGAGTGGTTCACTGCCTGCTTCGCAGTCCCTCGGGTTGGATGCCTTCCTAAAGGCAAGTGTCCAGAGGCTCTGTCTTCGGACAGACAGGAAGTGGCCAGACTATAGTGTCTTGTATGGTGACACCAGGTCAGGCCTGCCTGGTGGCATTTCAGGTGGCACGTTCCCCTGAATAGTGACTGGCTGGGGTTCCCTCAGGTTCCCTAGCCACATTCCCTAGAAGGGACCCCTTCTAAGAAGTTGAAGTTGTGGTCCTAGGCCCTTGAGCAGGCCCAGGTAGACCTTTTCACTAAAACTATGTTTATGGAGGTTTTTCTGTGGTATCATATAGCTTGGGCTATGACCGTAGGGAGTGCTGTCACTGACAGCCCAGTGTGACCTGAGGGTGAGTGGTTCTAGCGTTTCATTTGAATTTGCTAGTTCTGTCAGTTGTCACTGCCGCTTGGCAGGCACTCCCCTTAGCATGGTGGCGTTGGTATATCGTTCCCCAAAGCGTCATTCTGACGTAGTGTAGAGTTCCCTTTCGAAAGGGAACGTCTCAGGTTACAACTGTAACCTATGTTCCCTGAGAACAGGGAACGAGACACTACGTCTTCCTGCCATGCCTCGGGGCCTGCCAGCAACAGTCCCTTCAAACGATAGGATGTTTGTCATGTTTGCAAGGCTCCCTTTTATACTTGCAGGTCGCACGTTAATCATTCACGTTATTGATTCACGGGCTGTCGCCGGTCATTATGATTGCCGTGATTTGATAGTGATTTCAGACACCTGTCACGCCTGAGGCGTTCCCCAAAGCGTCATTCTGACGTAGTGTCTCGTTCCCTGTTCTCAGGGAACATAGGTTACAGTCGTAACCTGAGACGATTTTTACTGTATGTATTACATTGTTTTGTAAGATTTAAGTTAAGTTGCAGATGATTTTAATTTGACACTTCCAGTGCTGTTACTTAATAATCTGCAAGTTCCTTATTAAAGCCCTGATGTCCTCTGTATCATCATGCAAACTCAATTATAATTGCATAATTGCTGGAGATGTCTGTTTTAGGTCTGTTTTGTCCAAAGATGCTTCAAAAGTCTTTAAATATTTAATCTTTTTGCCAATCCCTCTGAACATTGCTTTCACCGTCTCTCACCTTGACAAAATACTACAGTTTGTTTCAGACCATCAATGGCAATGGTGAAATAACACCAGAGGGGAAAAGAGGTGAGTGAGGCTTGGTTTATTCTATGGCTGTCACTGTAAGTCATTTTTCACTTTCAAATCAGTCCATTATTATTATTATTATTATTATTATTATTATGAACCAGTGGATTAAATTAAAGTGGAGATTCTTGTTTTGATACTTGTCTGTTGTTTTGGCCACCTTATGTACAGTGTATGAGCTACATTTAGCTAGGTAGATAATGTCAAGTTTCAATTGTGTCCAGTAGTTCACTTGTCAAGCATAAATACGTTTTGATAACACAATACCTCTTCATAACTGAGTCATTCAGTCATCTTGGCCAAATATCACTGCGTTTGTTTTGGTTGCTCAGAAGGGAGCCCAACTCTGGGCTCAAAACCAGTTCATAAGATTTAGTGTTCACAGGAATGTCTGGAAATATATGTTTTTGTGCATACATGCATTTGTGGATTGGGCTGTAGTTCAGCATGTTGTTGTTGAGATTTGTGGCCCACCAAGCTTGTGATTCAGTGGGAAGGTATGGGAATACACTCTCCTGCTGCGTTCCATGTTGGCATTTATTCAGGCTTTCCACCTTTGTTGTCTTTCTCTTTCTAGCTGTTCTTCTCCTTTCCCATCTGATAAATTATCCAATAAGCAATGTATGTTAACCGCAAGTTTGACAATCCTTGATTCAATGCACTTTTTCCCATGCCATAATCCATGACAGGCCAGGAACGGCCAAATATTGTTTGACATCAGCCTGCATAGAGTTAGATGAAGCAAACCATATTTCTTCAATAATCCTCATTTTAGAGACTTTAGAAACATTCCCACCTACTCAACTGTAGTATCAGGACAAAATAAGAGTATCCAAGATAAATAATTTAACAATAAACAATTTTATGTTGTTTTTTAATAATTTCCATACAATTTTCAACAATAGTTTACATTAGATTTCAATCTAACATGTCTAATGTCATGTGGCATAACTAGCAAGTAATGTAAATGGTGAAATAGTAAAGGAAGGAAAAAGAAAACATTTACCAAGGAATTTGTTTTGACCCAGACATTTAGCGCTCTGTAGCACACAGCTTTGTTAAAGGTTGATGGCACGTGGAGGGAGGATGACCTCACGTGTGCTCATGGAGACGAAACGTGTGTGCCTAAGAGAGACCACCACACTTCTGTCGGGACACTGGGAGAGGGAGAGATCTGAACTGATAAGATTTTCATGAAAGTTTGATTAGGACTGCATTGTCTGCCTGGAGCGAAACTTCAGGTGGCATTGAGTTGTACATACGGATCCCCGCACGTGACATGCAGGAAAAAAATAGTAGGCAAATTCGTGTGCACGATTTACTAATTCGTTCCCTCAATGTACTAAGACTTGCACACGATTACTATTGCGTTCCCTTGATTTACTATTTCGTTCACTCGATTTATAAATTGTGCGCACGATTTACTAATTCTTTCCCTCGATTTGCTAAATCGTGTGCACAATTTAGCAAATCGAGGGAACGCAATAGTAATTGTGTGCATGTTTTAGTACATTGAGGGAACAAATTAGTAAATCGTGCGCACAATTTATTTATTTTTTCATGCATGTCATGTGCGGGGCTCCGTAGATGTATGGCAATGCTAATGCTAATGTTTTATCCAATGCACTCCTTTCTTGGACAATTATGCAATTTCAGACTTGTTTGTACTAGATAGTGCTGGTTTGGTAAGGCTGGTTGATTGCGGTAGGACTTGCTAGTTAAGCTAGACTTGGTGGAGATAGCCCTGGACCACAAAAACAGTCTTAAGTCGCTGGGGTATATTTGTAGCAATAGCCAAAAATACATTGAATGGATAGGAATTTATTGCTGTTGTTTTTACTCAAAAATCATTAGTATATTAAGTAAAGATCATGTTCCATGAATATATTTTGTACATTTCCTACTGTAATATGCATTGCTAAGAATTCATTTGGACAACTTCAAAGGCAATTTTCTTAATATTTAGATTTTTTTGCACCCTCAGATTCCGGATTTTCAAATAGTTGTATCTCAGCCAAATATTGTCACATTTATAGGGTCACATTTGCATCTTGTACACAAAAACACTACTTACCCTTGGTTTTCTGCTCTCTTTTTTGACCGTGTTGAAATTGGACCTCCCGGGCTTACTCCAGTTTACACACTGTTCTGCACATAAACATAAAATGTTAAAAATAATAGCGATGATGAAGTGTTGGATTTGTTATTATTGGATGTTGTTGCCAAGCACATGCTAATTCCCAATTGGCCATTGGTCTGATTGACATGTCCTCCTGCTTCGCCCCAGATAGTGATACGTTTGGTCTGTTTGGATCTTCCGTCCCAATGGACCTCCACTCGGAGCACGGGCTGATGAATGGTATGTCACGGATAGATGTTGGGGAATGGAGAAAGTGAAAGACAGAAACTGCTCGGATCTCTCAGAGTATTCTTAGGCTAGTGAGGAGTGAAATAAACCATATGACTCTGGAGACTCTGAGTCTGAATATTGATAATAATTCCCAGAAAGCACAGAAATGATAATTGGGTCTTCTTAGCTGTTGAGTTCCACGAAACATGACAGTGTGAGCTTACTCTGAAAGCTGGAGCGGAAAATTCACTGACCTCCCAAGAGCATTCTGGTTTTGTTGAATGAAGGCCATTTCACCGACAAACACCGGTTTTCAGTGATTGAACATGTTGAATGGGCATCTGTTGGGTCTTGAAAGGTCTGAAAAGTGACATAATGTATTTGGTCGGCTGTCAGTATTGGTCTGCATCTGTCATTGCGGTGTGAATTGGCGTTTAGCTGCATGAGATTCTTTCTTCTATTTAACAAAAAAGAAGATATTTTGAAGAAAGTTGGTAACCAAAAAGTCGACGGTATTGACTTTCAGAGTATGGGAAAAAAAAATGGCTACCGTCAACTGTTGTGTTACCAACATTCATCAAAATACCTTATTTTGTTCTTGAGGGTGAGTAAATTATTCAAAGTTTTATTTTTGGGTGAACTGTCTCTTTATAAAACTAACTCAAAACTTAACGTATATCTTGATATTCAGTTTAAATTTTAAATCCAGATTAAAATTAAGGCACTCAATACGACAATGGTACTGGGAATAAAAAAATTTGTGAGAACAATAGAAATTCCACAACATAGCGATTATTTAAAATTCAGATGGAGCTAAACGTTGCATTGGTTTTAGCACCACCTGGTGGACATTAAAACAATGCTGTTTTTAATGTTTTGTTTGTTTTTATACGGGACCAGCAGGGTTGGGGAGTAACTAGTTACATGTAACGGCGTTACGTAATTTAATTACAAAATTAATGTAACTGTAATTAGTTACAGTTACTAAGAAAAAATTAGTAATTAAATTACAGTTACTTTTGAAATTTTTAACGATTACAAAGGGGATTACATTTGAATATTTACACACATCCACATACAGATTTAACTGATTTCTTTCCCAAATTGCACTGACTATTCTGAGACATAGGCTACGCCCTAATAATTTCCGGGATGCGGAAACACAGTCGTAGAATCCAGTCATAAAAACGGAATGCCTAACGCGGACGGAATATGCCACATTTTGGATGACTAAATCAAAAGTAGGTCAGTACACTTGAATCAAAACATGACATCGACTAGTGTCTGTGAATATTAAGCCCCAAAAATGCAACATATGACTCCTGCACGTTCTGTGTGTCTATAGGAAATCAGGCGCGGACTGGACACCGGGAGAATCGGGACACTTCCCGGTGGCCTGGCAGCCGATTTGGCCCGCTATTTTAATATCATTATTGTATAATTGCCTGCCGAGTGTAATAAAGCGATCATTTGCGAATCCGCCATTTGATAATTAAATATCTAATAAATCATGAATTGTAAGTCGTGGCTCGCGCGCTCTCCGCGTCTCCGCCAAACGGTTTGGATCAGACTCAGAGTAATCAATGCGAGAGAGAGAGAGAGAGAGAGAGAGAGAGAGAGAGAGAGAGAGAGAGAGAGAGAGAGAGAGAGAGAGAGAGAGAGAGAGAGAGAGAGAGAGAGAGAGAGAGAGAGAGAGAGAGAGAGAGAGAGAGAGAGAGAGAGAGAGAATACAGTGGACTGCTGGAGCAGAGAAGCAGAACTCCTGTTCAGGGTTTCAGTTCAGTTTCATCTGTAAAGATGCTTTTTTTGTCTTTGTTTTTTTTATTTATTTAATCAAGCAGCAGCACGTTGCTCATCAGTCATCACTCAAAATACTATATAAAGGACATCATTATTATCTGTTATAATGTTACAGTAGTAATTTAGCTGAAAAATAATCAGATTTTTTGTGGAAGCTAGGACAGACAACAACACAACCCTTACGAAAATTAAAGTTTTGTTATTTTACTAATAATCCAGAGAACATGGTTACTATTGTTTAACTGTGGTAACCAAAAATTATTTTACAAATGTATTTATTTAAAAATAAATACAAATCCATTTGCAAAAAAACAAAAACAAAACAAGGTTATTTTACTTTTATATAGGCTAATAGAAGCATGGTTAATTTTTGTAAGGGAAAAACATGACTCGTGTACAGTATTAGGATTTTTCTATAAAGATATTGTAGTATTGTAGAGTATTGTATTGTAAAGTATAGTTTTGTTCAATCTTGAGTATTAAAGTCATGAGAGAGATGGATAACAGGGCAAAATAAAGAGACTGAAGAGAAAAATGGAAGTGAAGGTGCCGTTCAGGAGAGAACTTTTAATTATTTTGCATGTCCCCAAATTAAAGATTTAAACCTTTTTTTATGTCAAGTCCATACAAAAAAATAGTTTTGTCCATGAATTTGTTTGTATGAATTTGAATTTCCAGTCTGAATTTTTTTCCCAGTCCGTCCCTCCTGTAAATTAATGGCAAAGACATGGTTTCATTTACTACATAGGCCTACTGAAGCTCGCAGTGTTTTCAACCTCTGCTGCCTCAATATAGGAGTACACAAGCACATAAACATAATTTCTAGAACTGCTCTGTGTCACTTCATGCATTTTACTTATTTTGAGAAAACTATCATCACATCATATACAAAGAGACAGCAGTTTAAAAAAACACCAATGTTTCAGGAGTTTATTACACAGAATATGACACATGCTTATTAGATAACTGTATTTGAGTTGATGTATATGATTTTATTTATTATTATTTAATTTTCACAAATTTAGAAAAGTAATCAAAAAGTACTCAAAAGTAATTAGTTACATTACTTTAATAAAGTAATTGAAAAAGATACACTACTATTACATTTTAAACAGGGTAACTTGTAATCTGTAACCTATTACATTTCCAAAGTAACCTTCCCAACACTGGGGACCAGTTAGTTAATATTACACAAACATAGCAACGAAAATGACTCACAATAATGAGTAGTCTTTTTTTTTGAGCTACACAGGATGTAATAATGGAAATCGGAGCACATTGAAAGATGATGGATATCCCAGGATGTGCAAACGTCAATAAGAAGAACACTACTTTCCTGGGTTTTTTGACACCATCTCATTGGTTGAGTTCTTCTCATTGCAAGATGGAAGACTGCTCAACAGATTTGCGCTAGCAGGATAATTAACCAAAGATGTTCATTCGCAGGATCTGCTAATTCTCCACCTTTGACGTTTGATTCAAAGCCGCGCACAGAGAAATTTCCATCTCTGGCTATAGAAGGAGCGACTCCCCTCCAATCCTGCTTTGAGGGTCGGTGAGCTTCAACAAGGTCTGTTTAAGAAAAGCATAATCTCTTTGTTTAATGTACCTTATAAGGCCAAAGAAGTGCATATGTGTGACAGTTGTATTTCGGATAAGAACTGCAGCCCATTTTCATATATTAGCTTTCTCTAAGCCCTTTGGTGCGCTTTCATTGTATCCTGTTGAGATGATAGATCATCCCTTGCTTTATTTTCATCCCTTGATTTGATGTTAAAGCCTTTGGGACACAGTATGCCATGTGCAGCCCAGTGAAAGACAAGCTCTGGCTCACTAAAAATGCTGCGTCTCTTAAAATATATTCCATTATCCAATGCCTCGTAGACATTCGAGAAGCTAGTTTATGCAAAGAAATATATGTATTGCCACAGATACTCTGTTGCACCTGCTTGAGCTCATCTTTTGTGGTTAAAGCTTAGGTTTATTTTTATGTGTTTGGTTGAGCTATTTTAGACATGAATGTATTATATGGTATATGAGGTGAATGAATATTTGGCTGGTCACTGTGCTGGGTCGTTGACAAATGAAGGCCTAGATGGCAGGAGCTTAATCATTGTGATGTGGATTAATGGCCTCATCTCTGTCGTGTTGTGTTGAATCTTAGAGCCTTGATAAAATGTGATCGATAGTTAGAGTGTGTATTTGTGGTTGCTGGTGAATTATAAAGTGTGTTTAATGTAGAGTAAGATTGAGTTGCAACAAGAGTTGCCCAGAGGGACATTTTACTGCTCAGAGGTGACTTAATTTTAGATGTGTCTCCTTACATTTTATAGGATATACAAAAATAGACACAAATGGTGACTTCCAGTACAGTAAAAGTATGTAGATACCAGCTCAGACCTTTTGGTCTTGGAAGAGTTTGATGAGAAATGCTTGATTTCATTTTGAGATTTCTGAATTGTTGCAATATTGAGATCCTCCATTAAACCGTTGAGATTTTCAAGATTTTCAAAGATTCAAAGATTTTCAGTTTTATTTTAATTCATTATATATATATATATATATATATATATAAATATATAAATATGTGCGACTTATTAATCAAAATTAATTTGACATGAACCGAGAGAAATTAACCAAGAGAAAAGAACCAATAGAAAACATTACCGTCTCCAGCCGCGAGAGGGCGCTCTATGCTGCCCAGTGCTCCTGTAGTCTACACTGAAAACATAGAGCATCCTCTCGCGGCTGTAGACGGTAATGTTTTCTCTTGGTTCTTGGTTCTAAATAAATGCGACTTATAGTCTAGTGCGACTTATATGTTTTTTCCTCATCATGATGTATTTTTGGACTGATGCGACTTATACTCAGGTGCGACTTATAGTCTGAAAAATATGGTGTGTGTGTGTGTGTGTGTGTGTGTATATATATACATATATATACATATATATTAAACAGTAAAAAATGAAATCTCTGTATTGATATTTTATGAGAGCCGAATGCATTGTTGGTATATGTTGCTTTTCTCAGTCTTACAGTATAATTTAATTGCAGAGAATCAATTGAGATGTTTTCTTTCCATTGAGAGCTTAAAGGGATAGTTCACCCAAAAATGAAAATGACCCCATGACTCTTCTTTCAGAACATCCGTAGTCATGAAGTCATTTGAAAAACTGGTGCTGGCCCACCTGAAGGACATCACTGGACCCTTGCTAGATCCTCTTCAGTTTGCCTACAGAGCAAACAGGTCTGTGGACGATGCAGTAAACATTGGACTGCATTATGCTCTGCAACACCTAGACAGACCGGGGACCTATGTGAGGATCCTGTTTGTGGACTTCAGCTCGGCTTTTAACACGATCATGCCAAACCTCCTCCTGCCCAAACTAACTCAGCTCTCCATGCCCACCTCCGTCTGTCAGTGGATCAACAGCTTCCTGACAGACAGGCAGCAGCTAGTGAGGCTGGGAAAATACACATCCAGCACCCGTGCAATCAGCACCGGAGCTCCCCAGGGCTGCGTTCTCTCCCCACTGCTCTTCTCCCTGTACACTAATGATTGCACATCTAAGGACCCCTCTGTCAAGCTCCTGAAGTTTGCAGATGACACCACACTCATCGGCCTCATTCAGGACGGTGACGAGTCTGCTTACAGACAGGAGGTTAAAGAGCTGGCTGTCTGGTGCACTCTCAACAACCTGGAGCTTAACACGCTCAAAACAGTGGAGATGACTGTGGACTTCAGGAGAAACCCCCCTGCACTCCCCCCACTCACCATCATGAACAGCACTGTGACTGCAGTGGAGTCATTCAGGTTCCTGGGCACCACTATCTCTCAGGACCTGAAGTGGGACATTCACATTGACTCCATTGTGAAAAAGGCCCAGCAGAGGTTGTACTTCCTTCGCCAGCTGAGGAAGTTTAACCTGCCACAGGATCTGCTGAAACAGTTCTACTCCACCATCATCGAATCCATCCTCTGCACTTCAGTAACTGTCTGGTTCAGCTCAGCTTCTAAATCTGACCTCAGAAGACTACAGAGGGTAGTCCGGACTGCTGAGCGAATCATCGGTTTAACTCTCCCTTCTATTCAAGAACTGTACTTATCCAGAGTGAGCAAAAGGGCTGTGAAAATCACTCTGGACCCCTCACATCCAGCACACTCCCTCTTTGAACTGTTGCCATCTGGTCGACGCTACAGAGCACTGAGCACCAGAACGACCAGACACAGGAATAGTTTCTTCCCTAAGGCAATCCATCTTATGAACAGCTGATACACACTGAACACACTGAACACACTACACTTTATATTTATATACACATACACTTAATTTATCTAACACACATACTTAGTTTACACTTAAATTTTGCACATAATATACATGTACATACATAACTGCATTTTTGTAATATACCTGCCTACAATTGTCAATTTGTATATTGTCATTCCTTATCTACTTATTTGTATTTTTTGTATTTTTATATTCTTTTATTATGTGTTTTATGTTCTGTCGCTGTCATTCTGTTGTACTGCGGAGCTTCTGTCACGAAAACAAATTCCTCGTATGTGTAAACATACCTGGCAATAAAGCTCATTCTGATTCTGATTCTGATTCTGAATAACTGACTGTAGCAGGGCCGGCCCGCGGCATAGGCGGTATAGGCAAATGCTAAGGGCACCACTCATCCATAGGGGCGCCAGAATAAGTGAACGAGTTAATTTTTTTTTTTTTTTTTTACATATTTTTTTTTATAATAGGCTACTATTTAAAAACCATTAATTCGAAATACTACCAAATAAAGCAAAAAAAAAAAAAAAAAAAGTCAGGCTCTTCAATCTTCCCCCGCCCATCGAGTGCTTGAAGTGCGTCAGAAACAGAGCGCGCGCACGATCAGTTGTTGGTAATTTGTTGTGTAGCGTGCCCGACGCCGCATCCAATGTAGACAGCACTGCTTTTGTTAACACACAGCTCGTAGAAACGGGCCTGGCAGCTCGCGCCAGTTCTAGACACGGTGAAAGTTTCCTGATTGTGACG
The DNA here is from genome assembly GCF_963082965.1 of Carassius carassius. Classification (NCBI taxonomy): domain Eukaryota; kingdom Metazoa; phylum Chordata; class Actinopteri; order Cypriniformes; family Cyprinidae; genus Carassius; species Carassius carassius. The sequence continues at coordinate 14,752,481 of NC_081802.1, read as the reverse complement.
GAAGGCCGAATTTACATGACACATTATAAATGAGCATAGTCTGCGATAGATACAGTGCCAAAAAGAAGAGAAGAGGATAAAGACAGAGGTAAAGAGATGTAGTGAAAGAACAATTTATTGCATAGGAGTAAGATACTATAATTTCATGGCAGTTATTTTTACCTTAAACTTAATGTTAGCAGTTGTTCTGAGTTCTGAGTCCCCAGACTGTGATTTTGTACAATCATGTCAGTTTTAAGACGCATTTTTTATTATCACTTTTTTATTAATGTTTTACTCTACAGTTGTGCAGTTTTGGGGGGATACTGTACAGGCCAAAAGTTTGGAAACATTACTATTTTTAATGTTTTTGAAAGAAGTTTTTTCTGCTCATCAAGCCTGCATTTATTTGATCAAAAATACAAAAATGTAATATTGTGATATATTATTACAATTTAAAATAATTCGTTTTCAATTTATTATACTTTAAATTATCATTTATTTCTGTGATGCAAAGTTGAATTTTCAGCATCATTACTCCATTCTTCAGTGTCACATGTGACATCCGGTCTATCACATGATCCTTTAGAAATCATGCTAATATGATGATTTATTATGAGTGTTGGAAACAGTTCTGCTGTAATGTGTGTGTGTGTGTGTGTGTGTGTGTGTGTGTATATATATATATGCTAAATCATGAACACAATGACAGGGTGAAATGGGCTGTGATGCATGGGGCGCCAGGTAAAATCTTGCCTAGGGCAGCAAATTGGTCAGGGCCGGCCCTGGACTGTAGCATTGTTTTTCAGATAAACCTATGTTAACTTAGCATGTGTTTTTTTTTTTTTTTTTCTGCAAACATATTATTGTATTTTTATGGTTTAGTAGAATCAAAAACTTACATACAGCATATTTAAAGTAAAATTTGAGGTTATAGTGAGACATTTTCAGTGGAAATGAATGGGGCCAGTAGTTTGATGATTTAAAAACGTAAATGTAAAGAATATAATTTTATAAATGCATAAAATAGCCTTTACCAAGACCTGAGATGACGCCAACCCTCGGACAACATACAAAAATAGTTGTCACCGTCTGTTTGATTGCATGACATTAACTAACTGCTTGATTTTTACCATACATTTCTGCATTTCAATTTTCTGTAAAGCTCCTCTGCAACAATTTGCATCATGAAAAGCGGTATGAATTTTTTTTAATAAAAAACAATACAATAAAATAATAATTCTTTGTCGTTTTATGGTGTTGGCAAAGATTAATCGTGAGTCATCACATCCAAAATATATATAAAAAAAAATTATCTAAGTTAAAAATACATTTATATATAAAATATTAATAAACACGGCAATAGTATTTCAGTGGTAATAAAATAACACTACCCAGAATATTCCTTCAAGAGATCCTGTCTCGAAAGCAAACCTTTGTGCTTACACTCAGCTTGGCCTTTGCAAGCCTAAATCTTGATGCATCATGTGAGATGTGCAGCAGAAATAGGTCAACATTAACAGATAATCCAGGTCTGTAGTTGAGGAAAATATATTCAGGTTCTGTATGACATCTACAGAGCAACAAGAGAGATGGGAGGGATAAATAATGATGTACTGTGCTTTTGGAAATGAGAAGAAAAAGCATGCTTGTTAATTTTAGGTCATAAATAAAACTCATTAATCTGTCCTTTTCGCCCTCTGTGGTTAAAGGAAAATATTCCTAAGTGTTAAAATTATCTTGGCAGGAATTGTTTATCTATCCTCTTGTTTTCTCACACACATGACTTCTAGTCTCTTCCTCTCATTCTCATTTTCTGTATGATACTGCTGAAAGCTTCAATGAATTGGCACAGAGTCTTATTGTATTTACTAAAATAGATGAGGTATCCAGAAACCTTTTTTTCCATTGATTTAATTAATTATTAAAAAAAAATCTTAAAATCTCAGTTTTGCAGAATGTAATTGCAACTTTTTATCCCACAACTCAGACCTTTTCCACAAAACTGAATTTATTTCTCTCAGTTCAGAATTTACAAGATATAAGATACTCTCTTTTTAATAAACAATTTTTTTTTTGTGAAATTAACTCAGAAAAAAAAATTACAAATCAAATAAACTTATATTTTATTCACAATAGAATATAGATTACATATCAAATGTTAACAGTTAGACATTTTGAAATGTCATGCCAAATATTGGCTCATTTTGGATTTCATGAGAGCTACAGATTCCAAAAAAGTTGGGACAGGTAGCAATAAGAGGCCGGAAAACTTAAATGTACATATAAGGAACAGCTGGAGGACTGATTTGCAACTTATTAGGTCAATTTGCAACATGATTGGGTATAAAAAGAGCCTCTCAGAGTCGCAGCGTCTCTCAGAAGTCAAGATGGGCAGAGGATCACAAATTCCCCCAATGCTGCGGCAAAAAATAGTGGAGCAATATCAGAAAGGAGTTTCTCAGAGAAAAATTGCAAAGAGTTTGAAGTTATCATAATATCATCCAAAGATTCAGAGAATCTGGAACAATCTCTGTGCGTAATGGTCAAGGCCTGAAAACCATTCTGGATGCCCGTGATCTTCGGGCCCTTAGACAGCCCTGCATCACATACAGGAATGCTACTGTAATGGAAATCACAACATGGGCTCAGGAATACTTCCAGAAAACATTGTCGATGAACACAATCCACCGTGCCATTCGCTGTTGTCAGCTAAAACTCTATAGGTCAAAAAAGAAGCCATATCTAAACATGATCCATAAGTGCAGGCGTTTTCTCTGGGCCAAGGCTCATTTAAAATGGACTGTGGCAAAGTGGAAAACTGTTCTGTTGTCAGACGAATCAAAATGTGATGTTCTTTTTGAAAAACTGGGACGGCATGTCATCCGGACTAAAGGGGACAAGGACAATCCAAGTTGTCATCAGCGCTCAGTTAAGAAGCCTGCATCTCTGATGGTATGGGGTTGCATGAGTGTGTGTGGCATGGGCAGCTTACACTTGAAAGGCACCATCAATGCTGAAAGGTATATCCAAGTTCTAGAACAACATATTCTCCCATCCAGATGTCGTCTCTTTCAGGGAAGACCTTGTAGTTTCCAACATGACAATGCTAGACCACATACTGCATCAATTACAACATGATGGCTGCGTAGAAGAAGGATCCGGGTACTGAAATGGCCAGCCTACTGTCCAGATCTTTCACCCATAGAAGACATTTGGTGCATCATAAAGAGGAAGATGCGACAAAGAAGACCTAAGACAGTTGAGCAACTAGAACCCTGTATTAGACAAGAATGGGGCAACATTCCTATTCCCAAACTTGAGCAACTTGTCTCCAACAAGTACCCAGACGTTTGCAGACTGTTATAAAAAGAAGAGGGAATGCCACACAGTGGTAAACATGGCCTTGTCTCAACTTTTTTGAGATGTGTTGATGCCCTGAAATTAAAAGTCAACTTATTTTTTCCCTTAAAATTATGCATTTTCTCATTTTAAGCATTTGATATGTCATCTACGTTGTATTTTGAATAAAATATTGAATTTTGAAACTTCCACATCATTGCATTCTGTTTTTATTCACAATTTGTACTGTATCCCAACTTTTTTGGAATCAGGTTTGTATTTGTGAAAGTGAAAGTCATTCCATTTGCCAAGTATGGTAACCCATACTCGGAATTGGTGCTCTGCATTTAACCCATCCAAGTGCACACACACAGCAGTGAGTAGTGATCACACCGTAAATACCGTGATTTATTTATTTAAATTCTGTGCCAGAAATAGCATTTGCTAGGTAGTAACTGATTACATGTATTACATTATGGATTAATTATTATTATAATTTTATATTTTTTTACGAGTTAAGTGAAATGTACTGGAAAAGCAGTAGTGTAGATTACATCACTTTCTAACTATTTTTTGCCATGAAATTTGTTACCAGTAATGGACTACAATTCATAAACTAATCAGCACTCTGCAACAGCATTCTGCAGAAAAGTCTGGGAAAAGCGATGAGTCTTCAAAAAAATCTTAAATGACATAAGAAGTTCTTATCTGCAAAGGCAAAATCACAGTGCTCCCACAGTTTACATCTCAACCTAGGAACAATCATGAATTTCTGGTCAGGGAACCTGAGTGATCTTGATGGTGAGTAAGGCTGTAACAAATAAGAAAGAGAAGATGGGCCACTTAAAGTCCACTTAAAGATTTAAAAACAAATAGCAACATTTTAAAATATGTATTATAACGGACCATTAATCAGTGTAAAGATGACAAAATGGGAGTAATATGGTCCTGTTTCGGAGAACCTGTCATCAGTCTATCAGTGGCATTCTGGACAATCTGTAATCATGACAGTGTGGACAAGCTAATCCCTACAGTAGTCCAGGTGAGAAGACAGAAAAGCATGCATCACCATTTCAAAATCACAAAAGGATAAAAACAGCTTGACTTTTGCCAATGTTCTTAATTGAAAAAAAAATAAAAATAAATAATAATAATAATAATAATAACAATAAAAATGATCTGACAGCACCATTCATATTTTTGACAAATTTCAAGGCGTCATCAAAAATGACACCTTTTTTTTTTCATGGGTTTACCATAAATAGGTAAAGGACCTAAATCGAATATTAGTGGACTCAGATGCATTGGAGGGTGCAAAGACAGTAGTCTTAGTTTTAAATTCATAAAATTCACAGCCAACCATGTTTTCAAGTCCTTTGAGCATTCAAGAAAAGGCCCTAGGAAGCTGCCTTCCTTCTTTACTGGTACATTCATTTATCATCAGCATAACAATGAAACGATATTCTGTGTTTACTAAAAATAGTCCCAATTGGAAGCATGTACAATGAAAACAAAACAGGTCCCAAAATGGATCCTTGAGGGATCCCACATATAAGAGAGGCAGACAATTATGTAAATTCACCCAGGGTAATTGTAAAATTCCTATTGGTTAGATAGGACTTAAACCAACATGGACACATTTAGGCCATAATATTTCGATATGACTTATGGAATTCAAAACAGATTTTTTTCCATCACTTTAACAGAAATAGGTTTTCCATTCATTACTGCCCTATATTTAAATGATGTAGGGAAGGATTAAACTTACCTTGAAATAATACAGATATCTTCCCACATGGAAAAAACCTATATAAACATATGTGTTTCAATATAGGTTTTGATATAGGTTTTTAATATGTGTGCCGTTTTCCTATATTGTATGTACATATATGCACACATATATATGTGCATATATATATATATATATATATATATACAGAGGTGGAAAGTAACGAATTACATTTACTCGCGTTACTGTAATTGAGTAGCTTTTTTGTGTACTAATACTTTTTAAAGTAATTTTTTAAATCTGTAATTTTACTTTTACTTAAGTATATTTTGTTTAAAGTATTGTACTTCGCTACATTTTAAAACACATTAATTACTGAGTAAAAAAAAAAAAAAAAAAATCGCTCCCTGGAAACTACGGCAGTAAATAATGGGCAGGAGGGCAAACTGGCGCTAAAATCACAAGAAAGATGCAGACGGTCAAAACAGGCGTTAGTGGTGCAGACACCGCTGAAAACGAAATCCCGTCATATTCTGAAGTTGAACTCGAAGAAAATGAAGTGAACCCCTGGCCATATGTATGCTCTATTATGCAGTGTAAGCTGTACTTGCCTAGGAAGACCAAACTAGCAGCTTATAAAATCTCGACAAGACATCAACCCTTCGCAAAATGTAGAGGTAAGCTAAATAATTGAATCGTTGCATTGGTGGTTAAAATGAAGCTTTGACATTTTAGCAAGAGGTTTTGCACAAATTAGCCAAAAAGACAGTGGTGAGGAGTGTGCTATATATATATCGTCTGTGATAATATCATATTTTTTGTTTTAATGATGTGCGCGCGCATTTATAGTGTGTTCTTTCAGTGTGTGATTCAGTCTTCTAAAATGCAATTAGAATGATCACAAAATTGAAGATATAGGGGCAGAAAATTCACATATTTATATAATTTCATATATTAAATCAAAATCACACAAAGAATGCCGTCTTTTCCACCAAAAATCATCATGAATATATACATACATACATACATATATCAGTTCAGTAAACAAGTTAATTAAGAGACTTGCGTTTTAGACACCATATTGCCTTTTTAGCTCTATTTCTACAACAGAAAATTATTCCAAACACAGCCACCAAATCACAGTTTTGCATCTCTGAGCAACGTGACAGTGTTTCGTTCCTGAATTAATCAACCGTTTAAATGATTTGGTTCAATCGCAATGACTCACTTATTAACAGTGACTTGCTGACACATACTGGCCATTTTAATTTCACATTTAAAGTATCTTTTGATTTTTTTTAAATAATGAATTTCTTATCATTTCAAATGAGTATTCAACATTTTATGTCTTGTATATCAAAACATTATTCATGCATTTGTAACTGCAGGTTAAATGCATTCTTGTCCTGCACTAAACAGTGTAATACATCTAAATGCCACTTCCAATGAATCTTCTGCATTTCCTCTGCATTAAAAGATGAGTTTGTTGATACTGATTTGCCTGGTAACAGCCCAAATGTCTTATTATTATAAATAACTGATTCCTTTAATTAAAAACAACTAGTTTGAGATTAATAGACCTATCCCAGGGGTGTCAAACTCAGTTCCTGGAGGGCCATAGCCCTGCAGAGTTTAGTTCTAACACTGCTCCAGCACACATATCATGTAGTTTTCAAATAAACCTAAATGATTAGATTAGCTGGATCAGGTGTGTTTAATTAGGGTTAAATCTAAACTGTGCAGGACTGTGGCCCTCCAGGAACTGAGTTTGACACCCTTGGCCTGTCCCATTTTTGACTCCCTCCCACTGTTAAAATGTAAAAAAGTAATTTTTACTCTGAGTAAATTTTAAATGAGCTACTTTTTACTTTTACTTGAGTTGATTTTTAGACTGGTACTTTTACTTGTACTTAAGTAAAATTTCATTAATGTAATGGTACTTTTACTTGAGTTGAATATTTTTGTACTCTTTCCACCTCTGTATATATATATATATATATATATATATATATATATATATATATGAACATATATATATATATATATATATATATATATATATATATATATATATATATATATATATATATATATATGAACATATATATGTACATATATGCACACAAATATTTACACATGTATGTACATATATGCACGCATATATTTACACATATATGTACACATATATTTGTGCATACATATACCTATATAGGTACATATATGCACGTATATATGTACCTATATGTTCACCTATAATAGTAAAATTAAAATCCATAGCATATCAAATAGTACAAAACAAAAAATATAGTACAAAAGTAGTACTAAAATAAGACAAAAAACCTGCTAGGCAACATAAATATAAGTCCAAAATATAGAAATGTACATTATGTATTTACAAGAACAATCAAATAGTACAAGAACAAAAATAAAACAAAAAACTGAACAGAAAAAAAAATATCTTTATTATTCTTTGAAGGTCTGTCATGAGTCATGACGCGCCTCCTCCTCCTCCTCCTCCTCCTCCTCCTCCTCCTCCTCCTCCTCTTCCTCTTCCTTCCTGCACTATCCAATGACGTTTGATAGGGTGTCTGAGATTTTTATTTTTTCCTCTTTTTTTCGGCACACAAATTTTTTAGCTGATATGCGTTTTCGTCCACACGGATCTGGCGTTTTGGAAGAGTGAACCCGATGTTTTGAAACCGGGTCCCAGAGTGGATATATTTGAAAACGCCGCCTTTGCGTTTCTTCTCGACGGCGAATCCGTACATTTTCTGAAAATATGGCGTCATCAGCCAACGTCTCGCCCCTAGTCAAACACCACTACATCACGTAACAGCAACAAAAACATGAACAAACACTGAACGCTAACATTAACACGGATTAATAAATGTATTGTTCCATGTTCGTTTGTGTACCATGCGCAGCAAATCCATGTCTTCTCCGTTTTTAATGTATCTCTGTGGCAGAATTACAGCGCCACATGCTGGTCTGGCATGAATACTACATTGGTTTTGTGTGGACGCAGATATTTCTTGAGACGAGGGAAAAAAAGATCGGGGTTCCATCTCCGTGTGGATGGGGCCGAAGAAGTAACGGGTACTTACGGTTATGGATAGAAATGTAGCGGAGTAAAGAGTACAATATTTGCCTCTCAAATGTAGTTGAGTAAAGTCATGAGTACTCCCCAAAAATGATACTCGAGTAAAGTACAGATCCCTCAAAATTGAACTTAAGTACTGTACTCAAGTAAATGTACTCCGTTACTGTCCGGCTCTGTATATCATGTTAATATATTGCCATAGTTAAATTCCATAACATGCCAATTACATGTGATACCAATTTCACATGTTCACACATACAAAAGTTCTTGCATAATTGTTTTCGTTAATTCTTAGTTTTTGCCTTGATAATAGAAAATATGAGCTAGCCATCATGTATGACAGTCAAAAATGGGATATGAGCTACAAAATTACCAGATCCTGCCATTAACTATATAGAAGACATATCTTGGATGTATAGGGCTTATATGTGGATATGAAGAAGCAATACAGGAGACCTATATTTCCTGTATATGCACATATATGCACCTTAATTTTGCCTATATGTGGCATATATACACATATATGAAGTATATATGCAGTATATATACGCATATATGCAGTATATATATGGCATATATGCAGCATATATGCGCATATATGCAGCATATATATTATCATATCACAAGTTCTTTCCATGTGGGTTTTCCTGTCAACCTAAAGACTTCACATATTTTCCATGCTTAAGCTGGTTATATCTAAGTCAGACACAGAAAAGCAGATGTTTCTGTGATATTTATGTGTTCAAATCATTCATCAGGGGAGAGCCACAGATTACACTGGAAATATAGATGGATGAACAAGTAGTAAAAGACACAGGGGACCGCCAGCATGTGCGTTGTATAGCTGCTTCCATCTGGATTTTGTCCTGGTCGCTTGCCAGTATTTTTGAGGTGAGCACAAGTATCTCAGAGGTTTGTTTAATGTTGGGCATCCCATAAAGCAAGAGTATTCAATTAGAACTCCAAAACTTCAGTTTCTACATTTACTTTCCAGACAATCATAACTTATTTCAAATTATTTTATAAGCTTATATGAGTTAAAATACTGTGCATTTTAGGAATAATTATTGTGAATTTTTAAGTTGGCAGCAAAATTACTTTCTAAAAGTATTAACATTAAATCCGAACTATATTAAAAAAAAAAAAAAAATAATAAAATAATATATTTCAATTGGACAGGGAAAAAAAGTGAAACTGAAAAGCTGTGTTAGAAAGTGTGTCAGAAAAGAAAAAAAAGAGAGGTCATTTATTATAGTACTCATCAGCAAATCAATTTCATGAGGTAATTTTTCTTTGGTTTCAGAATGATCACATGGGATTCACGGCTCAGGTGATTTTTGTTGTCCTACAAGCAGAAATGGCTGATTAATAACCATGCAGCTGCTATAGAGATGAATGGGAATGTTAACGGATTGCTTTCTCCATGTTTTATAGACTCTTTTATTCATCTGAATTTCCTCAGAGTCACTGTTTTGACAGCTAATACTGCAGTTTTCCTCTCCGTGTTCTGCATATTAATCCAGATATACTGTATATCAATTAACTTTAAAATAAACACTAGCATCAAGTTACCTGATTTCTCTTTTGTATTTCTTTTTTCTTTTAAGTTTTTTGTTGTGCTTAAACTAATGGCAATGCGAGAGGAAAAGCAAAAAAAAAATACAAAGCTCACGTTGTCGCTGCATGTGAGAGTGCACTTGATAAGACCTCTGGTTGTGTTTTCTGCTCTTCAGCTCAGAAAGCCTCTAAAGAATATTTTGGCGGGCAGTAAGAATGAGTCAGATGTGTTTCGAGGTGAAAATTGTGTGACACATTAGCAGACACACTGTGCAACCTGTAAAGTATTTGAAATCACCATGGAAAGTTAGCATAGCATGCTAGCATATGTTGTTGTTGTTGTTGGTTGTTTGTTGTTTGTTTTTTCCACATAAATGTTGTGTCTCTCTTGGAGGTTCTCTGCGCAAATACCCAACAGCAGATTACAAATGTCTATCCAACATATTTTCAGCACTACTCAAACCGATCGTAATCTGACTTGAAGCAGTGCATGGTGGTTAGAAATTTTGTCCGACTTGAGATGGCACCGACGCCACATGACTGTCACGTGTGGCATCAAAGTGTCGCGAGAGCGTTTCGAAAGCAGCCGGCTGACTCAGCCGCCACAGTTTCTCCAGTGCGACTGCAGGAGAGCTGATGACAACACAGCTGTTTCACGATTGGCCAGATTCACCACATGACAACGATCACGTATGTTTCGGGTTAGTCGAACCTTTTCAGGTCCAATAATGGCAACAAATCTGTGTTTCTAGAACAGTAAAAGCATTTTTGTATTGTAGTCGCAATGTTGTATTGACTCACGTTTATCATACAACACTGATAAAGGCATATATACCACCACTTTATTAGTATTTAAGTGACGTTTCACAAACGAATTTCGGGAGAAGCGTGCACGGATAATTAACAAGGCCAGTTCATCATCATCAGCAATTACACTGGTTACCAATCAGCTCGAGAAAATGCCTATAAATAATCAAGTACATCCTACCTTCGTTATCTCTCGACTTTCAGAATTCACGCATCGAATCGCCGCAGCATGTCTGAGACCGAATCGTCCTCTGATGATGACACCTTTCACGACGCAGCTCCGCATGCGTCCACAGCCGAAGTTCGGGACACCAACGCCCCGCAAGACACTCCTACTGAGCCTGCGGCTGCATCGCGGGGTCGCAGATCTTCCCGCAATACCACCGCTCATACCTCCAGATGCAGGGATTCTACTCCACCTTCCAGGCGTCAGCCACCGTCACCAGCATCCTCCCATGCCTCAGCTCTCTCCTCCGCTCCAGCCACGGAGAAATGGACATTGACAAGTCTACGTCAAGCACTCTCAAACGCCGGCATCACCGTTCCTCGCCGGCTAAACACGGCGGAGTTACAAGCCCTCTACGTATCCCTCCAGGCGAGGACGTCACTGCCAATATCCACTCCTCCTTCTAAAGCCAAAGACAAAACAAATCGGGGCCGCTATGCTCCTTATTCCCGGCCCGATCCAACGACAACACCTTCAAGGACGGAGTCCCGTTCATCAGGCCGAAACAAAAGGCCTCCGGCAAGCCGGGGCCAACCGCCAAATCCAGCACAAAAATACCTTCGATCCTCCAAACGTCGGCCAGCAGATCCTCCAGACGACACACAGGTGCACGCCTGCACAAGCCGCCAAGATAGCGCGAACACGCCTCCGCTATCAGCGCAGTCTCATTCTCAGTCCCAGGGTTTTCCCACCCTCAATCCTCTCCCCTACCCATGGCCCACAGCCCCGCCATCCTGCTCTAGGGCAAGGCCGCCCCAGCAAACGGCAAAAGCTCCGACATCCACCATTCCCTCCATTTTTGATAACATGTTCCTCGCCACCGGAGCTGACCACAGCATAAGGCCGCCTCCACTCATGGCACAGACTCCGGCACCCATTATTCCCCCTCTATTTCCTGCGCTCTCTTCCTGTGCAGCTCCCGCAACCGTTCCAAGAGCGAGCCGGCTTCCGCAGGTGGTTCCGTCAGCTGTTACTCCCTCCTCCATCTCTCATGCTCGTTCATCCTTCTCCCTGTCCTCAGCTAAGCTCCTACCCATGCCACTAAACGCCCCCACCTTGGATCCGACACCCATCTCCAGTAACATTCGGAGCCAAATTCGCTCAGGTGCGGACATAGATCTTTTTTCTCTCCTGTCTCCTATTTCGCCCGCGTCCTCCGACCGCCAAATTGACTGTGGCGAGTTCTCACTCACTCTAAAAAACACCGCTCATATTCAGTCCCGTATTCTATCATTTCCCGAATTCGCCATCGCTTTCAATCGCTACACCGAAGTAATCTGCTCCTCTTTTCCACAAAGGAGACGCGAGCTCGGCGATTATCTCACAATAATCGCCGAGCTCGCGTTATCATATGGGGGTTCCCATTTCTATACCTACCATAAATTATTCTCGGCAAAATGCGCCATCCGAGTGCATCAGTGGAATCAGTGTCCTTATTGGGGGGCTTTGGACACTAAACTCCATAATCAGGTATTTTTAGGCTGCAATAACATCACATGCGCAGTATGCTGATCCATCGCACACTCCTCTACAACATGCCCCTTTGTCAACCCATCCATTCCTCCCTGTGCCGAACCATCCCAGCCCAAGTCCACCAGCTATGTACCGAATTTCCCAAATAATCGTTCCCTCCCCAATTCCTCTAATCGCCGCCCCCCTTCTTTCTCTGGCAGGCAAATCTGCATCAGCTTCAATGCCGGCAGGTGCTCAAGACAACGCTGCCGGTTCATGCATATTTGCGACTTTTGCAGCGGCGCTCACGCCCGCTTGATTTGTCCTGTACAAAAAAATGTCAATAAAAATTAAAAACAATACTTATCGACTCCTGTAAATATTTTTTGCCTATCTAAAGAATTGCTCCATCACCCCAACCCAGATTTTTCTAACTATCTACTGTCGGGTCTCTCACACGGTTTTCATCCCGGGGTCGAAAGTCTCCCCTCCCAAAGCCTCATATGTCCCAACCTCCAGTCCGCTCTCACTGAACCCGAAACAGTTGACCTGTTAATTAGGAAAAAAATTGCCGCTGATTTCATGATCGGCCCTTTTTCCGTTCCCCCCTTCAACATCTTCCGCGTTAGCCCCATAGGCGTGGCAACCAGAAAGTTTTCTGGTAAAAAACGCCTCATCATCGATCTTTCTTCCCCGCATAATTCCCCGCTCCCGAGCATTAACAGCCTCATTCCACTCGATGAATTTTCTCTTCACTACCACGACATCGACCAAGCCATTACTATGATCAAAGACGCAGGATGCGGCGCTTGGATGGCCAAAATTGACATCACTTCTGCGTTTAAAGTGATGCCCATCCACCCAGATTTTTGGCACTTATTCGGCGTCTACTGGAGAAATAAATTTTACTTTTCCGTCCGCCTCACGTTCGGCTGCAGAAGCAGCCAAAAAATTTTTGACATGTTGTCAGAAGCAATTTGCTGGATCCTTTCCAACAATTACGCAGTACCCCATCTAATTCACCTCTTAGATGATTTCTTAATCATATCACCGCCTGACTCCATCCCAGCAGCAAACCTTATGACAACTCAAAAGGTTTTTGCAGAACTCGGGATTCCCCTCGCTCAGGAAAAACTTCAGGTCCAAGCACTTCCATCGAATTTTTGGGAATCAACCTAGATTCACAAAAATTTCAAGCTTCTCTACCCCAGGAAAAAATCGACAGAACCATTCTGGTGGCTTCCACTCTCTAAGCAAAACCAAATTGCTCCAAACGCGAGCTTGTTCATCTAAATTTCGCAATGAGCATAATCCCTCAAGGCCGCCCCTTCGTCTCTCACCTCCTCTCTCTCGCGTCCTCCGTTCACGAGCTAGAGGACCAAATATTCATAACCAATCCATGCCGCGACGAGCTCAGTTTGTGGATATCCTTCCTTAATCAATGGAAAGGATTATCCTTCTTTTACAGTGATTTGGTTTCATCCCCAACCGACATCCAATTATTTACCGACGCTGCCCCTTCCATCAGTTTCAGAGGATTTTACCAAAACCGCTGGTTCGCTTCTACATGGCCATCCCAGCTGTTAGATTTACCCCAGCCATTAATATCATCAGCCCTCTTCGAGTTATATCCTATCGTTGTGGCAGCCTCTCTATGGGGAAAAGATTGGTCCACCACCAGCATCGTTATTCACTGCGATAATGAGGCTACCGTACATTGCATCAATAACGGCCGTTCTCATTCCTTCACCTTAATGCCCTTACTAAAACTTCTAATCTGGATCTCAGCTTGTGATCAGTTCATCATAACCGCAAAACACATTCCCGGGGTAAAAAACCAAATAGCTGACTCTCTCTCGTTTTGCCTTTCAGAAATTCAGGCTGTTATCAGCAGGCGGAACCATTCCCAACCCCAGAGCCTCCTTATTCAGAGCTAATATTCCTCTGAATCATTCTCTGAGACCCCTTCTTGAAACTTCAAAAAATTCTATTCTCCAAGCCATTTCCCCCAGTATCCTGCAGTCATACTTCACAGCATGGAAATGCTTTAAAGCATTCCACTCCGCCTATAATCTACCGTTCCCTGATTTTTCCCTGCTCTCCATCACCTCATTTATATCACACCTCAACATTAACAAAACCCTCCAAGTCAGCTCTATCAAAAGCTATCTAAGTGGAATCCAATTTTTCCATAAACTCATATTTGGTTCACCCTCACCCCAAATAGCCAATTCACAGACCTCCCTTGTCATCAAAGGCATTCAAAGAGCCCACCCCACGCGCCCAGACTCCAGGCAGCCCATAACCTTCGAAATCCTGATTAAATGCATTTCTACGCTTCGCAAAGGTTACCATTCCATCCACACTGCTCGAACGCTAGATGCCATGTTTATTCTAGCCTTCTTCGGCTTTCTCAGATGCTCAGAGCTCACTACCACTTCCAGCTTTAATCCAAATATCCACCCCACCATTTCTGATCTAGCAGTCCTGGACAATGAAGCCATGTCATTTCATATAAAGCGAAGTAACACAGATCAGACCATGAAGGGCCACTTTATTTATATTTTTAACATCCAATCAACTATTCTCCAATACCAAACTCTCCTAGCCTTCCTCCAGCTCAGGAAAGCCCAAGCTAAATCCCTTTCCGACCCTCTTTTCACAGACGACTGTAGCCGCCCCGTCTCCCGTCTTTGGTTCCAGAAACACTTGAAATCTGTCTTACGTCTGTCCGGCATCTCAGCTGACGATTTCTCCAGCCATTCCTTCAGAATCGGTGCAGCCACCACAGCGGCTCAAAATGGCCTTTCCAAACATCAGATCCAAACACTCGGTCGCTGGTCATCAGAAGCTTTTAAGAGCTACATCCAATCAGACCGCGTAAATCTCAAGAAAGCCCATCAAACCCTCATCTGCCACCCATTTTTCCCTAGCCATCTCCATTTCCCAATTCCAACAGCACCCCGCTCCTTCAGGAGCCATCATATATTTCCCCGCTGCTACAGCAGTGTCAGCTCCCACAGGAGCCTTCACGTTTTTTTTCCTCACTGCCGCAGCAGTGTCAGCTCCCGCAGGATCCATTACGTATTTCCTCACTACCGCAGTAGCGTCGGCTCCCGCAGGGGCCTTTACGGATTTCCTCACGGCCGCAGCAGAGTCAGCTTCCGCAGGAGCCTTTACGAATTTCCTCACTGCCGCAGCAGTGTCAGCTCCTGCAGGAGCCTTTTCGATCTTCCCAACTGCCGCAATAATCGCGTCTCCAGTGGGAGTTCCCATCTCTCTCTTTCAAGTGGATGCTTCCATGGAAGTCAAATAGACACTGCCGTAACATTTATACACCAAAGGACGCCCAGCACCCATCTAACATTTAAGCACAGCTTTTTGGGGAGACGTAAATTTGCGTATCTGGCTGCTGTCCCGTTCTAATTGCTTTTTGGGGAGCACTTGGGCTAACTCCGAGCTCAGACCCCTCTCCCCGGAAGGACGGGGGGGTGTGGGGGGGGTGGGGGTGCCCCGGGCTCGGGAGTCTTGCCGGGCTCGGAGCTCTTCCCCCCGGACAGCACGCCAAATACGCATAACCTTTATTTAATTATAAGTAAATGCGAACTCGTGAAATAGTATATATGATTATGTTGAACTTTATTCTTGAAAAGATGGCGTTGTATTAAGCAGTATATAAAACGTGTTCATGTTTCTTATGGAAATGTTTCTGGAATGTCTGTGTTGTGACAAATATTGAATTTAATTAATTCACTTCACGTGGTAATTAATTAATTCACTTCATCTGTGGTAAAGTATGCAAACACCGCGTGAGTGTCACTAACAGGAGCAGAAAGCGAGAAAGAGCTTGACGGCTCCGTTTTCAACTCTACCCCCGCCTGCAAGCGGCTACTCTCGTTGATCGCCATCTGTAGCCGTGCTTAAAGTCGAACACACCCATTGGTTGCAGGTTATCCCGTTTATTTATAGGCAGGGCTATGTTTCGTCCACTCTCTCATCTGGTTTCTCCCGAAAGGAACAGATAAGTTCTCCTGCACCCTAAGCTAAATGTTATGTTATACTTCGTCACGGGAAGAAGTACAATTTATTTGGACGTAATTATTTCTTTGTCTGCATTCCACATGATGAAATGTGATTTCAAAAGCTGGGTTTGCAAAACACATGTTCTCTCAAAGCACATTTCTTTTAAATTAGGTTATGTAAAAAACTTTTTTTCTTTTCATTGGTGTTTTTTTTTTTTTTTGTAAAATGCCATGTATTTATGTAAATATCCTTAAAGGGTTAGTGCACCCAAAAAATGAAAATTAGGCCATAAATTACTCACCCTCAAGGCATCCTAAGCGTATATGACTTTCTTCTTTCAGATGAATCCAGTCGGAGTTATATAAAAATTGTTTTTGATTTTTCAAGCTATTTCATGACATTTAGTGGGTTTTGCAGTGCTTCACTATTCAAAACCCATCGATTCACTACAGGAGGCCTTTTTCCCCCCAGGAGCCGTCAGACTTTTTATTAATGATGGGCACTTTTTATTTCACTTCTTTTGGACTGGCGTTTAAGGCAACACACCCATTGTGAATAAGGTAAAATTCAACTTTAAAATAAATAAATAAATATAAACTATTTAAATTACTTTTAAATGGCTTAAAAAAAACACAATAGAAATCAACTAATAGATATCTCTATACTTACCCAAATGATTGATTATATTAGGATTTGCAATTGTATTACAGGTTTTTGAAATGTTAGGTTTTAATTAGCAAATGAAGGACTACCCAATTAAATATAAACTCTTTGCATAAATTTGCATAAATATGCTAAATTTTCATTTTGTTACCATATTAAAACAACAACAACAAAAACATTTTCACCATGTTTTAGGAATAAAATATATAGAATTAGCAAAATTATATATGAACAAACCTCTCAGTAAAAACCTCCAGAATATAGACAGGAAAATAATTATCCTTCTATAGACCCAAGAATAAAGTTTTAGCAAAAAGTTAGTTTTTTTTTTTTTCGTGTCTTTATATTGTTTAAAACATTAATGTAAAATAATAATAATAATAATAATAATAATAATAATAATGTAAAAAAATATATATATTTCAATCATGAGTTATGCTATGTCCTCAATAGAGGACATCGGGACTCAATTTCTTAAAAAAATTAAAAGACGTGAATAAACATTCATAGGCAAAAACAATTGATTATTTAAATCACCAATACATTTTTCGTTTTTTTTTTTTTTTTACCAAACATTGTATAAACAATTTTTTTAAATCAAGGAGAGAGAGTGGTCATGGTGAAACATCCAATCATTTGGTATCTCTGAAAAGCCCAGAATGTTTCCTGTACAGGACAATCCAGACTGTGGCATGTACAGTCTCAGAGAATTTCACTAAAATATAATGTCCTCATATGAGGCTGCCCATTTTTGGTAACAATTTCCTAAAATAAAATACATGGCATAAAGCCAAATAACCCATAATCTCAGAATTGATGAGTGCATGAAAAAGTTTTTGCATGTAATCGCTCGCATTAATCTATATATAGTTCCAGTCCTTGAAAAAATCATTGTGAATCATTGTGAATCATTGTGAATGATACTTTACTCATTCCAAAGCTGACTTACTTTCTTCTGTTGAGGTTAAAAATAATATATTTTTGAGGTTGTTAGGGTTTTGGACTCCATTGACTTCCATTGTTTGGACAAAAACAGGCATCCATGATGTCATGCAGCTCATCTTCCTAATTTCAAAAGGTACTGTAGTCAGCACTTCTGTTTATGATGTCATGCGAATGAAGTCCCTGTGGATGTGATGTAATGCTACGCCACCCTTCGCTCCAAAGCCCTTCTCCGCAGTTGAGACCACACAACACTGTCCCACCGCCAGCTTTCCTGCTTCCTCCATCAACCGAGTGCAGCAATACTTTTTCTCTCTGAAGGTTTCCTTAGCTCAGTTTAATGAAAAACCACTCTCTCAGCTTTTCCCTTTTGGAAACCAACACAATCTTTCTGTGTTTTCTTCGACTGGACACAAGATTTTGCTTTGATTTGTATGTAAAGTAATGGGATGGGAAAATCAGAGATTAATCAACCAGGTAGCCAAAATTGTCTGCACAAAAACGAAAACCTGTCAGAGATTAAAATGTAATACATATTGTTTGCTTGTTTTTTTTTTTTTTTTTGTGCCTGGGAGCCTGAAGGACATTTGAGGTGATTCTAGGAATAAGTCTGTGGATACAGTGCAATTTGCTGTAATTGTGCACAGCTGTTCTGCAGGACTGTTGCTGCTAAATGCAGAGAAAAGCCATCAATCATCACTGATCAGGGGTTCTTCTGGGTGGCAGTGAAAATTTGGCTAGAACATCAAGTACTGGGTAGTGTTTGTCATCAAAATCAAAAAAAAATTATTTCTTTAGGCTGTTAATTAAATCTTTCCTATTGCAAATTTCTGGCCTTTAGCATTTGCTTAGATTTACTGTACATACAGAGTTGCTCATATTTCACAATGGCTGTTTTCATGCCAATGTCTGAGCAAATGTTGTTATTGTTACAAACACGCCAGGTTCCACCTCCACGCAATCACTACGCACGCCCTCACCGGAAACTAAGCACATCCACCTGATCCTCATCACCACCCAATCACCTCAGCACCATAAAAACCACACAAACACACACACACTCAATCGATGTCTGGTCTCGTTCGCGACAAGGTCTTACCTGTATGCTAACTCTAAGGACTAACTCTTCTTCTACTTACCTATCTCCAGCGATTCTCCGAAGATCCAGATCCCCAGTGTGCGTGTGTGTGGTTCACCTTCCTCCTCTGACGTCTTCACCCAGCCTGCACGGATCCATCCCTCACTCCACCCTACACTACCTGCTCCTCTGCTTGTGTCTGTTCAATAAACCATTCTGTCTGTCACTCCTCAGCCTCCCGAGTGATCCGTAACAGTTATGTTCTTTTTTTGTACATTTTAAATGTAATATTTGAAATATTTGTATTAAAACATTTACATTTTAAGTAGTATTTTAATAAATCATATAATAATATAAAATAATATATAACAATATATAACGCACACACAACCATCCAAAAGAAAAACATTTTATTTAAAATGATGCGTAAAATTTATAAAGATTGACCACAAGGACATTTATAATATATATATATATATATGTAAGCAACATTAAGTAGCATTTCAACACTGATAATAATAATAATAATAACAATAATAATAATAATATATTATTTCCCCAATCTTTACGGAAGGGGCTGTGAGGTCCATAAGTGAAGAAAAGTTGGGAAACACTTAATTATATCACATGCAGTGACATTTCCTGTCTGTAACAGCTGGTGCAGGGTTTAACATGCCTTGGAAATTAATTTAATTTCCTGCTCCTGAAAAGTAATTGATCACAGTGCTCTAACTTAATTTGATATGTCTCCTTTTGGTTCTCACTGATATTCACAGGCGGATATGCTGAATTAGCGCTTTGTTTGTGTTCTGGTTTGGGTAAGCAAATATATATATATTACAAAACAATTTACAAAATGTACAACAATAGGGACAAGGAAATTAAACACCATCACTTGTCAGGTGGTTTTAGCCAAGGGAATCTGTTCCCCTTCTCATCTTGCTCTGTTGATTAATACTCACTGAAACGCTGGCTGACAATATGCTTACCCAAACCAGAACACAAACAAAGCCCTAATTCAGCATCTCCGCCTGTAAATATCAGTGAGAACCAAAAGGAGACATATCAAATTAAGTTAGAGCACTGTGATCAATTACTTTTCAGGAGCAGGAAATTAAATTAATTTCCAAGGCATGTTAAACCCTGCACCAGCTGTTACAGACAGGAAATGTCACTAATTAAAAAATATATATTTTATATTTTGTAAAATTATAGTTTAAAATAACTGCTTTCTATTTGAATGTGTTTTGAAATGTAACCTATTCATGTGATGAAAAGCAGAATTTTCAGCATCGTTACTCTTGTCTTTAGAAATTATTCTAATTTGCTGATATGATGCTCAAGAAACATGTATTATTATTATTATTATTATTTTTTATTATTATTATTATTATTATTATCAGTGTTGAAATGCTGCTTAATGTTGCTTAAACATTTTTTTTCAGGATTTTTATGTATTTAAAAACATTATATTTCTAAAAAATATAAAAACTTTCAACTGTGCTCTTTAATTGGGCACACAAATGCAGTGGCCCACACTGTTGTAATTTTATATTAAAGTGCAAAAGAAACTATGAGCATGCAATGTCGTAGTTATTTCATCAGTTAAGTTATGAAGTTACCAAAAAAAAAAAAAGGCAATTAAAGCTGCCTTAAAACTGTGCATGCAAGTATTTACTATGTGTCACATTAAAGAACATGTCTCTGAAATGCAGAGGTGAAATGCAGTCTCCCTCCTCTTACACACGATTCAACTTTTCAGCTCATTAGTAGGGACTTTAAGAGCTTAAGTGGGTTCAGAAAAGGTAAAGTGTTGTTAGAAAATACGGTGTGTGTCAGATTATATATATAGTTTGTACTTTCGAGTTATTTATTTTGTAAGATTGTAAAATTTCAAGTATAATTTTTCTAATTATAACACTTTTTTCATATGTGTTCATATTAAATATATTATTTTCATTAAATAAATACAAAATATTTTATTAAAATATTTCAGTTCAGCATTTAAAATTAAATAAACCCAATAAAAACTATAAGGCCCTTTGAAAATATCTTAGTTCATTAAAAATATCATATTAAAATTAAGAAAATAAATAAAATATTATAAAATATTTAATTTTAGCATTTAAAATGAATACTTACTGGCTTTAATACTTTTTATTTGGTTACTTTAAAGTAAAAGCCATCATAATCTATCCTAAAATGTAAATTACTATTTCACTTAATTTCATTTTATTTCATTCCATCCTGGGGAACAGAAAAGATCCCCTTAACTGAAAAATCATCCATTTATGTCACCAATTGTGCACCTAAAATCTTCGGCAGCAGATCGGATGTCGATTACAAAACCAGCATTAGGGGTTTGTATTTTGAAGTGGTGTTTGTGTTCGAGTTATATGAAGCAGCAGTTTGTTGTTATAGCAGCAGTTTGTTCATTTATAGGAGTTTTCAGTGGGGTCTGAAGCCAAGGTAGTAATGTTTTTTTTCCCATTACCTTGGCCTAGGTGGGTCTCCGAGGCCTATTGCTGTGGTAAAAGGACATAATATTTCATCAGTTTTCTCTCGGTAATTAAAGACTGATTCAACATGCCCTGTTAGACGAGGCTGAAATGGCGAACACTGCCTGTACTGTTTGTCTGACAGAACATTGAGTATATAAACTTGTTTATGGTGCTTGTCACTGCTTTCTAACAGGGATGATATTTTATCTCTTTGAGACATATTTGATATGACTCGAGAGATCAAAAATGACGCTAATGAAGCTATAGAAACAATTAGATATAGAAACAATTTTCACTCCGAAACTGCTAGTAAATTTCATAATTAAAAAGACACGTTTAATTTAAGTTTTTAAGTTTTTTCACTCCTCTCTTGCTCAAGCGATGTCTTCCTTTGCTTTTTATTCATGCCCCGGGGTGTGTTTATCATCTTTAAGGGGGCCAGAAACTTACCACCAAACCCCAACACAGCAGTGTATTTTGATACTGTAAGTACCTTTGAAGAGTAAAACTAGCCCACGGCTATCGATCTGTGCATTGAGGGGCTTTTTGGAGTCATCTGTATGCTAAAAAGCAGTTGGAGCCAAAACCGGAGCCTCCAAGACCCAGACTAATATTAGACCCCTCGGGGCTCAGATCCATATAAAAACTAAAACACTTAAGGACCAGATCCAAACCAAGACCTGTCAGTTTGATTGAACTGAAAGAAAAAAAGAAAATGCAGTTAATTTCATATACCCAACAATCACATTTTGTCTTATTTTCAATACTTATTTTTTTCCATACATTAAAATGTACTGTACTGTAAAATCTAAATTAGTTAAAGTGGGATGAGAGGGATGATTTTAGGTTTCACAATGGATGGCCACATGCCAGACACTTTCAGTGACTCCTGCTGAATGTTGAAGATACCCTGCTGACTTATGGTTGAGGTGATTTTCACCTTGAATTAGACTGCGGTCTTGTCCGAGACCGTAAGCCGAGGCCCACATCCAGACCAAGACACTGATTAATGAGAGCCCCACCGCGGTCACATTAATGTGGTCTCAAGAGAGCTCAAGAACAAACCCACAACACCGAGACTCTGATTAAAAGCGTATTCATTTAAAACTATTAATTACAAAGATTGGTACCTGACATGTAAATGGAAACCCTATTCGTCTTCAAAAAACAGTTTGGATGTTCCAGCCATGACACTGTGGTTCTTGTCTTACAGTTTTCTTGTCCGTTTCAATGCTGTCTAAGCGCTCTGATGAGCTGGAGTCTCGATGTGGAGAGTGTCGAATGGCAGGACCAAAGCCAGAGTGGTTTCTGCGGCAGACCTACTCTGACAGGTATAAACATATGAAGTTAAAGCAGAAAAAAGGAGGATAAAGCAAGGGTGCTAATGCTAAGGGGTCATTTGTAGTATCAAAATGGACCCAAAAAGCTAATTGAATCGAAATAACATAATTCTGTCGTAAGCAACATAATTGTGATGTGTCTAATGTCTGATTTCTGGACAGGCTTGTCAAAGTTTTTAACAATTCTTGTGCCGTCCATGATGGTGAAATTGTGGTGGGGCTTTGGCCTTCTCTCCTCAACTGTTGCCTGCCATGACTGTGAGGTTCATTCCATCCTGATTATAATTGCTTTCTTCTTGTATCGTGACTGTGTTCAATTCTTCACGGCCCTGTCAGCTCAGCGAGGTTCATAGAGGTTGATGTGGTTTAGGTGAGTCTTTATAAATACATGTTTTGGGCTCCATTATCAGATTTTTTAAGAAATGATTTATGTTTACAGTATGGGGAAGGTAATATGTTACAGATTACAAGTTACACTATTTAAAATGTAATAAGTAGTGTAACTAGTTCAGTTACTGTCATATTTAAACAGCAATATTAATTACCACGTCTCCTTTTTCACTCTCACTGCATAACCTGCCAAAACTGATTCTGATGCCTTACACAGAAAGCTGTCAATCAGTGTGGGACTAAACTAAGAGGCGTGTTTGTATTAGGAAGTGACATCACTCACAGAATTGAATCCAAATCAGCCGATTCACATGGAGATAGATTTGCCATTCTCTGGGGAATGTGAGCTGTCGTCAGAGCGCATCGACTGCATGATTGAGCTCCCCTGGAATGTGGATGCCATGTAGTAACTTGAGCAGTGTCTGACTCCAGAGGAGGAGATGGCAGGCGAGTTGTGAGCATCAACATCTTAAATGGGAGCTGATTCAAGACTTGCAGATCCAAGATTGGTCGAAGGCCACCACTTTTCTTGGGTAAGATTAAGTTAGGGCTGTAAAACTCCTTCTTCATCTCAGCTGGGGAGACAGGCTCAATTGCATCCTTCACCAATAGGATAGCAATATATTCGTGCAAAATATAGGCACCTCGATAACCCCACTGAACGGGTGGGGTCCGGGCAATTTGTCCAAGTGGTGGCGTTTTGCTGGAAAAGGTGTATCACAACCACTTCCTCTACCTGGGGAATGTGGATGCACCACTTCATCACTCCACCATCGTGGAAGGTGAGAACGGAGGTATGATACGAGCGGCTTCTATCTATATAAGGGTCGTCCACGACTATATCACTTCCTCATGCACCTCCGGGATCGAAAGGAACCAGAGTAAAATGCCATTGTGTGCCTCCCTCTGAACTGAGAAACCAATCAACCAGCCGTGAGTACTCAGGGGTGGGTGGTGTATTCACCCCCAGTCTGATGCTCATAGCTGCCATGGCCATCAACTCTGGGTCCAATTCGGCAGTGGCGACAAAACCCGAGGGGGGCAGCACTACCAAATCTTTATCTTCAGAGGTCAGTAGCCCATCCCCTGATGCAGCAATTGACATCTGACCAGACACAGAAGACAAAGCTTGTGGCCATTGTCAGAGGACAGGAAACGACTGCAACCAAAAGAACATGGACAAAACAGCATCTTTAAAAAGACGTGAATCGTCTGTGATTTGCTCTTTTAGTTGAAGCGCCCAGGGGAAACGTTGAAAGGGACACCACTGTTTGCGCCTTACCACCAACCAGAAAAGCTTCCTAACACACATCAGATGAATGGCTTTGTGGAGTATAACAGATTTTCATACAACCACTCAGCTCAGAAGAAAAAATCGAATGAGTGGATGTGCCCTGTCGCCTTAAATACTTGTATGCACTAGGATTTGGTCAGTATGCAGAATTCACTAGCCAATTTTCATTGCCATTTTTCTCCTTAACTCAGAAATGATTGGGCTCCCAAGTTAGACCCCTAATGTCATCACGTCATAACTTGTAGTGACTGACAGGAAACTGATAGGAAATTGATGTTTTCAGTCTGGGACTGATATATTCTTATTCCAGTGTTTGGATAAGAAAGTGTCAGCTAACTGACTAAATAACTAATAATTAAGTATATACTGGGTTTAAAAATTATGTTTACTTTTTCAGTCTGTAGTACTCTTGCCAAAGGCAAGATGCAGTTTCCACTCAGTTTATTTACCGTATACAAAAGGTCCCAGTGACATGTTAAAATTAATCTATAAGGAATTCATTTTAGGATCTTTACAGTATTTTAATTGAGGACCCATTCATATAGGAAGAAGTTGATGCATTTAATATGAATAGAAAAAAAAAACCTTCACTGAATTAGTACAGTGAGCAAAATGCTGATTTCATAGCTGCATATATGGACAAACTCCTACATTGCGATTAATGCATTCCACTTTCATGCTAATTTGTCCTACAGGTGTTTGATTAAATGTCCTGGTTAACTCATTTGCTTTCCCATCCACATAATTAAGGACATGCTTGCTTTGCGTGTCTATAATATATTATTTTAAGCAGCTCACTAAGGTTTTTCTGTTTCTGTCCTCCTGTCTTTTCTTTGGCAGCTGACAAAAGGACTGAAGAGGAACAGGAAGACAGTTTTTGCCTTGCAGTACCTTGGAAAGAATCAATCTGGAGAAACATATGTCAGGTGATGAAATGGGCGTCTTTTCCAGTTTGAAAAGGTTACATTTTAAAGTGTATTTTGAATGATTTTAAACATTCTCTGAGATGAACAATTTGCTATCTAATTACATTGTGCCATCTCAAGCCAAATATTTATTGCATTTTAAATATCCAGCTTCCAGATTCGAGTTGTTTAATTAATAACATGGGTTGATATTTTAATATTATAAAACTTATATTAAAATAGGTTCTCGAAGAGTTATTCTTTTGCAAGAATAATGGTGTTATTTATATATATATATATATATTTTTTTTTTTATTACGAAATTATTTAAGATAAAAATATGATGGCAACATGGCTGACATTTTAGTATTGTCTTACCGACACACACACACACACTCACATACAGACTAGTTATAGTCGACGAAAAATTATGACATTTAGTCTAGTTTTAGTCAATGAAAATTGTATTTTAGTCTCTTTTTAGTGATTCCAAAAAAGTAGGGACACTGTACAAATTGTGAGTAAAAAAATCTCATAAACTTATATATTATATATATCTCATAAACTTAGATTTTATTCTCAATAGAATATAGATAACATATCAAAAATTGAAAGTAAGACATTTTGAAATGTCATGGCAAATATTGGCTCATTTTGGATTTCATGAGAGCTACACATTCCCAAAAAAGTTGGGACAGGTAGCAATACCTGTTTTTAAATGGCATTTATTTCTTTTTGAAACCAAACCCTTCATATATATATATATATATATATACCAACAAACTAAAAGAAAAAAAACACGAAAAAAAAAACAAGATGGAGATACTTTCTTGAAGAATTCCCTTCTTGATGTTGTTTTCACCACCAAGGGTTGACGTAAGCCTTTAAATCTATTAAGTGTCTTTTAAGTTTAATGACACATTGTGAAATATAGAGAGTGAATAAGGACAAAAAATTTTTTTTTTTCATGAACAAAAAATTTGAATATTATCTAAACACGGGTGAGAACAGGCCAGAAATATTTTTCAATAAAAATAAGAGAAATCAACTAAAATTAACATTTTGCCTAGATTTATTTGAGGGACATAAAGACTCTCAATACCTATTCTGTAACTCAAGGGCCTAAACAAGATGTATGTTTATTTCTGGATAGATATGTCTGCAGTATCAACATGAAAGATAATTTTGGAGTGATTTGCTCTGGGTCCTTGTAGTCTTAAAATATGTTCTATGTTGTCCAGAGATTTTCTCCATCTCTGTACATGCTGTTCCTGATAGACGTGTCATGTTGAAGGTTTGCTTACTGAGTTTGATGTCTTGTGACAGGATCTGGTCTGTTCATTACGACAGTCCCTCATGAGATGGACTGGACGAGTGTAAAACATCTCCCTTCACAAACGCATGCGTAGTTACGCACCGACTTTGGTGTGCTTTATTAAAACCTATAGATCGCAACATTTGGGCAAAGAAAACAATTAATATGGATTTGTTTGAATGGCTAAAACCTTAACCTTTTGTCTGGAACAGCATCTAATATATAGATGCTGGTCATATAATTAGAATATCATCAAAAAGTTGATTTATTTCGCTAATTCCATTCAAAAAGTGAAACTTGTATATTATATTCATTCATTACACACAGACTGATATATTTCAAATGTTTATTTCTTTTAATGTTGATGATTATAACTGACAACTAAGGAAAATCCCAAATTCAGTATCTCAGAAAATAATATAACTTTATAATAATAAAAAAAATTAAACTAAAAATTATGAAAATGAAAAGTATGAGCATGTACAGCACTCAATATTTAGTTGGGGCTCCTTTTGTCTGAATTACTGCAGCAATGTGGCGTGGCATGGAGTCGATCAGTCTGTGGCACTGCTCAGGTGTTATGAGAGCCCAGGTTGCTCTGATAGTGGCCTTCAGCTCTTCTGCATTGTTGGGTCTGGCCTATCACATCTTCCTCTTCACAATACCCCATAGATTTTCTATGGGGTTAAGGTCAGGCGAGTTTGCTGGTCAATTAAGAACAGGGATACCATGGTCCAGGTACTGGTAGCTTTGGCACTGTGTGCAGGTGCCAAGTCCTGTTGGAAAATGAAATCTGCATCTCCATAAAGTTGGTCAGCAGCAGGAAGCATGAAGTGATCTAAAACTTCCTGGTATACGGCTGCGTTGACCTTGGACCTCAGAAAACACAGTGGACCAACACCATCAGATAACATGGCACCCCAAACCATCATTGACTGTGGAAACTTTACACTGGACACTTTACTCCAGCTGCAGTCCACTCTTTGTGTATCTCCCCCAGATTTTTGTTTCACAATCTTCTCCAGGGTGCGGTTATCCCTATTGCTTGTACACTTTTTTCTTCCACATCTTTTCCTTCCCTTCGCCCCTCTATTAATGTGTTTGGACACAGAGCTCTGTGAACAGCCAGCCTCTTTTGCAATGACCTTTTGTGTCTTGCCCTCCTTGTGCAAGGTGTCAATGGTCATCTTTTGGACATCTGTCAAGTCAGCAGTCTTCCTCATGATTGTGTAGCCTAGAGAACTAGACTGAGAGACCATTTAAAGGCTTTGCAGGTGTTTTGAGTTAATTAACTGATTTGAGTGTGGCACCAGGTGTCTTCAATATTGAACCTTTTCACAATATTCTAATTTTCTGAGATACTGAATTCGGGATTTTCTTTAGTTGTCAGTTATAAACATCAAAAAATTATAAGAAATCAACATTTGAAATATATCAGTCTTTGTGTAATGAATGAATATAATATACAAGTTTCACTTTTTGAATGGAATTGGTGAAATAAATCAACTTTTTGATGATATTCTAATTATATGACCAGCACCTGTATAGTGGTAAAGTGTCATGGAGTCTATGATAATTTTTTTAATTGATTCATGGTTATGGTGGCATGAAGACAGTCGAGTTGGCCAAATGTGTCAATGCTTCCTGAGAGAGTCAGCCATTAATCTGGTGCACAGATAGATGTAAGTGAAACACCAGGATCATTTGAAATCAAAGATGACATTCATAGCAAACACTGAAACAAAGGCGCTTTAATGTTAAGGGACTTTACCCTTCACCTTCAATTAAATAATTTTCTCACTGTACGTTTGGATAAAAGGCTGATGGAGGGTTAAATGAATCAGACTGGCCAGTATATATCAACAAACCATTTTCCCTTCACACCTCAGAGCTACTAGTCTCGTAAATTGAGACTTTGAATTCTCACACACATGGCTTTTTGCTTGCCGGTAGTCAATATGACTATGAGATGTCTGTAATGAGATCCTTCATTGAACAGTTTGAGAGTCCATGCATCCTGCCAAACGCAATGCTTGATGGTCTGTTCTCCTCATGCGCTCACTTAGTTTTCTTTGATGTTGTTTTTGTTTAGTTTTTTTTTTTTGACTGGAGAGTAGTGACACGGTTTGCATATGCTCTCCATTGGGATATGAACATCGCATTGCTCTCCAGTGCAATACGTGCACGTTGCATGCTATATATTATTATTATTAGTAGTAGTAGTAGTAATAGTAATAGTAGTATTTAATATTTGAATAATCATAAGAACGTTAATGTAAGAATAATAATTACAATTGTATTATTGCGTTCTTGTTATTAATAACAATAATAATAAAAAGTGTTATAACAAATTATTATTATTATTATTATTATTATTATTATTATTATTATTATTAGTCATTACTATTATGGATGTTTAAAATTTTATTTATTAGTGAAAAAGATTGAATATTCTAACAATATTTATAATGTAATCATATTATAATATGTGTATTATTACCACATTCATACTACTACTACTACTACTAATAATAATAATAATAAATGTGTAATAAATATTGTGTAAATATTTATTATTATTTTTATTATTATTATTACATTTAATACATTTTTTATAAAAATAATAATTTATCATTAATAATACAAATAATAACAATAATAATAATGCATTTCTAATGAATACTATGAACAAATACATATTTCATCAGCATTATCATCTTCGCCATTTTAAAATGATTATAATAAATAAGATTAGTATTAGTGTGAATCCAAAACAATCAGATCGGTTTGTTTTGTAGTAATGACATTATGCCTTGCATATAACCAAATGTTTCTGCCAAATTTCATGTACGCTGCTTTAATCAACCACAGGGTTATCCGAAACATTCAAATCACTTAAAAGATGACTGATCTAAGGATGGCGAGGCAGTGCACGCAGGCCATTCATCAGCAGTAATTACATTACATCACAAGCACGCACGCTGCGAGGCCGCTCTCGCTTATGGTCATTCTCTCTCTTTCTGTGGCCAAATGAAAACCACAAATGTATGTACCCAATCTCGCTGATGTTGTGGAATCATAAACATTGTCATTCAACATTACAAGGACTAGTTGCGAACACAGGACAGCATGTTTTTGTTGGGTAGCGTATTCACTCCCCCCTTGTTCCAGAGTCACGAACTCAACCACTTCAGTTTTGTATACGATGGCAGAGAATCTACGACTGCATATCCTTTCTTTGTTCTTTTATTTATGATTCCAGCATCAAGTTCTTTCCCAACTGACAAACCTCTAATTGGATCTGCAGACAGCCATCTTCAGTTTGGAACCAGACTGCAGCTTTTCTCGATTAATGTGCAATTGAACCGGACCAGAGTAGCGCAATTTAGAAAATCTGTTTTCTTTATTAGGAAACGATCAGAAACCAACAACCTGGTAAATCGCAAACATATGTGGAGAGACCCTGACCAGGCCCTATGCCTTTCTGCACCTGTAGCGATGCCGGATTGGTCATTTCTATGCATAAATCTATGACTTGCGCCAAAAGTTGAGATTACATTCGCTCAAAGGGCGCATTGCATGATTGTATGACAGCCAGGTTGGCGGGCACAATGATGGCCTGCAACTGCAGAGCTCATCAGGTGGAAAGATATTCGGAGGGTTAGTTTCCCTTTTCTTTTGTCTGTTTAATCACTTAAGGCCTGGACATGACAGAGAATTGGACGAGAGTCCCCTTCGAGGTCCCTGGCGTAAGATCCCGCTCCAGCCGTAGTTAAGTGATGTCTTTTGGAGCCGATGCCGTTTTAGTTATTTCTTTTGTTTTGGGCTCCAAGGAAAATCTCCACCAGAGCAGATGGTGGGGTAGGCAGAAGTAAAAACAAGAGACAGGTGAGACGTTTTCTCCAGGAAACCTCAGAAGGCTCATCACGGACTGCTGATCTTCCAACTCCTTCAGAATATTTTAGTGTTTTTACTTCTTATTGCGACCTAAGAAACTTGCAGCGTTGCACTCCAGTCCATCGTGAGTCCAATAATCATGTCAGATTATCTACGGCTTCAGCTTCCAGAGATGTTTTACTTTATAGATCAGGAAGAGTCTAAATGATTCAGTTGTAAAGAGCCAAAGGATGCAAATAATTTTTCATTGGTCTATTTACATATGGCTGGAAAATAGCTAATGTGAAGGTTTGCTTCAATTTTTTTTAAATGTAAAAAAAAAGAGTTCTCCTAAATAGCAGTAGGTTTGGAACAAATTGAGGGTGAGAAAATAATGACAGAATTAAAATTTTGGGGTGAACTATCTCTTTGAGTTGTTATAGGGTACAATGATAGTCTTCCAATCTATTGAGATGTTAACATTTGGCAGCTGGATCATTGGTTCATTGAAAAATATAGGACGTGTTAAAACCACATACCCGCAAGAATCACATACTCTGGGTTGCCATGGAAACACATTAAAATATGTAAATTTCATTCATACTATATTTTAGCGTACATTCTTAGAACGGGTATCCAAATGTTGTAGTAGCAGAACCACTTTTTGTTCCTCAAAAATTATTTCAGCGATCAGTCCCTTAAAGAACCATTTTCTTAATAATCTGAAGAACATTTTTCCACTGTAAATAACCTTTTGTGCAATGGAAAATTTCCATACTTGGAATTCTTGCTCTGCTTTTAACCCATCCAAGTGCGCACACACACATATAGCAGTGAGTAGTGAACACAAACCCAGAGCAGTTGGCAGCGGTGTCCCTTACTCAAGGGTCTCACCTCAGTCATAGTATTGAGGGTGGAAGAAAGCATGGGTCATTCACTCCCCCACCTACAATCCCTGCCAATACCAAGACTGAAACCCACAACCTTCGGGTTACAACTCTGACTCTCTAACCATTAGGCCACTACTGCCTCACAAAGATATTTTACATTAAAGAAAATGTGCATTATATAGCTGTGAGTTTCCTCTGCATAAAATGTGAATATGCTATTTATATGCACAGAACATTTATTAACTTTTGAACTAAGTGGTGAATTAGGCAGATGTAATTTTCATGAGAAGTTCTCATTTGAGTATAAAAACAAATAACAATTTTTATCGAATAGAAACCATGATATGACCTAAAACGACAATATATATATATCACTCACGTATAAATCTTTTTTGATAGTTTTATATTTTATTTTAGAGCTCATTCATTTTTATTATTTTGAAAAGAGAAGACCAGACCAGATTGTCTTTAAAATTTCACCTTTTGTGTTCCAGGGAAGATGGCAAGTCATACAATTTTGATGACGAATTTGACAGATTTTTCATTTATTCTCCTAAAGCACACCATGAAACATTTCGTTTTACATCCACTGGCATTAACCAGCAAATCTGTGCTTGCATTTTGGACTTGGATGATATAACTCCAGCTTCCTTGTCTATTTCGGAACCTACTCCCACCACTTTGTGTAATGTAACCCAGCACTGTTCTCCATCATCCTCTCTGTATTTCTGGCTCCAGAGGTCCTGTGAAGAATTGCTGTCCACTTTTGTCCTTCAGACCAGGCCAGAGAACAGGTGGTGAAGCCAACTCCAGCAGCCTTTCTTTCACTTTAGCTTTCTGCATACTTGAAAACGAGCCATGTGGCGCGCAGAGCCGCACTGAAGTTGAAGGTAGGGCTGGGTCAACACGGGCACAGGATGGAGAAAGTCTTTCAGGAAATTCCTGCACAGAACAAAACATTTGACACAAAGCCTGGTCTTAAAACTGATTGTTACATTTCTCACTCCTTCTCTCCAGTGATTTCCGTGCCATATGTTAGATTTAAAATTTTTGAAGTATGAATGAACCCAATGCCCTTTTTTATCATACCAAAAGCCAGTGCTTTGCTAACAGCATTGACCTTTTTACAGGACCAAGTTTTGCTGTTAGTGGAGGCCTTCTTGCTAAATGATTTGAACACACATGATGGTAACTGACAGCATATGTTCTTGATGAAGTGCAATATGGAAACTATTCCTTCTCTCAAATGTAATTTCAAAACCGCAGGTGTCCAAATACATGAGAATCTGTGGAGTGTTCCTTCATTCCAGTTGATGGGGTCAAGCAAATAAAGAGGGAGGAAGGATAATGACTGATGCAGTCACTTTGAAATGACCCCAGTGGATTGGAAATATCGGAAAAATCTCACTGCTGCTCTTCACAAAGCCATTATTAAGTATTCAAATCAGTGGCGAACCATACCATAACATTTCTGATGAATATGTCCCTCATTGTGGCCCATTCATGATGTATATTCTCACCATTTGGAATTTGTTTCTCAATTTTCTGAATTTCTTTCTCAGAATTGCAAGAAACAAAGTATAAACTTAGACATAAACATATATATAAAATATATAAACTATATCTCAGAATTGCTCAATTAAACCTAAGAATTGTGAGAAAATGCAAAAAAAAAAACAACCCAAAAAGTGAGATGTTAACGCAGTTGTTTATAACTATATAAATTGGTAATTCTGAGAAGAGAAGTCTGAATTTTGAGATATATAGTTGCAATTGTGATTTAAAAAAAAAAAAATCAATTGTGACATAAAAAAACAACCTTGTGTCATAAACACAATTCTACTAGAAAGACACAGAAAGGGAGATAAAACTCAAGAGTATTTATTTACAGAACCAATACAAAGAACATAATTATTTTTGGCATAGACCCCATCCGTAGCTTGAATCAGACGTTGTAGATTTATAAGTATTCCTGATGAAGACAAAGGCAGGGCGGAGCCTACCCTCACATGGAGGGGGTCAACCTGGTGGTGGTGGGGGGGTTGGAGGGAAATGACGTGGCAATATCAGCAAACACAATGAAGGGTGAGTAGTGGGCATTTATATTCCTTTTGTTGAGTGCCGATTGGCTAGATCTAACTGTTATATGCGACATGGCATTAAGTCTTCCTAGTAGAACTTGCGCTGATGCTTCCATTTCTTGAAAGAAAAAAAAAATTGGCGAGATATAAAAAATTAGGAAAAAGCGCAAAATTGCTAGATGTTAACACAGTTAACTCGCAATTGCAAAACATAAACTGTTAATTCCGAGAAGAAAAGCCTGAATTGTAAGATACAAATTCAGTATTGCGTGAAGTAAACTGAATTTTGAGACTAAAAAGTCGCAATTACATTTTGTTTTTCCTGTGGTAGAAACAAGCTTTCATATTTTTGTACCTTTGTTCAAATAAAGACATCTACAAGTCTTTTAATCATTTATGAGATCAAGATTGTATCTTGATTATGAGTGTATATTGATTATACATATGCAATCATTGATATACAGTACTTAATTTTAACTTTAATATACATAAAACAAGTATATTACAGTATATATATATATATATGTATATATATATATATATATATATATATATATATATATATATATATATATATATATATATACAGAGCTGGGTAGATTACTTATGAATTGTCATCAGTTATTGATTACAGATTACATCTAAACTTTTAGATTACACATTTTTGATAACATAATCTGATTACTTTTGAATTACGTTTAGATAAAATTGTTGCTATTTTTTTTATTTTATTTGATATCACATATATTGAATAAGCCTAATCTTATACTATTTTGACAGATACAAAAAAAATATATAATCCGAAATATATATTTAATTCACCAACAAGAGCTTTTTTTTCAAGTGCAAAGTATGGACAGTTAATACTTAAAAAATACTAACACTAATGAATTTAGGAAACAGCTAACTTATAAAAACTAACATTGAAAAACATTAAATTCACAGCAATAGCACTGCTAGGTCAAATATTTAATCTCAAAAAACAAACAAACAAAAAAACACACTAGAAGTGTATATGACTGTATTAATGAAAAACATCAAACAATAGCTACACTTCAAACATGAATTTTGAAAAAGACTAAATTCACACAGCAATGAAATTTCTATCCATCTAAAAAAATGTAAGTGCATAGTAATAATGAGGAAAAGACAAACAATAACAACATTACCAAAATGTATATTAATATAGCTCACAACAATAACATTGGTAATATATATATATATATTAGGGTGGTAATGGTACGCAAAAATCATGGTTCGGTTCATTTTCGGTACAGTAAGGGAAAGAAATGCAAACATTTAACTGCAGGTTGTTTATTACTATAAATTTTTTTTAACAATTTGTTTACACTTTTTTTAAACACTTTTTAAGTATATATATATATATATATACATATAATAATATATATATATATATATATATATATATATATATATATATATATATATAATAAAAAGAATAAGAAATAAAATACTGCTGCAAAGTTCTCCACTAAATAAAATACTCTCAGTCTCAAATATAATGAAAAATATAAATACATAACTATGATTACAGTGCAGCATTACCAATCCCAGCTTGTAGGCCTGCACATGTTTAATATATATATATGTATATATATATATATATATATATATATATATATATATAACTTTTCCAAAGTGTAAAGTGCAGCAACAACAGTTTCAGTTTTTAGACCTTCTCAGATTTCGTTATTAGGTTGGCCCGATCGGAATTAAGAGCAAAGGTCTGTTTAAATGCAGACGGGAGCTGCGTATGAATTACGGTCGTTTTTTTCCTAGTTGTAGTGATGTTCACACTCGCGTGATGCCTTTTGAAAACTTTAGAATCAGCTGCTGGGCGGGATTTGTGCTGAACGCGGAGACTTCCGCCACTTACTATGTTCGTGTGGAAACACGAATATGTACCTATGTTCCGCACACAAAATATTGCATTCGGTCATATATAGGAGGAGGCATAATGCTGGTGAGTCCATACCTTCCATTTGTTTCGATGTGGTTGGTTATTCTGTCACACATTGTTGAGGAATGATAACAGCAGACAGAGTATCATATCTCACATATCACAACTAAAATAACCGACCACCGATTGAACAGAAATAGGACTATAAGTACTTGTACACACATGATAAATGAGAACACTAAGGAGGAACAGCTGGATTAACTAATAAGAAACCATGGAAAGCTCATAACAGACAAGACAGGAACTTAAATAAACGTAATCGTGACAATTATAAGTACATTTATATTTTGTAAAGTAAATTTACCTGATTTTTTTATATTTTAACTGGATAATTAGACAGAAATGCTTTAAAATGTTGATGTATGGAAAGCATCAAATAAACAACCTGGACTAGCATAAAAACTGATCTTTTTAGCAGGGCACTCAAGCTTTCAGGGAATAGTTTGGGCAGTAAGTCATTTAAATGAAAGCACGTTAGGAAAAACTACAAAGACAGCTCTTGGCCTACATGTCAGCTAAATAAATTGAAATGAAGATCGTCTTGTATGTCTGATGGAAAGATGGTCAGAAGCAATTTTGTTTTGCTCAGTAATCAGGTCACCAAATGATCTTTCTTAGCACAATATTCCTTTGTTGACAAGTGGAAGACAAAGGTTTTTTTTTTTTTTTTTTTTTTTAACACTTGCCCATTGGCACACAGGGACCCCCATTGCATTCCCCACATCAAATTTCACTGTGAAAAGTTGTATATTTTGAGTTATTGAAGAATAATTCGATAATATTTTATTATTTATTTATTTTATTGTGCCTTTTATTTATGTGTACTACTTTTCAAATGCCTTTTATTTATATATTTTGTTCTGTTTTATTGTTGTCTGAGAAATGTAAGTGTTACTTATATACTATTATAGTATTTATTATTATTATTATTATTATTATTATTTCAAACATCAGTTTAACTTTAGTCTAACTTTTAAGGAATTTTGTTATTGTGATATAGTTTTTATTTCAGTTTGAAATGTAGTAATTTTAATACTTAAATGAAAATTATAACTGTTTCTTTAGCAACTAAATTAAATAAGTTGTTTAAACTTTTCACCTAATATTTATATTTTATTTTATTTTATTTCAGCTTTCAGTTACAAAAAAAAGAAGATCCTTAATAGTTTTAGTTTTACTAAATGAAAATCTATCATAAAATATTATTACATATATAAAACACAAAAAATAATAAAATAGTCAGAGTAAAATCATCAGAAACCATTTCAATACTGATTGTGTGAAAATAATTTATATCCGTTATACTCAACCATTGGCATCAACAAAGGTTGTATACTTGAAGACAAAAAGAAGACAACAGTGTCCATGAAGAGACTTAAGATGCGATATGTGTAGAAATCAATGACATTTTGTCAAATTAGGCATAAAGTGCTAATTGTTAACTGTAAGTCAATTTTGCATACACACTGTAAACTGCTAAATATAAAATGAGCCTTAGTAAGACAGCAATGTCAGGCATTTTAGTCCAAATAATCTTACAGTGTCACTTCCACCACTCTCAATTCCATAGCTGAAGTACCATTTGGCTGCACAAAGCATCTTTATCCGCTGACATTCAGTGTGGATGCTAAACTCAGAGCTAGCATGTTGCTATTAGTCATCTGAGGTAAAAGAGACAAGAAAAAAAGAGCGGTTTCCCTTGTCTTTCTCTTTCACATGATTAATGTGCTATAGGAGTATGTGTTTTGGCTTCAATAAATCACATAGTGGAGCGATGGAAATAAGTTTGGTGTTGAAAAGCGAATAACATTGCGTCTGTATTTGTGTGTACCGTTTCTCTGCTGGAGGCGACTTTCAAGACATTGTTTTGGAAATACTGACTGTCAGTTTTTCTTTGAGGTCAACGTATCTCTCCCACTGGGTTGAGATTTGACAAATCACATGGAGGAAATACCCTGATCTTCTCGGTGCCGGGATTCCCTGAGTGAGGGAGCTGGATGGAGACACGGCCTGCTTGGAGAAGATGCCTGGCTCCCAAGTAAGCGTGTGAGAGAAAGAAAGAGAAGAAACAAGATTGATGGTGCTTGTCTCTGTTGCTTATTGGTGAGTTACACTCATTGGGATCGTAATGGTGATACCAGTCACTCTGCTATTTTTATTTCTTCCAGCTCTCAGTTCATTTAACATTACAAGATCCAGATTCTGACTGGGATAATTTACTTTAGTGGGCATTTGGAATATCAGAAGGGACACAAATGTGACTCTTTCACTACTACTCCTACTACTACTACTACTATTAGTATAATGATTAACACCAACAATAAGATGATGTACAGATTTATTGTATTTTAACAGATTTGTTTTTGCTATTTTATACTTCTATCTGTTATCCATCCACCCATCAATCCATCCATCCATCCATCCATCCAACTAGCCTGGGACATGCTATCAATGTGTTAAATCATGCTAAAACGTTAGCAGTGTGCTGAATCATGCTAACGACATACTAGAAACATAATAATCATGTTAGAAACATGCTAGCAGCATGCGACTATTATCTTGAACTGTTAATTTGTGAAATAAACATTCACTTGTGATAAAAGACCACTCTAAATTGAGGTAGACATATGCATTTTCTTTAAAGATGCTTTGTAACAATGTTATGTAAATTGCAAAAAGCACTATACAAATACATTTTTATATAATAATAATAATAATAATAATAAAAGTAGTAGTAATAGTAGTGCTAGTAGTATAATCATTTGTTTATAATACTAATGATTATACTAGCAATACTATTATTTTATTATTATGACCCATTTAATTCAAATTCACAATATTATATAAACATCTTTGTTTGTGATCTTTGTTTGACTATGGTTACATTTTGAGGAGAACAGTGAGAAAATACAATTTAAACACTACGTGGTACACCATGTTTTCCTCTGGCTTTAGAACATTTCTTAAATTACTTTTATGAATTTAGTTCCAAGGAATTAACAAAATTGTTGTGGTGCTTATGAGCAAAAAACCAACCAAACAAACAAACAAAAAACACTGTTATTAAAACATTTTTGTAAGTTTTTGTGAAAAACACTCTCACTTCCACTTAAATATCATCATTTTGGTTTTGAAGCATCACGTGAACAAACTGCACATCTGGTTTTCAGTCTTTGAAGAGGAAAAAGATGAAAACAAATGGATACTATACGCCTCCAAAAAAGAAAAAAATAAAGAAAAAAAATGGGGTGGAGGTTCAAAAAGAGAATGGGATAAATAACAAAACTAGTGAAGGATAGTTCTGTGTTATGGACTGAATCTTTTTAGTGCTCGTCTATCTTGTGGTTCATAGACCATGTGCTACCTATTGAAAGCTTCAATCAAATCCACTGGTTTTCCATGAAGTCTTGGAGTCAGTGTCAAAGGGTCAGTGTTTGGCTAGTTTGCATGTTTTGTTAGCCCTTGAAAGCAGATGTGACTTTTTAAATATCATTGAAAATATGTTGAATTGGTTATTGTGTGGATGTGCATGTGTGTCTGTGTGTCTGTGGTTAAAAAAATAAAATAATAATAATAATAAAAAAATTAAAAAAAAAATATATATATATATATATATATATATTAATCTCACCACAACTAATCGAGGACATTTAAACACATACATGCACATAAAATGAGAGCAATACTACATTTAGCATTTTCCTGTAAGGTCTTAGCACTTGAGCAACCATTAATAAACTAATGATCAAATTTGTAACTAAAGTCTCGTCAGTAAACCCAGAGCCCCTTTAACAACAAACCAAAGTGTATTTGTGAACTTTCCCGAGGTCCTCCCAGCACGTGTTGGGACCTAAATTGGACACTGGACTTGTCGCAGGAAGCTTAATTCTTCCTGGCTGCATTCTTGCTGACACGCCAGGCATGGACCATGCAATGGCTACTTTGAATGCAGCTGTGCGAAGATTAAAGTAAGCTGTAAAGTCTGCAGGGAGAGAGTTAATGCTTTGCTGTCTAAAACAGCCAGGTAAAGTTGTGAGGGTGGCCTGCAATCAATGAGTTTCGGTAAAGCGTCTCATAATCTGCAGCCTTTTATCAGTCGAAGCTGTTCAGGACCTTGTCACCCCATTTAAAGTCTTTCCGTCATCGTAAAATCCTCATGCCCTTAAAATCCCTATCTGGACTCTAGACCCATTTCCCCACAAAGTCTATACCCACTCATAATTCATTGAATTGGCTACAACATTAGGTTGCATAATGGCATTGTTTTTTATGTAAAAGTTGTGGAAAACTGTGACCAAACAGATTGTTTTGCCATTTGTGCATATTTGGACACAGTATGTCGCTCTTTAATTCTGTTGTCAACCCAAACTAATGTTTATATCTTTCTATCGCTCTCTTATACGCTCTCCCATTTTTTCTTTTGGTTGTAAAGCTAATAAAGTCACCAAGAGGGATTTTTTTTTTCTTTTTTTTTCTCTAGCATTGTGGTTTTTGAAGAATGTCCCTGTATTTGGTTTGGCAGGGCAAACCCCTCTCTTTGTCTAGCTCTGGAAAAGTATAGTAATGCAGTAAAGCATGTATTGATGTTTATTTTTATCATTTGAGTTGGTGAGAAGAGGCAAGTTAAGTGGAGATTAATGGTAGTCAAATTCCCAGTGGTCAACGAGACCCAAGTGTTAACAGACCCACCTGAGAGACTGTTTCACTGTATTCTCTAGAAATCAAAAAAAAATAAATAAAAGAAGAAAAAAAAAAGTGGCACGGATGCACATGATTAAAAAAAAAGAGACAAATTTCAGGGTTTTTTTTATTATTGTAAAATACATACAGAAGAAAACAAATCCAGAACAACAACCAACAGTTTCATCTTACAAACAAATTCCATGAAAATACGGATAAGTCAGAGAAACTCTGCCAAGGGATTGGCAGGGACAAAACTGTACAAAGTGTGGGACCCAGATAAGCTCTTCTTGAAGTATTACGATCTTCAAGACTCCTTGAAAGTATTCAGTGGGATAACACTCAAAAAAAGTTTTTTATTTTATTTTATTTTTTCAACTTGTATTATAGTTCACAAGCTTAAAGGGGAAGGATTTTTTATTCTCTCATAGGTTTCCTGAAAAAAATACTCTCTCCATATACATATAAATATATTTGTGCTGTGCAA
The DNA here is from genome assembly GCF_963082965.1 of Carassius carassius. Lineage (NCBI taxonomy): Eukaryota > Metazoa > Chordata > Actinopteri > Cypriniformes > Cyprinidae > Carassius > Carassius carassius. Next base: position 14,711,843 of record NC_081802.1, on the reverse strand, counting down.
ATTGCAAGTGTAAGGCTGTCCTTACAATCTAGGACCATAAAATATACCAGGACTTACATTGGAAGACTATATGTAAGTCCTATATGTAAGTCCATAGTACAAAGCATCTGAGTGAATATTATTTGCATGTTTCATGTGTGTTTGTAAAGGAAATGATTATGTTCATCCCAACCCGTTGTAAGCAAAGACGTGTCGTCGTCTTGAGTCCATTGTGTCTATTCTAGTGTGGGCAACCTGACTTGTTGAGCCAGTACAATGTGTCCATAAAAGCAACATTACAAAGAGTCCCAGCTATACATATCATCTCACATATCAGAGACCTAAACTAATACAGCTGCCTCTGGTGGTAGACAAAAGCCCAGGCTGTCTTTAAAGCACTTAATAAAAGCCTGGCCCTTTCTCACTGGAAGAAAGCCAATGAAGAAACCACAAACTTTGATAAATAATATTACACAAAATATCAAAATAGTTTCAGGGAGCCAGCTTCCCAATATTTAAACAAGTATTTTTACCTTTCTTTCTTTTATTGTTTTGTTTTGTTTATCACTTCAATGTATCCAAAGTGTTTTTCTCATAATTAAGTATTTATTGATTTATTTTTCTTTGTTCTAATTATTGCATGATAAATAACAATATGAGGCACTGTTCTGCTATTACATGCCACAAATGCACTCAAAAGTATTCCCTGACATTGATCCTATACACTATTATACATGGTATTAACTTTGGTGACATAGGCTGAGGAGTGACCAAACTCACCATCATTGGTGGGGGGAAAACAGTAAAAAAAGAAAAAAAAGAAAGAAGAAGCCTGTCATGTGACCTTAGCAGGCACCAACCCCAACCAATGAGAGTTATTATTAAGGGTTCCTTGCAGACACTTGCTCCGGTCCTACCATTTCCCTGGGATTGGCGTACCGCATTCGTACCATGCGACATAGGTGATATGGGAGTTTCCACCTATCTGGCCGAAGTGGACTGGCTCTTGTCTCATTGCCCTGTAGAAGCCTGAAAATCATCAAGAAAAGCATTAGACTCCAACCAATAATCATTTACTCACACTTGTATTTGAAACCTGTACAATGTCCCCTCAACACAGTTTTGAACTGGCCAGTTGCTTTTTTCCATACAATTAGTTTACATGGGGACTAGAGATTTCAAGCTTCAAAAAGAAAGCAGCTAAAAGTATATATGACATATATCATACGATAAGATTTGTGTGAATAGTGCACTCTTAACTTCTACAAGTGGATCATGATTTGCTGAGTTCAGAAGCGGCTCAATACAATTCAAGAATGAATCATTTGGAATAGCTTTTTGAATTGGATCGAATTATTCTCATTCTAGGTTTGGAACACCAAAACGTTGAGTACATAATCAGATTTATTGCATATGTCAACTGAAAGCACAATTACATCATATTTGTGGTTTCTTGTAGTTGAAATACCTGGCCTGTTTGGTAGCTGGTCTGCAGGGAGCTGAGTGCCCGTTCTTCCATCCAGGAATGAGTCCACAAACTGGCAGTGGTCTTCACCGTGACCTGTCTGGTCTCCAATATTGTAGAATTTACCTGAAGGGATGAGGATGAAAGGAGTTGGCCATTTATGATCTATTCTAGCTTCATTTGAACCCAATATACAGTATGCATCAGTGTTCGAAAGACTGACCATTAAGGGAGTCGCTCAGGTAGATCTTGTATCGTAGGGAGTTGCAGAGTTGGATGCCAACAAATTTGCGGTACCACGTCCTCTTGACATACTGCTTCCCGTTGCACTCAGAATAGGAGTCGGTTTTGAATGGGAACTGGGTCCAAATGGCATCTTTACCTGAACAGCATGCCGAGAAACCCCAAGATGTTATTTTTATAAACTGACAAGGCCATATATTATGTTCTGACACAGGCTGTATAAAACATTGTTATTTTCAGTGGTCTTCTGAAGAGATAACTGGAGTACAGACACCATTTTTGTTTATACACATATTAGCAAAGGCCTGCTGGAAATGAAGAGCTGAGGGGCTGCTCAATTAATTTATGTTTCTATTAGCTCCTGTCATAACCTCATTTTACTATTGGCTAACTTTGCTCCCTATATCAATTGTTCCATTACTCTATAAATTTCATCTGGAAAAGAAAATACACAGGAAGAAATCAAGGGAGATTGATATCAAACTGGCCTATTCTTGCAGCTAAATGAGTGCAAGAAAGTAATGAGGTCCTTATTTGAGAGCAGAAATGGAGGAGGATGGTATTATCCATTTGCCACTCTTGGGTAAATCTTATGTCTGGCTGAGAACTTGGTATGGAAGAAGTGAATTCATAGAAAGTCTCCACAGCTTTTTTACCCATTCTTTTTCTTACTTTCCTCTCTTTACATTATCCATTCATTCAACAGATAGGAAGTTTTCACCTGAGAGAAATAGTGTGCAAAGATGAAACGCGTACCTGAAACGTTCTCGCTTACCCGCGGATCCGCTGCAAGAGACAACAGGGAGAAATTAGGAGAAATCAGAAATTATGGTTTTGTTTTAGAGCCACCTGGTCGTAGAGACAATCATAATGATCTGTAGACCATAGGAAAGTTGCTGACACAAATCAGCCAACTCTGCATTGGCTATCCATGGGTGGGCATAATGCCTTACGTGAAAAAAAGAAAAAAAAAATTCAAAAAATTCCAACAAACAGAAAATACTGTGCTTTCCAGTGGATTTTGAATATCCCTTATGAAGAGAGATCAGCTGGCATGAACTAACCTGCCGGATCTGCCAAAGCTATAGGGGAGAGACTGAGCCTCATGGGCTTTGGCGGTAAGAGCTCATCATTCAGTTTTCGTCTATTTCTTTCCCATCATCGCACATATGGACTCTCTTTCTTTCCTCATTGCCTTTGCCCTGCTTTCCATTATGTTGCTAGTCTCTTTTTCTTATGCAGGCCAGACAAGGTTTAAAACTAAAGCCCCCTCCCATAAAACATGGTGATGATATGAGTCTTTATTTGTTCCTTTTTTATATGATATGTTGTAAGTGAGCTTGTAAGACAGGAAAAGGCTGGCTGTGTGACAACACTCCAGGGGTGCATCTGCAGGCAGTGATAGGGCCAAACAATGCTGAAGTCATTATATTAATGACAAACAATTTATTAGATATATCTCTAAGAGATAAAGAAGAGGTCATAAATATTTGCGGACTTGCACAGACATTCTACAAGAAAAAAGAAAAGAAAAGAAAAGAAAATGCATTACCTGACTCTGTGTTGAAAGTCACTGGTTCACTGGACGGCCCTTCTCCAAGTTCATTCTTGGGCTTCACCTTGAATTCATAACTGTCAGATAAGATAAAGACAGGTAATGGGACATTAGGTAAATTAATTTCAGTTCTATTGATATGCCCCTGACACAGCAGTGAATCTGCTTAATTCAAAATTATTTAAAAAAGATTTCTGTATCGGAAACCTTGTGGGATGTTGTCAAATTCTGCGCAAAATGAGGTTCTTATTTCCCGTCTTCTGAGCCCTGACACTTGATATATTTATGCTGCAGTCTGAAGACTCAACGTCTGTGGGCCCCCTTTAATGGATCCTCCATGTGTGATGTAGAGACATTACCAAGGCCCACGTGCCTTGAGATGCAGTCCATAGGTTTATATTCTGTCTCCAGATCTTGAGCCTAAATTCAGTCTCATTAAAAAGCTAGCAAGTGTGGTGGCTCCCCTACAGCCAGACCACAGAGCACGTGTCCAAACCTCACCTTTTCACCTCGTCCAGACCTCAGGAAGTGTAAGTCCTAATACCCCTGGTATTTGACACCCACATCAACTAAAATACATCTACCAAATTCAGCAGGGTTCCTTAAATAGAGAGGTTGGAGTTCTGTATTGAGACTGTACCTTCTCTCTGGTTTGAGGTTCTCCACAGCTGTATGAGTCTGGTTGGTGGTCAAAATGGAAACCTGTTCACCATCAGGACCTTTAGTAGTTGAGATAACCTCATATTCTGTGAAAAAAAAGAAATAAAAGGAAATGGATTTGGGACTGACTGACTGAGTATTGAAAGGTATTGCTTGACTAGAAGAAGGTAAGAATTTGACCAAAGTTTACCAGTCAAAGTAGAGATTTAGTGTTCAACTGATCATAATTGAGAATTAGAGTTTTACTCACTCATTGTAGATGAATAGTGTTTTATTGATCAAGGTCAAATGTTAGTGTTTGACTGAATAAAATCAAGGCTGACCAGTCAAATTAGAGGGTAAGTGTTTGACGGATTAAGGTCAAGGGATAGTGTTTGACCAAAGGTCAAGGTTTAGTAGTTGAGTATTCAAAGTGGAACTTTAGTATTTGACAGATCAAAGTCAATGGCTAGTGTTTGACTGACTCTAAATAAATGGTCAGTTTTTGACTCATCAAAGGCAATGGTTTTTGAGTCATGTCCTAAACTTTCACTTTGATTAATTGAAGACAAGGATCAGTTTCATTTTAACACCACAATATATCACACATTACATTCCTCAGATAGAAACCAATCGATATTAGACCATGGTTTTCCTTTCACAGTTCATCCCTCAATCCTACCTGTCGTCTCATTATCTGTTTTCTCCCAATCAAGAATAATGAAGGAGGGGCATCCTTCCACGGTTACAACAGTGAGGTTGGATGGGGCTGTTCTTGGAGGGTTGGTGACATTTTGTTCTCCAGGCTCCTCCTCAGGGAAGTAACTCAGAGAGGTGGTGATGGAGCAGGGTTCATCTGGCTTCTTATCTGTCTTATAGACCACATGTGGAGCTGGACAACAACATATTTATGTTTAAATTCAGGCTCTTCTTTGCTTTGGCTCTGAAACTCAGATTTGCATCATTCAGAGTCCTTGGAATGTACAGCTACAGCAGTTAAGAAAGTCTTATTACCAATGTAGCGTTCTTTGCCCATGGCATCAACTTTAGAAGCAGGAACAGAGCTGAATACTGAAGAGTTCTCCCATGTCTCAAATCGGGGTGCTAAGACACCAAACATATGAACAAACAGTGTCGACTATATCAAAACTATTGTTAACAGATTGTTTCACCTTCAGCATAACATTGAAGAATAATACAAAACATCAAATGAAGACAAACCTTTCACTGTGGGAGATGTTGTGGTCTTTGGTTTGGTTGGCTTTGCTGTTACAGGTGGCAGCTTGGGTTTCAAGATGGAAGCTTTATCCTGATTCAAGTCTGTTATCTTGTCTCCTGTTTACATAAGTGAATGCATGAAATATTTTTTAAACATAGCATCTTCTCAAGTTGTTTAGTGTTAACTGGGAGAAAAGTATATCAAAACACATTTTTACATCAACATTTCTATAGTTTTCATTTTGCAGATTATGGGGTTCCAAGAGATGGACAAAAGTATTTACGTTTAATTAACATTTTACCCACCTAATCCTCCTGGATTGCCAACAAGATTGGGCTTTTTTGCTGGAATAGGAAGGCGTGCGGCTGGAGAACCTGTAATGATGGAAGCAAAAGTCGTGAAGTGAAATCCTGCTAGATTCAGATATCCTACTCTCCCATTTCCTTCATCTGTTTCCACTATTAACTAACATGGACACGGTAAGTCAAAAATGATACCAAAAGCACTATAATAGGTCAAAAATAGACACCACACATTCTCATAATATTCACACATCTTCATCATGTTCTCTTAACTCATGTTTTAAGTTTTATAAAAATAAAAAAAGTGGAACACATCACTGCTGTTGAATTTCTCTCACATTTTAGTGAAGAACCTAAAATGTGTGCCTTAAAAATACCAGTTGTCAATTAACCATGTCTGTTATAGTGTCAAATATCTAACAATCAAGTAATACATCCAAATTTAACATCAGAAAGTTTCTAACTTAACTCAAAATATGGAACAATAGATGAAATGCCTTCATTCTGAACCACAATGTGGTCAAACATCAAATTTCCTAAGACGAAAACACAGGTTTTAAAATCTTTCTCCTGATTTATGGGAATTGGAGCATCTCATACTCTAAATAATAAAATTGAACAAAATTCTTGTTTACTTTTGTGAACCTGCAATTTAGATGTTTTTCTAAACGAGAGTAGCAAATTGAGAGGTCAAGCTCACTTGTGAAGTTAATGGCAAATTTAATAAAATTCCCTGTTTTCTTTCTGATTGCATGGATGAAGTCTAAACATTGGCACTTCAACTGCCTTTCAAGGCTTCAGTTCTCAGTGCCATCTTGCAGTCGGGCCAAAAGCAAATAGGCTAGAGCAAGTGGACTCTTCCCAGGAAAACTGATTCAATTTACATCCAAGGCACCAGTTGTGAAACCTTCAGTTCATCACAGGGCAATCAAAAGAAGCTCAGCTCCCTAAACCCTGTGGTACAAGTCAAAACTGCAAAGCTGGGTGGCGAAAAAGCCAAACTTTGCTGAAAATAAAACTAAGGACCAACAGATGTCATACTTTTGCAGAGGGAAAGTAATTTCCAGAGAGCTAGCCGAGATTTTTGGTGGTGATGCCCGATGTTTTGGGTGATCTAAAACTGTTGTGGTTAGACGATTTCAGGCAGTCACTGTCAAACAAATCTGCCATAGGACCTCTCTTCAGTGAAAGCCAGCTAGCCATGACCTCCTCGGATCTCCAACTATTGGTCAGTAGAAGAAAATGAATGTCAACAGTTTGGGCTAATTTTGTTGTATTTCACTATTTTTGCACAAGCTGTAAGTAATAAGCTGTGGCAATCATTTTGCAGACTTTATTTTGTCTGTGATTGTTTTATGTGTGTATATTTTCTACTGATCATGGCAGCAGTAACTCATCAAATGATCAAATAATAGGGAAAAGTGTTACAACCAGACAAATATCCAGATGTTCAATGCAGTTAAAAATCCTATTGGAAATTTAAAGTGTCACTTCAGTATCTGACCTGCAGTGGTGCTGTACAGTCTTTACAAAGTATGCCAGTTGTGGAATCTGCTGCATTTTTCAAAACTAGTCAGAATCGATATGCTATGCAGATTGCATTCAGCACATATTCTTTGGCTGTTTTTCTTCTGAAACCTTGATTTTATGATTTTGCTAGTCATCTAGGCACTAAATCAATTCTGTTGTGAAATTGTATTCATAATGCTGAAGCAATTTTCTGTAAGCTGCCCTCCAGCATCATTTGCCATGCCAACTTTGTTGAAAAGAACAGAAATGAGAATTAATAGTTAATGGTAAATAGTATATTTTCAGACTGTTTTTGATTTTGCTACACAGATAAACAATATGGCAGACTAAAAAGCCCTCATACCACATGGAAGCTCAAGAATATATCAAAGCATGCAAGTTGTCATGCACACAATGAACTTTAACCAGAAGCAGCTACAGTCCTCTGCAGAAGTTTCAAACATTATTGCTGAAATGCACAAATAAAAGAGCCACAGAATGTTATGAGACAGTTTAGGACAATGGGGTGGGTTTGTGTGTCCTCCAAAAAGACATGTTTTTTTTCTTGAAAATTAATGTCCTACGACACCATGATATTTTAGAAATTAAAGGAACCAATCTGGGGAAAAGCTTTGACAATTTTAACACAAATCTCGTGGCAGCACGGGATCTGCAGAAGCTTGCCAAACGACAACAAATGTCAATGGACAACATGGCAGATTTGCAAGCAAATGGCTTGACTGGTGAATGAATGGATGGATGGATGGACAGGCATGAGTTTACAGAAGATTATGGATGGGAAGGATATCAACATGGGCACATGGGCTGTGTCACAAACAGACTTTCTGCAGGTTAATGATGGCTAACACAAACAGAGGACGAGTTGGCTCTTTTTACCGATTTTTGTTGTGGACCACATGACTGGTTTGGGGAGAGAAAGTCCCTTATGGTGCTCACCATTAGCTGTTGGAGGGGAAAAGAGTGGGTGTTAGGGAGAAAAGGAAGACTAAGGTAGCATCATATTGTTGTTTTGCTAAGGTGCACAGGAGCTGAAGGAAACTGGGGGTTTACATAGAGTAATAGGCTGCCGTTCAACTGCCTGAGGAGAAGAGAAGGCTTTCCAGATCATATCAGTGCAAATCTTGGTGGTCTGAGTGCCCATCGGGCTAAATCACACATATTTCACTGACAGTAAAACTGTCAGTAGTGACAGAGTATGATGGCCAGTTTGCACACACACCACATGTTGCAAAGGAGAAAAGTTGGCTCTTGAAGAGAAACTGCAACAAGAGAACTGCAACAAAAATAACTTAGCTAAGAGGGAAGGATAAATATAGTTGACAGGGAGAACAAAGAGGGGGAAAATATTCTCTTAAGTATTTTTAGTTTGTTTTTTTTTCTAGTAAAAAATAAATAAATACTTAAAATTCATACTATACATAATTTATTTTAAATCATAATTTTATAACATTTCAGAAATATCCACTGAAATTAAACCTAATTATCATTTATTTAAATCCAATTTTATAAAATTGTCTTTTGGTTGAAAAACAAGATTTATATATATATATATATATATATAATTATTTTGATGTAAAGGAGGCAAGTTCTCTAAATAAATAAATAAAACATAAAAGAAAATCAGGAAAGAAAGAAAGAAAGAAAGCAAGAAAGAAAGCAAGAAAGAAAAAGACTGGAGAAAGAGGGGTAAGAGTAATGTCTTTTACCCCCATATCTTCTGGAGGAGTCACCACCAAGCCTGGGGGAAGAAGGTCTCATGCCATTAGAGAGAGAGAAATGGTATCTGCCCATGGATGTCTGATTCCTTGGGGTCACTGTTAGGACTGAATCGACAGGTTTGGGTGGAAGAGAAGAGATGGAGTCTCTCCGGATGCTCTTATCTAGATTAAAAAACAACAACAGCAGCAACTTTGGTTACTCTGGGAAGCATTGCATGCTGAGGCAGGTACTGTTATGTGTTAAAAAGATTTGCCATCTGCGGGCTGATGAGAGATGTCGAAGTTAGCTAGTCATGTTTCAGGTATATTCTGATATCTAAATTGAACTAAAAGTACCAGTACAGTATAATCACCATAAGGACAACTTAAGAGCTTCTTTTAAAAAACAAGTTAACTGCCTTGCTGCCTACATAGGCAGCATCCTAACCAAAATCACCCTCTTAAGTGAATGATTTGGAACACTTTCTGTAGGTAGCAACTCACAACTCATGTGCAGTATTCAAGAGACTCAGCTTACTGTTACAATTCCAATTCTTTTGTGTTAGCATGCTGCTAAACTAACAGCCCAACATTTTTAATAAGCATAACATTGTACAACACTTGGGAATTTTGTATAACATTGTATAAATTAGTTAATTCATAATTAAATTGATACTTTTTGCTACTGGAGGAATTATATATATAATTAAAAATTGCCCTGCTTTATTCGCCGCCTTGAATTAATTTTATTACTGAACATACATAGCAGTGCATCATGGGATTGGCTTTCCTACATTGGATGCATGCGATAATCATGTTGCGTGCATTTTGGAAAACCTATGATGCCTAACAGTAAGTCTAAGTAGGCAGCTTCCAAGGTTTGAAACAGAAACTATTGTTTAAAGAAAACTGAATGATGTGTGAATTTAACAATAAATAATGTCTGTTCTGACTGTGGTAAGACTAAATCTGATGTGCTGATGATTACAGTAAAGTGCAGCAGTGCATTCCTGTCCTGTGAAGACAAAGCATGGTGTAGAGGAGGATACAGGAAAGCTAATTTCAGACAATAACACAGATATGATATACACCGATGGGACAGTTGTGATAGCTTGCCTGACAGAGCAAATAAATGAGAGGATTATGTGAACTGATGTCACCGGTTCTTGCTGTTTTTATTGGCGGTCTTGCTCACATAGTCTATAGACAGCTCTTCCTGTAATCCATTGAGCTGGAGTGTGAAAAAATGTCTGTTTGTGGCTGAAGTTACCGAATTACTTCATTTGATTGGAATACGGTTTGAACATCCATTAATTTCCCGCATATTACTTTTTTCCAAAACCACCTCAAAAAGCAGAGATTCAAATGAATAAAGCTTTGAAGTCTGATATTCCTGTGTTTAGACTAAGTTTGCAGTGGTAGAACGCAAAGCCAAAGGTTGAACGGCAAATGGTAAAATAAAATACTCAAGTATATATTTGGTAAAAAGTGACTCACTGAAGCAATATGTTAATTTCTCATTACCTGTCAACCATCAGATCCTGAAAGTAGTATTTTTTAAAGAACTTTAAAAAAGAACAAGAAGGAAACAGTAATTACCGGAGGAACTATGTGGCATCTGAGTGGCACTAAGTGCCCTGGTTTGGGGGTGTCCATGTAGGGGTGTCCGGGCACTGCTGGATAAGGAATAGGGGGTAGGGGTGACTGAAGGATGGGAGGGCTTAGTGGATAGGAATTGGGGAAGGATGGGAGGGAACTCCACCAGGTGAGAGGAGTCATTTCTAACATGACTGTCTGAATCTGTTCAAGAGAAATGAGCAGATGAGCTCTCCATGCTGGAAAAACCAAGTCATTACACCTCAAGGTGGTCTAGTTGGTCAACCAATTGAAGATAGAACATGGTTAATCGGATCAGCAACTTAGCCAAAGTGGTCTAGCATCTCAAACCAGGTTAATCAGAGGTCCCACCAGGTTGTAGGACGACTGATAATCCATCTAGAATCCATCTAGCTTTTACCAGCAGTTTGGACCACCTTAAACTGGTTTCATCTGGATTTTCCAGCAGGACTGATTATTGAGACCATGACTGGAGAAGAGTCCCAGCAAGATGGACTGTACACTCCTAAAACTAAAGGATCCAAATGGGTAAGGGAGAGGTTCGCAGTGATGTCATAGAAGGTTATCAAAGACCCATTCAGTGAATAGTTCTCAACAGAACCACGTTTTTTCTTATGTTGAATGGACATTTTAAAGATCAATGTTTTTTCACTGTCAAGAACCTTTTGTGGAATGGAACGTTTCCAGGGATGTTACAGACTCCACATGGAGTATTTTGTAAAGAATGTTTGATAGTAAACACGTTTGTAACAGTTACTGAGTTTCATACTATTGATTCTTGATGGTACATATGCTTGAGTGCTTATTACCAACACTGAGTATTTATTCTGATGATTTTTTTCAGTGGGGTTGAGAATTAACTTGATGACTTTGGTCTCATAATCAGTTTGACTCCAAGTGGAAAAGCTCAGAGAAATCTTAGCCAGAGTTCAGAGACAGAGGAAGACAGGAAAGGAGGTGGGACTCCCAGAATTCTGCCTTTCCCTGCCAGAACGGTCATGGGACTGATTCTTTCTCTGCGTGCAGTGACTTCATGCAGACTGAATGAAAGTGCAAAACATAGTGCAAAAACACTGAAAATGAATGAAAGGGTTGATGAAATCAGAAAAAAAAGAGATGGGTTCGAAGCTCAGAAGATGGAAAACAAGATTAGGGATTAAAAAAAAGTCTAAACTGTGTAACTATAAAAAAAAGTCTAAGTAGATACTAAAATAAAACAAAGGTAATGATGATTTCTACAATTCGGTAATACCACATAATGACTCAAATAATGACTGACAATGGTACTCTGGTATTTGCAAATGTTCTCTTATGGTAACCATGTGTAAATAGCATATTTACCATAAATCATGGTCATATTATTTTATTTAGTGCGATAAGCCTTAATTGAGACATAATTTTCTGTTATACCACTACATACTGTATAAACAAAGAATTCATAGTGGCATAGAGGGACAAAGAGGGGAAAGGACAAAAATAAAGGCAGAGTGCCGTATATGTCCGCAGTAATAAAACATGATGTGATTGACAGGTGATGAAATGATAGGGGACTGGATGGACATAGATGTGCATGACAGGGAAAGAGCTGATTGGTGGACACAGAGAGTCTGACTTGTGCTGATGGGTGGAGCGTGAGCAGGCCTACAGAAACCGCGCCAATGCGTGACCATGCGTGACCACAGAGGGGCTTTTGCTGTGCACATCCCTGGGAAAACTTACTTTCACACTTGCTCCTCACTGTGGAGCCGGCTGTTCAGGAATCCTCATCACGGTGGAATTAGGACTTTCTAACTCAATGTCTTACAAGGCATGCCAGCATGCAGCCAATCAAAACATTGGATGTCTTTAATCCCCACCCATGCCCAGCAAAGCAATTAACAACTGACTGCTAATAAGCAGAGCGATTTAAAACAAAACGTCTCTCGGTTACCGGATGGGAGCTGCGGCCATTTTGGCTCATTGGCTCTTGGAGCAGCCACAGTTCCTTGCTGGCCCATTGGTGGCACTGTGGAAAATAATGCAATGTTTTTTTGTAAAAAAAAAGAAAAAAAACCCACAGAAAAACCATGCAGGCATCCCCAACAGGACTCTTGAGAGGGAGAAAGTATTCAATGTCTTTACTGTGACTTCAAATGCCAATTTAAAGCGAGTGACTGGAATAAAACCAAATCCTGCATGAAAGAAGAGTGCAGAGAGAGTTAGAGGGAAAATTACCAAAATATGTCTTGGGACCTCCATTAACACCTGTGTTTTTGGGCGGTCCTGGCTGGCTTATGTTGTGGAGAGCTAGAAAGATGATTGTGAAGGAAGAAACCAACAGAAAATGCTTTCAAAAAGATCTCCACAGACCAAAAAAAAAAAAAATCATTTTACACAAAGATTAAAAGAAAAACATTCAGCCAAAGATTACTTAACCATGCAGCGTACAGTGACCTGGATTTATTTTATTTTATTTTTTGCTAAGACTGTAAGTCATATATAGGTTGAATTTTCCAAAGTGTAAACACTGCTCTGCTATCAAAACATTTCTTTGTTTATTTTAGGGTTCCAATCAGCCTAGCATAGCAACAGTGCCTCAACCAATATTTTGAGTTTGGGTGGGAGTTATCTGTTTATTTGACCAATGGCAGAAGTGACAATTCACCTTTAAATTTCGGTATGTCCCACACTCAAATCTACCTAACCTCTTCAGGTGTCCCGAAACTACTTTGGTTGATACCTTTTAGGTGCTCTTTTGTCATTTGACAAATTTGACAGCCCTTTATCACTATATGCCTTAACTGAATGGCAAAAAACAGTGTGCTATTGTCAAGTTATTTGTGATCTACAGAAGGTAGTAAGTCATGCGGGTTTGGAATGACATGAGGGCGAGTAAATGATGACAGAATTCTCTTGTTTTCTTTAATACATATGGGGCAATTCTTAAAAGTAGTAGTAGATGGTCTTACCATGTCGAGGTGGGAACAGACTGGTGTGGGGTGCAACCTGTAAAAAGAGGGTTACACACATTTTCCCCTTCTCTCTTAAAACAAAAGAAGTGTAGAGTGAAAGAACAAAGAACAGCTCTCGGTCTCCATATCATGTAAAGGAGCTCTGTAATAAAGGTCTATCTACCATGTCCAAAGTGTTCCTGAAATACCCTGACAGACATGTATTATTTCTAGTCTGTACTTAGAAAATCAAGTCCCTTAAACACATACTTAAGCCAACAACTGGATTCTTGACTCAAGATTGAGAATATGTGAGAAAGAGTTTGCTTGCAAGCAAATTTCTTTGTGTCCATGACAGTTTAAAAGCAGACTATAATGGACAAGAAACTATGAAAGGCAACGCTTGCTCACGCATGGTGCTAAACCACCTAAACCCTCTAAAACCAGCTTAGACTGACAACCCATGCTGGTTTCTTAATGGCCTTTCCTGTTGGTTACATATTACATATTTAGTCAAATTAGTCCCCCCCCCCCAAATCTTTGATAATCTTTTTTTTTTTTTTACGTTTTCTTTTTTTTTTGTCCAGTGTTGTTTTGCAGGACCACAGTGGTAGAAAAACAGATAAATGAGATATTTTTTGTCTGAGATTGTGAACATGGTTTAAATTAAATTACATAAAAAACATGAGAGAAACACTTAATGTTGTGCATGGCATGTGGTTTTGCCTGATAAAGTCAGTTGTTCTGTAAGTCTTCTATACTAGAGTATATACAGCTAGTTGACATGAAACAACACTACATACCAAAGTCTTGACAAAGGGTCGGTTGGACTTGAAGGTCGTCTGCATGTTTTTGTCTGAAAACAAAATGATAGCAGTGCAAGTTACACTTGATCATCTTTCAATTTCTCAGCGAAAAAAAAAAAAAAAAAAAAAAGATGGATGGATGGATGGATCCTTTAAATGGATGTTACCTCCCATGTTGGTGTTGTGGATCACTGGTTTGCTCCACATTCCACTACGGTCGTCTTTGTTGGATCGGACACCAAATTCATAGGGTGTGTTGGGCTTGAGGTTGTCGATCACAGTATCAGAGGTGGGGCAGGTTTGGTAGATCCACTTCCTGTTCCTTTCTCTATAGCGGATGGTGTAATGCCTGGTTCAAAGACATATTGGTTAAGTACTGTATTTAGTGGACAAAAGGTTCAAGAGTCATTTCGACACCCTAGTTTTGGCTAGTTATAAAAAAAGTCATCAAATGTTGGCATGTTGGAGGTTCTACAATTTTAGTAAACTGGTTTTATGTCACCATAACAGTGATCAGGCGTTAAACAGAAGGGCTTATGTTAAGTTTATTAAGAGTACTGGTTCATGACTTTAGTTCCCAATTGTTTTGGTCCAGGTCAACATTTCCAATGGCCTTTCTAAAAGTCTCTCTTTATTGAAGAAAAATGTTCACATACTTCTGCATATGAAAACCAGAGCGAGTTCGGGGGCTGAAAGTATGTCAGTGCATCCCAACAGTGCCTGTATCCTCAAAAAGCATTTAAATGTAGACACACCACACCTGCAGTGGCAGGTTTCCAAAAACATTGCACTCATGCAATGGGTCTCTCGATTAAGCAACATAAATCCAGTCTCTTGTCAGTGCAGTGAGAACATTGAAGAAAACCTGCACTGCACTGTAAGGCATCTGAGGACGGGACCCCTAAATACTATAGACAGGGTGCCATGATATTTCATTATATTTTTCCCCCAATGTTTTTCGGGTTAAATGGTCCCTAAATATGAGGTGAAGTAAATTAAGTCTTCCTCTGGGATTTAGAGCATTCATATGGAACATCTTGGTGGAGGAAAAAGTAAAATCCAGATGTTGTTTGTGTAACTCACCCATCCTCCAGGCAGTCGTTCATGATGTTTCCCTCGTAGGGCATCTTTAAGTAGGTTCCCCAGGACAGAAGTACAGATGTCGGTGTGACAGAATCGATCACCAGGTGAAGAGGTTTGTCCAGGTTCACCTTACCTGTTTCAAGCCCAGATTTATTAAAAGTTATGAGAAATCAATGCTAACAGATTGTCAATGCTAACAGATGTCTTCAAAGATTCCCACTGGCTCAATAGCATATCTGTGGTGTATTTTCCACTAAATATACCCTGTCATGGACTATTTTGATTTTTAATCCATTGCCAATACTTTTCTTTTATACTCTATATATATATATATATATATATATATATATATATATATATATATATATATATATATATATATATATTGCACCCTACCTGTGCAGTGCTTTTTCACATCATTGGTTGGGATGGGCTGAACAGCTACCAGATACTTGGGCTCAGCATCTGTGAAAGCAAGCATCTCAAGTTATTTAAGGGTTCAGACAAAACCATCCTTTCAAGAACTTCAATCCAACATGAAGAAAATAAACTGAAAACAAAAAATAAATAAAGCCTACAACACAAGTCAACAAAAGTTTGAGCCCTGAAGACTCTCATGGCTCTGTCTCTCTGTGTCTCATAAAATCTGATTGTTTGACCTTTAATGACGGTGGTTCCCAATCCTGGTCCTGAAGAACCATCAACACTGTATATTTAAGATATCTCCATAATAAAACACACCTGGTTCAACTCATCAGCTCATTAGACTCCAAGACCCCAAGAGGTGTGTATGTTAGACAAGAGAGACATCAAAAACATGTATTGCTGGGTGTTCTCCAGGACCAGGATTTGGAACCACTGTTTTATGACATGGCAGGTTTAGTTTTGGTTGTAAAAAATAAACTTACTTTAACAAATATATTTGAAAATGATTAGGATATTTACACATTGAAAGTATTAAGGAAATGATTTTTTTGTTATACCACGAGTCATTAAATTTAACATTTTGTTAAAAATGGTATAATGTATTTTTTACTAATTAGTTATTACATGTGGTTTAAGATTGATTTTTTTTTTTAAATGGCCTTTTTCTGTAACAAGAACACTCTTATTGTCACTGGCCCACAATTCTGAACGTTTATGGTAAACTTCTGTTCAGTAAAATGTCTTGTTGTTTAATGTGAAGCTTTTCACACAGTTTATAGCTCTGTGATGACAAAGGTTGCTAAACATCTGTGTTACCACTGTAACATAATTAGACTGCACATTTGCCAAAATTTGATTTGTTGGGGTGATAAGTTTGTCATTTATGCCTTTCTAGCAGTTATGAATATCTACACAGGAAAACTAATTTAGGCAAAAAAAGTCCATTGGACTGATGGGCAGTACCAAAGTCCACAAAAGTCTGGACATTTATAAGTGTATGTGTGTGTGGCATGTCAAGTTGGGAAGAGGCCAATAACTGCTTTCGCCATTTGACCATCTGTTGTGCACATGTATCATATTGAAATCTCAGCACACACTGTAAATTCAAGTGAAATGATTCTTCAGCTTGCAGCCAATGTTGAATAATGATGTGATTCATTATTCAACTAGACATTGTTGAATAATGATGTGACTCTGTGTTCCTGTGTTGGACTGTGTATGTAAAGAAGCCAACAACTTAGAGGATTTTATTTGTTTTGGAACAAACAATGCTTTGTTTGCAAGCTTCTGGATAAGTGCATAATCGTCAATGTGTAATTATTATTTTTTGTTTGTGTCAGTGCTTTCCATTGAGCTGATCCTCAAAGACCTTGACTTCACGAGTTCACACGTACATATAATAAACTGAGTAAAGGGTTATGCGTATTTGGCGTGCTGTCCGGGGAGAGGACTCCAAACTCGGTACTTACTCCCGAGCCCGGGGTAAGTACTGACCAGGGAGAGGGGTCCAAGCTCGGCAATTAGCTCAGACCCAAGCGTTCCCCCAAAGTGTTCTTCCCTGTGCTGGGTTAGGAACGAGCTGAAGGTGAGGAGTTGGGGTGGTGGAGGGATGCTGAAAGACTAGAATAACGAAGGTAGGAAACGTATTTATAAAACATCACTTAAAGTTTGAGACCTTGTCCACTTAGGTCTTAAATCTTAAATTGCATTTTTTTATGATTTTAAAATTCTGTACGACACTAATAAGCTGATGATTATTTATTTACACATAATTGCTGTTAACAGATAAGTGTTCAGTATTAAAAGGTGACATATAACAAATTTCTTATTTTCATGTTATGGCTGATAACTGATAAAGAGCAAATATAAAAATTCTACACAACGTTGATAATTATTTTAATGTTATAGCCGATAACCGATAAATAGCCAAAAGTAAAATTCCATCCACACTGTAAAACCCGACAAGTTAACTTAACTCAAACCGTTTGAGTAAACCGATTGCCTTGACTGTAATACCCGACAAGTAAACTTAACTCAAACGGTTTGAGTAAACAGATATCCTTAAGTTATGTTAACTCAAACCATTTGAGGAAACCGATTGCCTTAAACCATTTAATTTGAAAAAACTAACAGTTATGAGTACTCTGAACTTAATTCAGTTGAGTTCACTGAAAGAAGATATACATTGCAATTAAGTAATTAAGTGATTGATTGAGTGATAATTGAGCTTTAGTGATGAACACCTGCTGTTAACAAACAGAATTACTGAAGAAAAGAGAGAAAGGAACTGCAGCTGACTTCAGACACAGCCTCACTCAAACCTGACAAGTTATGTTAACTCAAATGGTTTAAGGCAATCGGTTTCCTCAAACGGTTTAAGTTGAAAAAACTAACAGTTATGAGTACTCTGAACTTAATTCAGTTGAGTTCACTGAAAGAAGATATACATTGCAATTAAGTAATTAAGTGATTAACTGAGAGATAATTGTGAATTAGTGATGAACAGCTGCTGTTAACAAACAGAATCACTGAAGAAAAGAGAAACACAAGAACTACTACAACTGACTTCAGACACAGTCTTAGATGAAATCAACTGAAATAAAATACATATAATCTCTCAAGATCTGATTAAACAACCCCACTAACAGCATCACCAGCTCCACTTATTAATAACCAGACTGACTTTATTTCTGTCAGACGTCTACAGAAGATCTTATTGAGAATGAACTAAGGTTTAGATGTTGATTTATTGTTTCATTTGAAGTAACCATGTTAGAGATCAGTGTTTGCTTTAGTTGGGCTCTTGACCCTTGATTTCTGTCTTAGTGTTTTCTCTGGCTGTTATAACTGTGTGTTTCTAAAACATGTTTGTTATAATTCAAACACCCAGAAAAACCACTAACAGGTATTGGTTGTTATGCAGCTTACTGGTGATGACAATCATCAATTATGAAGCTGTTCAGAGTTCAAAATCTGAATAAAGAGGTGCTGCGTAATTAGTTCAGTTTATTTTAATGGAAGTCTCTCAAAGAGCTGGTGGCTTTGTCGCAATCCATTTACATAAAATTATCAAACACTTTATGCACATACATCTTTCTTCTATGGCGGCAATTAGTCACACACAGACATCAATAATCAGAATATGAACCTCAACAATGGTGACAAATAAAATAAAACATGCTGCAATGCATGCTGGGTATTATTATAGTACAAAGCTAATCTATGTCTCCCAGCATGCTCTGCTCTTTTTATTTTTATTATGGTCACCATTGTTGATGTTTGTGGTGACTGATTGACACCATAGAAGATCAAAGTGTTTGGAAAGTTCGTCATATTAACTGATAATCACAGAACAACTGCTTCTTAGAATCACTTTTACTATATTATTTAACTAATTACACAACACCCTTTTCATCAGAGGTTACACTCTGAATAGTTAAATAATTGATGATTATCATCAATAGGTTAAGTAAAAAATGCTAATGGCATTTCTTCTGGGCTTTTGAGATGCAACTAATATGTTTCAGAAACATGTGGTTACAATAGCCAGAGAAAACACAAAGACTGAAGTCAAGGGTCAAGAGCCTAACTAATACAAACACTGATCTCTAACATGGTTACTTCAAATGAAACAATAAATCAACATCTAAACCTTAGTTCATTCTCAATACGATCTTCTGTAGACGTCTGACAGAAATAAAGTCCGTCTGGTTATTAATAAGTGGAGCTGGTGATGCTGTTTGTGGGGTTGTTTAATCAGATCTTGAGAGATTTCATGTATTTTATTTCAGTTGATTTCATCTAAGGCTGTGTCTGAAGTCAGTTGTAGTAGTTCTTGTGTTTCTCTTTTCTTCAGTGATTCTGTTTGTTAACAGCAGCTGTTCATCACTAATTCTCAATCAGCACTTAGTTAATCACTTAATTGCTTAAATGCAAAGTTAAAAAACTTAAATGGATTAAATCAAGTCAATCTGTTAACTCAAATGGTTTGAGTTAAGTTTACTTGTCGGGTTTTACAGTGCAATTTTGTTAAAATAAAACACCAATATAATTATATATATAATTATGTATAATTATAATGTACAATTTGTACATGTATATTCAAATTGAGATTTGCATATTGAGTTTAATTTGTTTTTAGTATGTTTTCTTTTCTTTTTTATAAATTTAAAGTTCATGTTAAATAACATCAAATTTAATCCAAAATGTAAAAATTTGAGAAATGGCTATTAACAATTAAATATTCAATATCGGCCAATACCGAATTTAACAAAAATCTTTAATATTGACAAATAACCAATATAGTATTGTAAAATCCAATTAAATCCACAAGCAACCACACTTTGTTAAACCTGAAAAAGCAAAATGATGCACCTGGCATGAGCCGGTTTTTAAAAACTAACATTAGCTTTGGGGTCCCTTTGACCTGACCCTATCCTCCTCAGAATGAACTCCAGGGTTGTAGCTCCTAGGAACGTGATGATGTATGAACAACAGGAAGTTATTTTAAAGGCAAAAAAAAGTGGTTAGTGTTCTTTGGAGTAATATGTGACCTTTTTACCTTGTCAAGCGTGATGTGTGGGTTTTTGGTGATGACAAATACTGTGGTTACCAAACCTTTAACAAATAGCATTCATTTGGGATTCAATTACAGTTTGTGTTTTCAAATAATGGAAGAGCTGGCACAAACATGGGTGTGCAAATCAAGACAGTGGTTTAAAAGGGGCAAGGAATCAACATTTGTGGTTACTCCTCCATTCCCATGCTAACCCATAAAACAACATTAATGATTGTTTTGTGGGCTTCATTTGGGCTCTTAAGTGAAATAACGTTCGCCTGTGGTTAAACTCGAACTTACCAATCTCGGTCTCATAGGGTTCCCCATTTTCTGGAAGCTGAATAAACTGTTTGGAGAACATGCTGGAACCATATCCTAAAATGTAGCCTTCAAGTTTGATGTCAGGGTTGGGTCGAACGAACTTCAGAACTATGGTATCCCCACTTGCGTTGATTCGAACCTTCATATTCTGTCTTCTTACTGCAAAAAGAAGTGTTTGAAATACTTTTAATTGGGTTAAGAAACAGACCTGCAGCTCTTCAAACGTTCTGTGTTTCTGTGTTTGACATTCAATGCCAGTAAAAAGGAACTGTACAAAAATAGTTACTTTCAGAACACTGCAATGAATAAATGATTAATTACTTAAAGAGTAAGTCTTTATGTTTCCCATGTATTGAATGGAGTTTGTTGAGCACAATACTGTGTGCCATGAAAATCATCATTGAGGTAAATCAAGGACAATGGATTTCACAGCTGAGCTCATCATCACTTCACTCAAATCACAGTAGCATATGGACCTCCAATATTATGCACTAGTAACGCAGCATTACAGTCAGATGAATTATGAGCCTTTGATGCTCTGTACAGTTTCAGGAATTTGACACAGACCCACATTTAAAGTTATCTGATCATTATCTATTCAATCCCATGCCAATCAATTCATTATAAATTACCTCCTTTTGTAGCAGTGTTGTCTTTCACTGCCATTTCATTGGATAATTTGCAGCATGGAAAATGTCTGGAGCCCATTTGGGGCCCATTCTAAATCCAACAAGCCACCAGGCTAAGCAGAGATTTTTTTCGCTTCCACCTTTTCTCCATCAATCAGAACAGTTTAATGCTGAGTTAAAGAGGCCACAAGACGTCCTCCTTAAACTGATTTAAACTGGTTGGTCTGGGCCTTTGGAAAGTGATGTGGGTATTTAATTTTAAAAGTAATTGCAAGCTTGGCAGGTCAAGCTCATCGCCCCTATCTGTCAAAGTCTCGATGAAGCACCATTTCAGCCAAAGCTCTCATTAATCAAGCTCTTTAAACAGGCAGTTCACCAAAAAATTAAAATCCATAACATACTCGCCAACCTAAAACTATTTGATGTCGGTAGAGAAAAAAGATTCTGAAAAATATTAATGCAAATCTTTTCAAACAGCAACAGTTCCTATTGACCACCAATATACATCGTAAAATTGTTCATATGATAGAGCACTAAATTACACATTTCAAGTTACCTTAAGTCATATGACAGCTTTGTATAAGAAAGTCAAGTCTTTTAGTGAGTTGGTAATTCAAGAACTGCTATGACCAGATCATTGAGTCAATTAGTTGAATGAAAGAACTGGAACACTGAATGAATTTTTCTTTTGAGCTTATTCTTTGGATGAACTAGACATTCAATTCAAAAACTACTCAGTCTGATGGTGAACCGGAACAGCCAGTGTAATGAAACGTATAGCCTTAATAAATAATAATAATAATAATGAGTTGATCCAGTTCTTGAGTTCAACTCAACTGATAGAGTTGCAGTGGTTCTTGAGTCAACAGCACACCAGAGGGGAAGATTTTCAATAAATAATTATTTAAATTCAATCTGTTCCACACATATCACTATTGAATGACTTAACTGATAATTTGGTGCTTTTCTGTTGTTTTGTGGATGTCAGTGGTCACTTTTGGAAAATAGATGCATGGGTGCTATTGCTTGTTATGTTCAAAAAGAAAAACATAGCAGCATATGGGTCTGGAAAGACATAAAGGTGAGTAAATAATGACAGATTTATTTGTAGTTGTATTTTTTTTTTATATGTCTTTGAAGAATCACCCAACATTGAAGCATAGGCGTGTGGAAAGTCAACAGGCTAATTCAGTAACTCGTCGTCTTAATCTTTTGAAATCAGTTAAACAAACAGAAAAGGGGAAGCGTGTGTGGTCAGGGAAGCGGCTGGATTTGTACAAGGGAAATAACTACAAACCACTGAATCACTGGGATCATTGTAAAATAAACAGCTCAGTGAAGAACACTTGAAAATGAACTCTACTTTAGGTGTTCCCTACACAACAGTGCACCGAATCACTTTGGTTAACTATAATTAAAAGGCAGGCACAGTCTTGTTTCTTCACCTATTCATTCAGATGTATTTTTCAATTCCTAACCATTTCATTGTAGCTTTAGACTGGGGCCAAGGCTCTGAGTCATGGATAGGTTGACACTTGCGGCTGAGTGGTGTTTTTGGTTTACCTGTTCTCACCGGCTTGTCACCACAGATATTTTAAAAGCTGTAGCTGAGGGATATATTTATTTTTTGGTTCCCAAAATGTAATAGTTTTACATCTGACAAGAATCATAAAAAGCCGCTTTGCTGTTTTATCATGCCAGTGGAGCAGGGCTGGACAATGGATTGACCTCTGTGGTCACAGTTTTCAGGGAGATCATACAGGTCAAACCAAGCAGCATTTTGTGATTCTGGTTGATTTCCTTTTTATTATTTTACATTTTTTATTATTTTATTAGTAATACATTCCTATTTAAGTGCCCAAATTTTAGAAATATTAAAATTACATTTACGTTTTATTTTCTCATTTAAGAACCTATTCGAAATAAGATTTACATTTCGACTTTGAAAGAAAAACTTTTATCCTTAAAGGATTCAGTAACTCAACTCATAGTACATTTTTAGACGAGTCAAGATGTGCACCTTACTTTGCGAAGTAAATAAAATTATTGCTAAATTATCGAATTGAAGATGCATGAAAAAGAAAATAAATCCATATAATCAGTAATTCTTTCCTGGGTTTTTGAATCCAAAGATTTGATGTTGTACCTTCAATCAGAAGGGTGGATTAATAGCAAAGGTTGGGCAAAGAGCAATGATATGGAGGGGAAGCAAAGGGGGAAGGTATATCTCATTTGACACCACTGACAAGCGTAATCATGCATGCTCTTTCCTGGCACTGATGTTGAATGACTTCTAGACTCAGAATAATCAGCCCCCATCCTGTGCCCTGCCCCAAGCTGAGTTCTGTCAGATATGGTTCGTTTTTAGCTTGTGCATGAATAAGGTCCAGTTTTAATTGGACGTCTGGCACTTGTTCCACTTGAAACATAATTTACAAACGCATTGATTTCTGGAAGGGTCAGTCTGATACACAGCATTCCTCCTGGACAGATGCCATGATACACAAAGCACTTGCCAAGTCTGCATTCAAAATCGATTCGCTTTATCAAATCAAACTTGGTTTTGCTCAGTTGCTTTTTGTCCTGTTTATGAATTTAAATAAGCAATTTCAAGAAAATTAGAAGAGATCTTTGGGCTTCACAATGAACAGCCACCAAGTGACTTTTATGCATAAAATGAATGTCAATTATTTCATAGAATTTTAATTTGTATTCTTATTATTCACAATTTCTTAATTTGTAGAAGAAAAACAAATAAAAAAAACAATGCTGTAAAGAAATGACATGAGGTTGAGTAAATTATGACAGATTTTGTTTTTGGGTGAACCTTTAAGTCAGCAATTTTATTGGAAAATCCAGAAATCTAGTCCTTATGTAGAACTCCAGGCTCTTGCACACCACATTACAGGATAAACATGACCCAAATATCCAAGGAGATGATAAAAAAAAAAAAAAAATGGCACTAAACTTCAGAAGAAACTAATCACCTGGGGGCACGAAGAGAGTGTAAATCTACTGTTTTCCCAGACTTCTGCAAATCATTCTTCTTTCAGGCACATTTACAACAGTTCTGATCTCTGCACTCAACAGCTGCTTTCCTTTTCCTTTCACCTCCCAAATCCTTTCATCCTCGTTTTCTTGTTCTGACTTTACTCCGGTGCTCACTTAGACACATTTTCATATTAAAACAACCAGTATTAGTTGCTTACACACAACCCTTCATTGTCAACACCAATCCTAAACACATGCTCTTTCACAATTCAAGGTTTTCTTTTTTTTCTGATACTGTTTGGCTTCGGTTCTCAGTGTGCATTGTGAGCCTTCAGCGCTTGTTTTTACAGTACATCTGCCTGCACATGACTTGTTAAGCCACCTTTGCCCTGCAGCAAGTTGAAGTACAGTAACAAGTAGAAGCTACATCTGAGCCATGTGAACATACAGACATTTCAGACTGCTGTGTCCTTTTAAGGCGTCAATTTTCAATCAAGTTCATCCATGCTTAAAAAAAAAAAAAACCACTTAAAACCAGCCTAAGAGGGTTTGCTGGTTTTAAATGGTTTAAGATGGTCTGGAGGGTCTCCCAGCCTGATCAAGCTTATCTTACCTGGTTTAGCTGGTTGCGCAGCCTGACCAAACTGATGTTCAACTACTTCAGTGAAGTGGAACCAGTTTAAAATTGCCCAAAACCACCCTAAAACCAGCAAACCAGACCAGCCGGACCAGATAAGTGTATTTCTTTACAGCAGGGATGAGAAGATAAATTTTCAATGCATCTTCACACTTGTTGAACTCAGCCCCACCCGGTAATTTAAACTCTGTCTTCAAGAAACGAAGTTGGCTAACGAAAGATAAACACAGAACGCTCCTGGGCTGGTTGACTAGCTGTGCTGAATGAAACTCGGTACAAGAGACAGGGCACTGAGCCAGTGCAGACATTCCTCCCCTCCGGAGATGGAGGTGGTTTTTAATAGCTGATAAATGAGCACTGATAGTGAACCGAGAGCTTGTATTACTAATGTCATAGCTAATCTAAGCACTCAGGGACACTGGGAGCTAGAGATCTTGCAAAGATACATGCTTATACACACATACACTGCTGGCACAGAGGAGGCAGGTGCTGGAACATATGTAGACACAGACAAAAATGCACTATGAGTAGGATACTTAGGTGCAATGTATTCATTCAACAAGCCCTAAAACACACACAATCAAGCACCATCAAGGAATATTTATACACACACATACATATGCATACATAAAAAAAAAAAACTTGATTTTGGCCAGCTCCATACACCATGTGGTAACCATTAGTTTTACATTTTAGTCTATCAAAAGGTACTGCCATTTTGCAACTCGCAAGTGCCTGGCTGGTTTCTGAAGCTGGATTCTGGACAACAGTGGACAAACTGCACGTGCCTCATTTTCCAGCACCTTTTCAGGCTCCAGCCTCATTTTTTTCCCTTTACAGAGTTTGGCTACACCCCAAATGTAATCATGTTGCATATAATTTCCCTACTAATCTGCTCATGCATGCCCAAATGCACCTGCAAAATGCATGGCATGTTCTTAAAAATTTATGAAAAATTAAAGCAATGGCTTGTTCAGGGCATCTTGCAATGCAAATGCAACAGGTTAATCATAATGATCCTCCTAGCCTGCAACTCTACAGAAATATTTTTAGGATCACATTACAATCCTAATTTTACAAGACCTACTGCAGAAATGCATGACATTCTGAAACACAAACAGGTGCATCATAAAAAACACACTGATCACCAAAAGACATGAGTGCCCCATGCTGAAGGGCATGACACTGTGAGTATGCGGCACCATGGTGCTGAACTTGCCTCTGACTCTTTGTGCTGAGCTGCATGCGAGGAGGAGAATTCCTGCAAGCTTCAGAAGGAAGCCCAAGTGAAGGACAGTGCTGCCTGCCATGGTGCTCTGCTCCAACCAAGAAGGGATGCTGCCCGATTTCTCTAAGACTGTTGCTGCTGGTGCTAGTGTCAAGTCAGGACTTCTTGAGCTCACCGTGTGCTTCTGCTTAGTGATAGACAGTGCGAGGAGTCCTCCAGGATGTATAGTGACCAGGGAGGGAGGAGATTGCTGATGCATGCCTCAATCACACCCACCCTGACCAATCCACACACACTTTTGTGGGGGGTGAGCATGGTTTTCATTTACTGGTCTTGCTCGACCAAGTGCTCTCTCACATTTTCTTCCATCAAGGATTTTTCCCTGCAGCTTTTGTGTTTGTGGGTGTGCAAGTCTGTGCTTGTGTCCGAGTGTTCTCTCCAAAATTTGATTGGACCTAGTACACAGACTTGGGGCACCCCTACAATGGCAAAAAGCCCAAAGAGAGTCTGAGTACCAAGAAGACAATGACTGATAAAGTACATAAGCAGGGCATGAAATGGACAGGAAGATGACATAAACTTCCCTTCCTCCAGTGAAATAACCTGGTGCAGATATAGTATCCCTATATTTCATCATCACAGCAGCACTTGTCTGCCTGTGCCCATTGCTAACCACTGTTCATTACATCTTGTCTAGAAGGGTGTCCAGCCACACATTCTCTGCCAAATAACCTCACCTCTTGGGACATTTGTGGAGGTGGTTTGGTGGAAAGTGATTATAATGACAAGTGCTTCCAACACGTGCCACTGCATGCAACGTGCAAAGGGAAGCACTCACTCCAGTGAGCCTTGTCTGACAAACAGGATGTGAACAAAGACATATTCATGAATCAAGCAACCTAAAAATTATGCAACTACAGCCTAGCATGTGTCTCCTACTACATCATCAGCACAGAGCACCATAAAACAAGAGCGCTACTCCAGAACGTCCCGTGCTCCAAGAAGAGATTTTTAAAGACTATTACAAGCAAAACAAACAAAAAAAAGAACCATTTTGGAAAACCACTCCCTATCATGATTCAAACAAAACGTCACTCATTCATAGCTGTGAACATGTCTACAGCTGCTTGCTTTACCAATACAACAGTTTACAACCAAGTGAGCTGCCAGAATCAAGCAATACGTTTATGTAATAAAATTAGTTGATTTTATTTATTTATTTTATTTTATTTTTTTAATGTATTTTGAGTATTTGTATGTGTGCTTTTTAAGGTTTGATTGAATGTGTGTAGCATCACAACAGTCTGAACTAATTTCCCCAAGGATTAATAAACCTCTAAACTAATTTACCCACCAGGCCATGGGATGCCTTTGGCTAGAGCTTTAACCCCACACACACACACACACACACACACACACACACACACACACACACACACACAATATATATATATATATATATATATATATATATATATATATATATATATATATATATGGTTTCAACAGATGGTACTACTCTGGGTCTCTGTGATTGCCTTGTAAATTCTTAATGAGTCACTTCAAAAGACAGAGCTGGATTGGTCAAATTAGAGAAGACTTGTAGACCAGAATCAATTTATTACTGCTTTGTTTTTCATGCCTGAAAACATGTTGACCTGTAACCCTCCCTAGGAGCATGCCTCAAATTGTCATGCTGCCTTTTAACTGCTTGACCATCACCCTGAGGTCAAGCAGCTCACCTTTTAACTGAACCATGCATTGTACAATGTTTCAGCTTGAATGCATGGTATGTCAATACCTTTCTTGGGTATACAGTTCATTTGAAAGCATATTAAATAAAGCTTACTGGAAATCTTAAACTAGATCAGCATTCATTGGTGGACCAGCATAGCCAACATCACTAATAACAATGCAAATAACAATATTTTATCTTTGGAATCCTCAAATTGAATTGTGCACACGCTCCTAAATGAATAAATAAGATAATGGATGTTTCAAAATAATACTAGCCCCTGCAGATTAATAATATATAAAATATTTTATATATACTTTTCAGTGAAATCAATTACTAAAAAAAATAATGCAAAAATTGATCAAATTATTTCAAATATATATAAAATAAATTCCATAGCACATTTGTTGTGTTGTTGTTGACTTTGCTGTGATATCGAGAACCGTGAAATTGGTATCAACTAACAAAATTTTGGTGCATGTCAATACTAACAGAAGAACACACACATATGACACACAATCTGCTCATGGCTTCTCCTACTTAATATCAAAGTGATGAGTGTTGAAACTAAAGGAAAGACTTGACAGGCTCCTTGCAGTTTGTATGTCATTGAAATCACGGCTTATATAACAGCTTCACCATGTCTAGCCTGCAAATTGAGCCTTTTAGAAGGGAAAATCATTCTTAGCTTTACAATGCAGCCATTGTCTTTTAGCCTTGAGCAAATGGCATCAGTTAGAGGAGTGTGACTCGAAATCTATGAAATTTTTCTAAAAAGGAAACAAACATTTAAAGCCTCCCCTCCAGCACCCCCTGCTATACATATTTAACAGATTATATAAATGAGATGTTCCATGACCTACCTGTCAGGCTGAATTGCCTTCCTTACAGGTATCACTGACACAGGCCATATTAATGCTGCTCAGGTTTGGGCTTGTTCCATTGTATTCCACATGGATGAGAAGTTAAAGCTGGTTTTGCTCTAAACATCTGAACTGCGTGGCTTATATTACGGCACAAATGGCCAATGAAAATGTCACATCAAGTTAATGGCACATTTCTGATTCTAAACTTTATTCTGACATTCGGTTTGCACACATCAAGCAGTTCCTTGGATTTCAAGGCCTGTTTGATATGTGTACATAGAAGCATTGTTGGTCCCATCTGTGAAACATTTCATGCTAAAATGAAGCCCAGCTCAAAGCGGCCCTGAATTACCAGGGCAAACGTTCAACAACACTCTCTGCTGACTTTCATCAAACTCCAGACACTTGGTTTACAAGTAGATGTATTTAACTAGAAAAAAAGAGAAGTTGCAGAACTGACTTTTAAATGCTAAATACTACAAAGTTTTTTTTTTTTTTTTCTGGTTACACTTTTGATTTGACAGGGAAACTTTTACTGAATATTAGTGCACATGTCCAGTTAGTTCAACCACTGATGTCAAAACAGGAAACAATTTGCTTTTATGATCTGGAATGGTTCTAATGTGCGCATTTGGCTTTTTAAAACCAAAACCCCTCTGAAAATTCCCTGCTGAGTCACATGAACCATAATTTCTTACCCACCATCATCATCATCCTCAGAGGAAAAACACTTACCTGTTTTGTAACATCCATTCATCATCTGTCTGTTCCTACCCTCCAGTGCTATGTTTTCCTCTCTGACCTAGAAGCACATTGATCTCAGAGAACTTCAGCATGTGCTCATGGACATTAACCTCTATTCCTAAACCATCAATCATTGTATTCTCTCTGCTTAAGTGAATCACAGGACATGTTCTCCAGCATGTAACTCATAATATGTTACCTTAGAGATTGCCCTGGGCTGCTGATATTTGAGTGAGGATTAGAACAGTGCAGTCCGTTACATTTTTTTAGCTGTAAGTTGTTGGACATAAATCATTTTGTGTGAGTGGATAGAGCCCGTGATAGAGGTTAATGTTTTGTTTTGGTCAGTGAGAATGAGAGGACGGCCCAGTCTTTGTAGGGACCAGCCAGTGCTCAAATGTCTCATGGGGTTTCTCAACAGTGAATATTGTGAGGACCAGCTGTACATCTGGAGCCGGCTGAAGAGGAACGTCCAAAGCTCCTTTGCAGTAACAGCATGTTGGGTATTTTCCACCAGTTTATTTGCATGTCTAAGAGGAAAAGAAGATCATTGGGTGAATGTAGGTCAGAGTGTCTTTTCGCTTAACTTTAGCGATCCAGATGAGATGAAATGAAACTCTGTGGGTTTTAATGCCTATTAATGCTCTGGACATCTTGTGCATAAATGTGTGGACGTTACATGTTCCACATGTTCATAGTTAAAGAGGCTGCAGTGCATCAGACTTTAATTTCTCTCACTTGAGGGGCCTGGATCACACCAAGACTCTTAGCAGCCTTAACACTTTAGACAGGAGTGTGCTCAGTAAAAACACGCATGTGGCCAGCTGACAAGACACATTTCATGGAAGGATGACATCTAAAACCTTTACACTTTTAAAATTTTAAACCGATTATTTTATATCAACTACAAAAATATGATGGTAAATGGTTAATATGATTAATGACCAGTTACTGCCTAGAAAACATACACTTTCTATACAATTATAGAAATGCATTATATTATATTATATTATATTATATTATATTATATTATATTATATTATATTATATTATATTATATTATATTATATTATATTTTGCTTAGAGACAGATTACTCCCAACCCCCTACACACATTATACCGTTAAAATATATATTAATCTTTACAAAACTATACATAATTATAATGGGATAAGGCTTTGGCTTTAATATGTGGTCGTTTTTTTTAAGAAAGAAATATTCAGGTGAAAGTACGCTTTGACAGGAATAATAAATAAAAAAACTGGACTGAGGAGTTTTAAGCACATTCAGATTCACCTGTTCCAGCCTGATCTCACAATCAAAACGTACATATTTAAACGTAAATTAAAACTGTCCAATACGTATGTGCCTTTACGTATTTACAGTTTCGTTTACGTATTATCTGGACATAATTACAGGTTCAATACGTATCTAAATTTACGTAAAAATAACCTCAAATATGTACAGATAGAACGTGTTCTCTGACCTGTCAGTTATCCATAGAAATTTGCTATAGTCCCATCCATGGCGGAGACAGCCTGCTTGGTAGCATGGAGATAGGTCCGTGGTGCAGTGCGGTGAGGCTTCCTGATCAGGAGAAAGGCCCTTGCATCCATCCAGGTCTTTTAGGAGATCAGCCTGATTGGCTTGAAGCACCACCATCGTGTGTAACAAAGCTACAGCCTGATCTGCTGCTGCGTATGCCTTGCAATTTAAACCAGATTAATTTCTGAAGGGGCTTAGATGGAGGGAGCTAAAGAGAGGATCTCTTTTTTTCTAGCTCTTTCTACAGGGGGCATCCTCTCATAGCCACCTTCGCGCATCACCTCGATGTCGGCAGATTTACTCTTATGCCAAAACCAATAGATGCGAGAAAAAAACGGTCTCTTTCATTTCCTTTTGATATTTGTATGGAGATCATACAGAAATGGAAGGCTCACCTGAGCTGGAGGGCTATGGTCAGAAAGATAACGCTTCTCAAGGATCTTTTTTTTTTGTGGCATCACAGCGTCATCTTGTTAGCGCATTTTCATGGCAAGTCCAAACTTTGCTGTGGCATGATCCATAACCTCCAATAGCTCTACATACGCAGGACAGGAGGATTGAGAGGGCTCAGCCTCAGCTTCTTCACCATCCTCAAATATCTCCTGCTTTTCCTGAGTAAAAACCCAGACAGAGCACTAACCTCAGTATCAGACAGTGTTAAAGATATAACATCATCCTCCCGAGGCTTTTTCGTCCGCCGCCATTATGAGTGCGAAAGGCAAAATCCCTCTTTAAACCATTCAGACAGATTCACATGTATTCTCACAAGCTCATTCACCTCCGTGCCTCAGCAATGGCGGGTCTTGAACCGCGGGAAGCAGATTGCTGCCTTTTTTTTTCTTATTATCTTTCGGAAGAGAGACGAATGAGAGCGGAGCTTTTTTCATTGAAAAAAAATGCTCACAATGCACGCAGATTGCCTCCTAAAAGACATCGCGTGTGCGCTCTTCACCCAAACAAATGACACAAAGATCACGTTTGTCATCGGGTGTCAAATAACGCTGACACATTGATGCACACATTGTCTAAAAGCTATACAGAGAAAGATCGCTCTTACCAATTCTTTCAGATGCATGCTTCAAACAGAACAGTCAGTGAAGACGAAGAAGAGAATGACATGTTCTCCCGGTGCCTGTTTATAGTCGCGCCGGTAGTGACATCAGAGGCAGTAATCGGCCAACAAGTTGGTGTTTTCTCAATGTATGCTTCAGACATGGGTCACGACGAGGTGTTCCCCATAGAGCCCCCTAGAGGACGCAGTTCGAAGTTCCCTTGAAAGGGAAGTTCCCTTGTTATTGGAGTCGCTTCAACCCACGATTCAATACGTGATTTAAAAAAAAAAGACTTAGGTACCTCATTTCAGAATACACACACACACACACACACACACACACACACACACGCACACACACACACACACAGTCACACAGACACACATACATATATATATATATATATGATGTGGCTAAAACCCACTTACAATCAGGGGTCAGAAAAATAAGATAAAAGAAAATGACCTTAGGAAGAGATATTAATCAACTATTTTAGTCATAATAATCAGATAAAACAATTATTGAATTAAGAAGTGGTTGCATATGACAAAACTGGATCTAGTAAGCAGGCAATCAAAATAAACAAATTTCAGGAAATTATTTTTTTGGTTAACTGGTTTTTCAGTTTAGTTCCAGATGTAGGCTAACCCAAATGGTCTGGTCTTGAACAATTTGTCCGAATCTGCTTCAGCCTCCTCATTTATGATTGTTGAATATTGACTTTACTTGTGGTGCTCTGTTGGTAGACAACTGATGAGGTTGTTCTTACCAAAACTGGAGCAGTGAAGCATTTGTTTACTTAAAATTCAGCCTTTTTTTATTCAGTGGTGACCTAGAATCTCCATCACACCACATCTAGATGCTCCCAAAGTAGGTCCTGTCAACAACTCCATTTGCAAGTTATATTTTGGACAGTTTGTTGAGGACCATCTGGACTTGTTATACTTTCATTTACTGTAGATTATTCATTCCTCAACACAGTGGCTTACTGCGGAAATGGAAATAGCTTTAAGCAACCTTGCTGCAAGTGATAATGTACAATTAAGAATTATTTTAGTTGAAGAGTTTTGAGTGAGGCACTTGCGTCCCTTCCTGTTAAATTCCAGAATAACGTACACTTTGGACCAGACCTCTTGACATTCTTTAAAGGTCTGGCTACACAAAAGTACAATGATTGTATCCCATGCACCACACTTAGAGATTAAACCAACAACCTTACAATTACCAACTACCACTAAGCCACAGCCATCCCATAATACTTCCCAGCCATTTAGTGCTATGTAATTATCAGATATGGATTTCAGTATTTTGATTTTCAGGAGTCCCAACCCAGAGTTACAAAGTTCCCTGTCCCAACCCTACGGTCCACATACTGAATGCATCTAAAAATTTTACAAAACACAATACACAAATACTGAATGCTGAAGAATTTCAGTCATGTTATTTGTAATGGTAATTCTTCTGTTGATTCAGGATATAACATTAAGGATACACACCTTTTAAACATATTTTTGGTTTCAGTCAAACCAGCTGTCACTACATAATATTCCATTGGCTAAAGATTCTTGTTTCCAATGGCCTGTTGACAAGTTTCTTCCAAGTGCCCACCGTAACAATCAAGAAACACTAAAGGTTTAGGTTTCCTCACCAGAGTCTCGAAAGTAGTAAAAACACAGCAATGTTTTCTACGAAACAACTTCTAGGAATTATTTGGGTACGTCTTGTTACACCAGAACAGTTCTCTATCAATTAAAATAACACTGAACAGTTTGTAGTTAAATTTGTGGAGTATCATTCGCTTAACCCAAGAATTCTCTCAAATGTTTTATGGAGCTTTATGGAAGCAAACACTAAATGATGTAAAGTAAATGATTTCCACTCACAGTTAATATTTTCACTGTTATAAGTATTTGAGCATGTGCGGTACTGTCAATACTGCTTGTTTGAAATTAAGATCAATTGATCAGTTATGATATGCAAAACCTATCAATGGCAAAGTAAATACTGCTGATGTAATAAATATTAAAAAAAAAGATTATATATTAAAACAATAATGGCTTTTACTTATCCAGCATACTTCACCATTGAAGCTTATGACAGCAGAGAGATTAAAAAGCATATTCAAGGAATTAAGGAATAAGCCATGTAATCTTCCAAGTGCTCCAGGGAAGTTCCTAATTACGAGTTCGGAAATTACAACATGATGTTCATTCATTGATTTTTGTCTGAATAAAATGGACTTGCTGGACTATTTTAAACTTTTTTCTCTCATTTTGACTTTTCCAAAATGCTAATGCAGCATAAATAGGTGCACATTAGGGGGAACTGATGTCTTATACTTATGATTTCCATGCTGCAGCAGAGAATTATGGGAAAAGTAGTCTGGTTGCACAATGTTTCCTCTTAATAAAGCAACTAAATTAGTGTTTTCTGGCAAACTTTATACTGTTATTCATTAACAGTGCATAAAATATATAAATTGAATTTGACCATCATCATTCGTAATTATAATGTGTCGGGGGGTGAAGGTCAATCTAATGTGTTCAGTAATGATTTGCCTCATCATAGATGAAACTTGAAGAAAGAGTTTTTAATGGTAATTTTGAAGTGTATGTTGGCATTCATTTGCATGCAGAGTGCAAATTTAACCATTACTACTTTGTTTTGTTTTGTTTTTTTGGAAATTGCTAGTGAATAATTTGATTACTTTATTCATTCTATTTCAAAATCATTTGATTAATGTTCTTCGGCGCTTGATAATGTCATGGAAGTAGCAACAGATCTGTTCTTCCATATTGCAATATACTGTATATCTGAGTGAAACGGATTATTAAAAAAGAAAAAAGTTCATATGTCCTTGCAGTCAATGGTAAAAAAGTGGGGTTTAAATGGAAGTGGACATCATTAAATTGGAAAAGTACATCATACATAATCAGAGAGGTCTGTTGTTTCACTTGAAGTTACATTTTGATTCATTCAATTATGAGATCAGAAAAAAAAAATGTATCCACATACAGTATACTGTTCACAATAAGATCAATGAGAAGAATTTTAGGGTGAATTTCCATTTAATGCAGACTTTAAGGGATGTTTAGGTTTCTCTTTTCCTGTCAAGATACAAAAGCCACCAAAAAAAGTTGCTCTAGCTGTAACTAGCTTGATGATCCCTTTAAATCTCTCTGTAAAAAACAGAATCAGCAAGTGATTTTAATCTATTTACCATCATAAATCCAGGCACGACTTTAAAAACTTTTTATCTTGGAGTGTTTTGAGGAATGGATGGTTCATTGCTATCATGTGTGTTTTTCTTATCTGCAGGCATGACTAATTCCTCAGCTGCTGTAGGCTGATCTGCAGATGTAGTTCATTGCTTGGATTACGATTAGCTATCATATATTTCCTTGCGGTGGATCCAGTAAGTGATGCAGGTTCACGTCAGTGAATGGGCTCTGTTCGTCAGAAGCTTGTTAAACGCCAGCTGTGATGAAGCTGAGCTTCTGTGCGCACTGCTAGTAAAACAGTGGCTATGCATTTATAGTTAGCTATTTCTAGTGTATGAAATTCATTAATCATTTAATCATTCTCATGTTGTGATATGCTTTCATTATATGGAAAAGAGCAGCGTGAACATTATTCAAAATGTCTTCTACATGACACAAGGATGAGTAAATGATGGCAGAATTGACATTATTGGTTTCCTAAGTGCTCCTATTATGCCATTTTGAATATTGCCTTTCATGCAGTGTGTAATGTAGCTGTATGTGAATCTAAATGATCTGCAAAGTTGTAAATCCGAGAGTGCACAATAAATAAAGTTATTGCCACCCAAAAGAAAGAATCAGCTCTGAACAGCCTAAACGAGTCATTAGCAATAAGAATCCCACAGCTACACCTCACTGGGTAACACATTTGCATAATACCCACGTATGATCTAATAAGCCGGCCGCGAACAACTTGACCCTGCCCTCAAACACTGTAGCTTGTTCAAGTCAAGAAGACGCTGTGTCCTATGCTGTGAAAGTAAAATCTCGGTTTGAATCTTAGAACTGCTTTGAACAATTAGTTTGAGAATCGTTGTAAAATTAGGTGATAGTAAATGCATATTTTGAGAAAACAAAAACATTTTTTTAACCTTGCATGAATGTAAACCTATTGTTGGAGACTCTCAAAACAATATTAGAAACCTTAAAAATGGCATAATAGAGGCACTTTATTATATTCCTTTTAGAAAAACAGAAACGCAGTATCTTGAAGTGTTTTTTGAAGTAAGGACAATTCACCCCATCATGTGTGTTTTCTTATCTATAGCCATGACTAACCCCTCAGCAGCTGTAGAGAGACTTTTAGATCAAGGCTTGGATTACTATTAGCTACCATAGATTTCCTTGCAGTGCATCCAGAAAGGTATGTAAGTGGATGTCAATGAGTGAGTTATTAAATGTCTGCTGTGATGAAGTTGGAATTATTGACAAAAATTTTATAGTTGCGTTACAGTCCAGTATTTGTAATGTTGCTATTTTAGGCTTGCCTGCTTTTGGAAAAATGTGGGTGTACATTTTTAAATGAAAAAATAAATAAATTATATATATATAGATAGATAGATCTAAATCTTTATCAATGCATCACAGTCCTGGATCATTTATTGCTCAACCTAATACATGACTAAATAATTTTTTATTTGTTTATTTATTATACTGATTTTTCAGGTGTACAAACTTATTGTACTGAACTGTGAAACTGAAAAATACAGCACGTGTAAATTGCGAGCATACACCTGTAGCATTTTAGTTTTTTCCTGCAATATTGTGCATCTTAATTAAATGTACTTTTTTTGTTCAAAATCCACTTGGCTTATAAATCTGAAGAAGCACATGCTCATTAGTACGGAGCCCCGCAGATGCCATGCAAGAAAAAATAAATAAATTGTGTGCACGATTTACTAATTAGTTCCCTCAATGTACTAAAACGTGCACACGATTTCTATTGCGTTCCCTCGATTTACTATTGCGTTCGCTCGATTTGCTAAATCGTGTGCACGATTTAGCAAATCGAGGGAACGAATTAGTAAATCCTTCGCACAATTTATAAATCGAGTGAATGCAATAGTAAATCGAGGGAACACTATAGTAATCGTGCGCACAATTTATAAATCGAGTGAATGCAATAGTAAATCGAGGGAACGCTATAGTAATCGTGTGCACGTTTTAGTACATTGAGGGAACAAATTAGTAAATAGTGCACACGATTTAGCCTTATATGTTTTCCTGCGTGTCATGTGCAGGGCTCCATACATTAGAACAGGTATTTTGCAAATGTTTAGTTTTTCTGAAATATTGTGTTTTTGTTTGTTTTGGTTCATTCATTTTTTACTTCCTTTGCCAAAGGTTTGATGGTGGCCTTCATTGTCACAGTTCACACCTATTATGGACATAAACAAAAGATACTCCTGCACAGATGGTGTTAATCACTTATCCAACATAACCCTAATGTACCGTAGAGGCACCAGTGGTTATTTAACAGTGTTTCATCAACAACAGAAACCTGGTAGGGAAAGACCCTCTGACTGTTTGAATGTGGTCAGAAGAAATAATTCAACTTTGGCACCAAGTGATGATGAAGCTGAAGCTCGACGACAGTTTTGATGCAAATCTGTGCTTTTTTAATTATTATTATTATTTTTTTATCATCACTCCAGGGTGAGGATGTAGAGGGACGCTTGTTTTTGCAGTTTCATTGTTCCTGTTCCAAAGAGAACAACCTGCCAGTCGTAGGTAGTTTCCAACCACCGTAAGATTGATACGAAATGTCCAAGTGTAGCACCTGCTCCAGCCAGTGGATTTTGTCTTTTTACTTAAACAAATTCCCAATCCTGTTTCAACCGGCTGTCACACCAGAACATTAGCCACTGTCGGTTTCACATGGATGGATGTGGCTGATTGGCAAACGTCTTAAAGGCCTCATATTTGGGTTCATGGAAGGTGTTCTCTCACATGTGCTCTTTGGAATCAATTCAAGATTTTTCCCCCCATTTTGTATTGTGTAACATTAGTGAAGTAAGTCTGGAGATTATATGCTTACAGTGATCTCAGATGTGAAACCTGAAAAATGGAAAACAATCGATACAAGACTTATCACACTTTACAGGTAACAGACAATTGGACAGATGTGTTTATTGGACCATGGAAATTAGTGTTTGCAGACTGACATACACATTAAGTGAAGGTAAACAAAGATAAACAGTCTTTATATGCGACTGGATGTTTATAAGATGTTTTTTGACAAGCAGAAAGGTCACAGAAATCAAAACACACCAGGGTAAGTGAGGGAATTGTTCTGTAAATGACATGATGCTTGTTGTTATGTGACTTTTCATATTTAATTACCTGTAAATCTGTTAAAAAAGCCACAGGAATATTTCGCTCATGTCAAAAAACCTGTATTTTTTGCTACAGAACAACTGGATACCAGGAACTTGCACCACAAAGCTGAATCCATATGAGCAGCACAGCTGTTTTCAACATTGATAATAATCAGAAATCTTTCTTGAGCACCAAATCAGCACATTAGAATGATTTCTGAAGGATCATGTGACACAGAAAAATGGAGTAATGATGCTGAAAATTCAGCTTTGCATCACAGGAATAAATTACATTTTAAAATATATTCAATTATTTTTAAATTGTAATACTATTTCACAATATTACAGTTTTTACTGTATTATTTATTTTTGATGAAAGAACTGCAGCATTGATTGATTGGCATAAAACGTCTCAAGGTTACGAATGTAACCCTGGTTCCTTGAAGGAACGAGACGCTGCGTCGAACGCTTTGTGGAACGTCCCTGACGAGACCGACTCTGAATATCGTGTGCAATCTGTCCAACGGAAGGGCGTGACGTCACGGGCGGGGTCAGGGGCGAAAATCTCATCTAAATGTTGGGAGGGGGCAATAAACATAACATTTCTCACGAGCAAGTTTTGAAGTGGACACCAATAAAACAGGCAAAATTGTACTTAAGGATATGTCTACAGAGAGGAAAGCCTTACTATTGCATGGAGACCATTATCCCTCTTCTCAAAGTTTATTTTTGGTTCAATGAAAAAGCTGACTAAATTGACGAAAACATTCTTCAAAACAATTTTTTTTTGTTGCAATGTTTTTGAAGTTGTTTACACAATCAAGCCACCAAAATACAATGGAATTTGAACTTAACTTCAACTTTTATTTATTTATATAGTACATTTAATAGCAATGTTGTTGCTTCACAGTTATAATTAAAACATGCATATATAAAAACATTTGCCATGCCTAGCAAAATGAAGGCATACACACTCTTAGACATACACCCTCACACAACTGTATAGTGAGATCGGTATAGACGTGAAAGAGGGGAAAAAACAAAAAAAAATAATTATTTATTACGTCAATGATTGATTTGTTCAAAAAGTGGATTCATTCAGTTAGGAAACACCTCCTCAGTGTGTTTCTCAAAGACGCAATTAGTGCTGTTACTGCTGTAGCTTAGTTTTCAACTTTTTTCGTTGGTGAAATAGTGCTAAAAAAGGCAATATGGTGCCTAAAATGCACTTAATATTAACTTCTTGTTTATTAAATTTTAAATTCACATTTGTTATGCTAATATCTGGAGAACAACTGCACTCTTACTATGATGTTTTATTAGAATAAACTATATTAACTGAAATAAACCGACCAGTGTCGGCTCATGAATTTTAAAATAGAGGAGGCAAACTAATTGTATTGGTCTGGGGATCCCTGCCAATTGTTATTATTATTATTATTTGCTTAACCACTTTAAAATGGCTTTTTGGCAGCTTTTAGTCAGAAACCGTAAAGAAAATATATTCAATATCGCTACTCATTATAAATACTTGGTAAATTATCAGCCCAGCCGCACCGGGAGACGTTCAAACCATAGACTGAATAAAAACAGGTTCAAACTAATAGCATCTAATTTATGTCTCTATGATGGTTGGTTGATATTCCAGAAGGGAGGCTAGCATCCTCTGTGTTACTTTTCTCAGCACTCCTCAGCGCTGAAAGTGAACACTCGATGCTGATTGGTTCCCCTGGCCTCTCCCTCCCCTT
Organism: Carassius carassius; assembly: GCF_963082965.1. Lineage (NCBI taxonomy): Eukaryota > Metazoa > Chordata > Actinopteri > Cypriniformes > Cyprinidae > Carassius > Carassius carassius. The sequence goes on along the minus strand of NC_081802.1, from coordinate 14,671,941 downwards.
CTCTTTCACTTTGCGGTTGTAATTACATCAGCAGATTCGGCACATTCGCGATAGAAAAGCGGAGCTTTCATGTAATGGTATTACAACTGTGAAATTACAAACAAAAATATATACATTCTGAGACATGAACTGAAATTAATAGTGAATTGTAGTAACATTAAATCTTCCTAATTTTCATCTCAAAATTTGGGGGAAACTGTGCCTCCTCTGCCTCACCCGACGAGCCGCCACTGAAACCGACTAAATCATAATGAACGCGGGAAAATCTAAATGCGCAACCGCACTAGTCTAATCTAACGTACAAGACTTGTACATGCGTACACTATGGGTGTGTGTAAGACGTTATTAAACAAGCTAGGTAAACACCTGTATAAAACGCCTGTTATAATCGCTAACAGTGCAGACTACATCGGTGACAAAAGTAAATTGGTACACAATAATATTTTTTGGACACGACTTATTAATGACTCAGCATCATCTATATTAAAGAGAAAATAATCACGTCATCCGATGTTTAATGTGAATAAAGTAAGCTAGACTTATGGAGTTCCACAACAAATGAAACACGTTGTTTTCTCGCACCGGACTGTGTGTGTCTGTGGTGGTGAGGTAAAAGCGCCGGCAGGGGTGCCGGGATTATGGCTCTGCGACGCAGTGTCTCGTTCCTTCAAGGAACCAGGGTTACATTCGTAACCTTGAGACTTTCCTTTTCAGGAACTCGAGCTGCGTTGAACGCTTTGGGGAACGATGTGCCCACGCTGCCAGACTTCCAAATCCCTGCCTAGTGTGTATCTGAAGACCACAGCTAAGGCGAGAAAACAGAAGCGCCCGGAGTGGCTCGCATGTCAAGGTCATAAAATCTGACAAATGTAGAGGGCGTGGACCACCCCGCAGCATTGCAGATGTCCAAGAGGGACACACCTGCTGAGAAGCCTTGGCTCCCAAAGGAAGTGGAAGACCAGAGGACTCATAGGAGACGTTGATAGCCTCGACTATCCAATGACTTAGGGTCTGCTTGGATGCAGGAGAACCCTTTTTAGGAGGACCGTAGCAAACAAGCAATTGGTCGGATTTTCTCCAGAGGTCAGCTCTGTGGACGTATGCGTCCAGTGCTCGCACTGGACACATACAATTTAGCTTCTCCTGGTATGGCTCCCGAAAGGGAGGAGGACAGAAGGCCTGCTGTACGATAGGTTGTGGTGTAACAGAGGGAACCTTCGGAACATAACCCGCTCGAGGGTATAAGAATGCTTTGGCCATACCTGGGGCAAAGTCTAGATAAGTAGGGGCCACCGAAAGGGCCTGAAGATCTCCAACTCTCTCTCTGAAGTGAGGTGATTGCCAGGAACAGGGCAGTTTTAAGTGTCAGATGTCTATCTGAGATATCTTGTATTGGCTCGAATGGAGCTTTACAAAGAGCCTCTAAAACCACAACCAAATCCCAGGGGGGAACACGGGATCGTACTGGAGGTCTCAGCCTCAGCGCACCATGGAGGAAACGTGTAACTAGGGGGTGTCTACCCACTGACTGATCATTGAAAGGGACATGGTTAGTAGCTATGGTCGCCGCGTACACCTTTAAGGTGGAGTGGGTTAACCCCGCAGAGAGCCTAGCTTGTAGAAACTCCAGAACTGTACCAACTGGGCAGTTAACAGGGTCAAGCTGGCGGTCTCTGCACCATGAAGTGAAGAGTTTCCACTTCAGGGTGTACAGTTTCCTCGTAGATGGAGCTCTGGATTGGAGGACGGTCTCAACAACCTCAGTTGAGAGACCGGATTCTATGAGCTGTGCCCCCTCAGGGGCCACACCCACAGTTTCCACAGCTCCGGGCGAGGGTGAATTATCATGCCCTGCGCCTGTGAGAGTAGGTCTGTCCTGATCGGTATCTCCGGGGCTACTAATAATAGATGGACCCCCTCCCGGCGTACTCTCGCCAGAACTCCCGGGAGCAAAGCGATAGCAGGAAATGCGTACAGACGAAGTCTCGGCCAGGTCTGTACCATAGCGTCCAGTCCCAGAGGAGCTGGATGAACTAGAGAGAACCAGAGGGGACATTGCGATGTCTCCTGAGTCGCAAAGAGGTCCACCTGGGCTGTGCCAAACACTCTCCATATCTTCTTCACCACCTCGGGGTGAAGTTTCCATTCCCTGGGCCTCGGCCCCTGCCTCGACAGTATGTCTGCTCCCACATTCAATCTCCCAGGAATATACACTACTCTGAGCGAGAGGAGTTTGCCCTGGGACCACAGAAGGATCTGGTGTGCCAGCTTGTACAAGGGGCGTGAATGCAGACCCCCCTGGTGATTGATATAAGAGACCACTGATGTGTTGTCGGTGCGCACCAACACATGGTGACCTCTCAGGTCTGGGAGGAAATGTTTAAATGCTCGATAGACTGCTAGCATCTCTAGGCAATTGATGTGCCATGTCAGATGGCGACCACTCCACAGACCGCGGGCAGGGTGGCCACTCATGACTGCACCCCAACCGGTGAGGGACGCGTCTGTCGCTAGCGTTACACGCCGACAAGGAGCTCCCAGCACCGGGCCCTGATTCAAGAACCAAGGTTTCTTCCACATGTCTAAGGTAGGAAGGCATCGCCACGTGACCTTGATAACTCAAAGTGGATTTCCCCTCAGGGAAAAGCCCTTGGACTTGAGCCACCACTGTAGGGGTCTCATGTACAGCAGGCCAAAAGGTATCACGTTGGACGCAGCTGCCATCCGACCTAACAATCTCTGAAATTGTTTGACAGTGAGTGACTGGCCCTCTTTGACTCTCTCGACTGATGTGAGAATCGACTCGATCCGAGCAGGAGACAGACGTGCCTGCATCGTGGTCGAATTCCACACTACGCCTAGATAGGTGGTTCTCTGAACTGGAGAAAATACACTCTTCTTGGCGTTTAGTCTCGAACCCATCTCCCCCATATGTGCGAGAACGACATCTCGATGTCGAACCGCCATCTGCTCTGATTGAGCTAGAATCAACCAATCGTCGATATAATTTAGAATGCGGATGCCCTGCATACGGAGGGATACCAGAGCCGCATCTACACATTTCGTGAACGTGCGGGGTGAGAGTGTGAGGCCAAAGGGAAGTACTCGATATTGATAAGCTTTGCCCCCGAAAGCGAACCTCAGAAACTTCCTGTGTTGTGGAAGGATGGATATGTGGAAGTATGCGTCTTTGAGATCTATCGTGACAAACCAGTCCTCAGATCTGATTTGAGCTACAACCTGCTTCACAGTGAGCATTGTGAACTTCAGTGGCATAACTGAGCGGTTCAGGTGACGTAAGTCTAGGATCGGACGCAACCCCCCATCCTTCTTTGAAACTATGAAATACCGGCTGTAAAACCCGGATTCCCTGTCTAGAGGAGGGACCACTTCGATGGCCTCCTTCCTTAATAGGGTATTCACTTCTTGTTCCATAACCAGAGCCTGCCGGGGGCCGACCACTGTCGGTGTAACCCCGTTGAATTTCAGCAGTGGATGACGGAACTGAATGCAGTAGCCTTTTTCTATTGTACGCAGGACCCACTGAGATACATTTGGCAGTAGTTTCTATGCTGCTAAATAATCTACTAAGGGAATCAGTCTCTCGAGACTGACCTCTGGTGTAAGAGGCCCCCGAAGGGGCGGCGAGCATACCAGCTCCGCTACGCTCACGGGGCGGAAATAACTGGGAGCAGTGCTCGCTGGAGGCCGCTGCACCTTGAAACTCTGGCAGGGTTGGCAGACCAACCTCCTGAGGGCACTGAGGTGAGGCGGGCACCGTATAATGAGGTGGACCGCGCTCTACCCCAGTAGGGGCTATCCTCAGGATCCTTAAGCCACTGGCGTCAGGATTTTTTTGTCAAGGACTTCCGGGCCTCGATAACTGTTCTTAAATCTGGCTTTTTAGATTTGGAAGTCCCCAACTCGGTCCCGTCGTGGGGGAGCACGAGTGGCGACACTCTGTTTTTGCGCTTCCCTATATGAGGAGCCGGCATGTGGCGTGGTCATCTCCTGCCCAGATGCACCACGAGAGCGACGAGGGAGGAAATTCTGGAACGCCGCCACCTGCTTTCGTGCCTCCTGGAACCTAACGACGACAGTATTGACTGTGTCACCAAACAGGCCAGAAGGCTGAAGCGGGGGCGTCCAGGAGGCAGACCCTGTCTCTTTCTTTGATTTCTGACAGGGTCAGCCATAAATGCCTCTCCACGGCCACTAAGGCTGCCATAGACCGCCCAATTGTGCGAGTGGTCTCTTTAGTGGCCTGGAGGGAGAGATCAGCGGTCTTTCTAAGCTCTTCAATATCTTCAGACTTGATCCCCTCTCCATCATCGATATCTCCCAGCAGGTCAGCCTGATAAGCTTGTAGGACTGCCATGGTGTGAAGGCAAGCCCCAGCCTGACCTACTGCCACATAACCTTTGCCCACCAGCGATGATGTAACTCTGAGAGGCTTGGTGGGCAACGTCGGAGCCTTTAGAGATGATGCCGACCTGGGCGACAGATAGCCCGCGAGCGTCTGTTCGACCCGTAGCACCGCTCTATAACCTCGCTCTCCCAGCCCCATCATGTTGCCATAGTATAGTGAATCGGGGCCAAAGAGGCGGGTCGAATAAGGGTGATTCCTCGATCTCTATATTTCTTTGTGGAGATCGGGAAAGAATGATAGGCTCCGCCGTGGAGTTGGTTGCCTCGTCCGCAGAAAGCGTTCATCTAACTTGCTTCTCTGCGGCTCAGAATGTTTTTCAGCAGGCCATTCAATTTTTAGTTTATCAACTGCGCGTGTAAATACCTCCAAAAGCTCCTCATATTGGGGCGACATGGGCGGCGAATCCCCAGCAACAGTCTCCACATCGACCTCCTCGGAGGAAGAGAGGTGAAGAGCTGATCCCTCACCCTGGGGGGAAGAAACCGACGAGCATGCTTCCGAACCCAAGGTTTGGGCACCGGATCTGGCAGATGAGGAAGGAGATAAGGACTGGCCCGTCTCCATTCCCTCTGACAGATCCACCTGCGAACCCCACGAGTGCAGCAGCCGTTCTGCATCAGCAGAAGCGGGGCCAGCACCGCGGGGAATGCTGGTGAAGGCTCCCTCCTCGAAGAGAGCCCTCCGGGATCGAAGCGTCCGCATTGTCAATCGTTCACAATGCGGACAGTCCCCTCGAGAGCCGACTCAGCGTGCTTCGATCCCAGGCAAGCCACGCATAAACTGTGTGTATCCCCACTCGTAATGTAGCGAGGGCAGGGAGGAACGCACAATCTATAACGTGGCTTGGAATCGCCCCTCACATGTTTGGTCTTTGCTTTTACTTTAGGCATATTGAGCTGTTCTAGCGATCTTTTTAATGCTTAAGAGACAGACAAAAATAAATAGGACCAATGGGACAGACTTTTGACATGCATACACAGAGCGCTTGCTAACAGACGCGAAGCTGAAGCCAGCTGCATGGCATGTGCTTTTATAGCTTCCTGGTCGCTACGTCACCCCGCCCGTGACGTCACGCCCTTCCGTTGGACAGATTGCACACGATATTCAGAGTCGGTCTCGTCAGGGACGTTCCCCAAAGCGTTCGACGCAGCTCGAGTTCCTGAAAAGGAACAATTCTTTTAAAAACATCTTACCAACTCCAAACTGTTCATTTCCATTTGACATTCTTCTTAACATGTAACAGTCTCATAAGTGTTGCTATATCCAAATTTAAGATTATTATGTTAGTGACAGTAATATCCTTTAAGAGAGGCTTGTTCGTATATTGCAAATAATACTGTATACCAAAACCATTTAACCTTATATGACAATATGAGAAACCACAAGATGTTAATGTTCTAAATTTCAAATGCCAATAAAAACAACTTGTTGCTGGGGAAAACGGCGGTCTCCAAAAGAAGCACATTTGCTCTGGAGCCAACTTTTAGTAATACCTCCATTCCACAGAGATGTCCTGTATGTACTGTATTTACACAGCTGATGTTTTCTTATGAGATTTAGATTATCCTGCTGCTGCGCAATAAGGTTTTCATTGTTATTTCCAGGTTTCCATCTAAAGATAGTCAAGAAAAATTGTGTTTCCCAGGATGAGGTATATGTTATACTCAGTTAAAATTTATCAAGGACAGCTATTAGTGTTGGGGAAGCTAGTTTGAAACGTAGCTTGCCAAGTTGCTCATAGTTTATATATATATGATAGATGTATATTTTAAAATATCCCCCTTGAAGTCTAGATAACTAATCCAACATATGCTCATTGAGAAAACATACCTATTCATAATACAATAATATACACTGCAGTTTCCAGTTGAAATGACCACTATAGCAGTAAAATACCAACAATTATTATAGGGGCACATTAATAAAGGCTTTTTTATGTGCATATCTTTCCACAATACTATTTCACAACCTCAAAGTGTTTTTGATTTGTAAACAAATCAATTTTAACGTTTGCATCACATAACCAGCTCCATTCGTATGACTGTTCTGGCATAGTAAACTTGTTTGCTAGCTTGATGATGTGCAGTGCATTGTGTTCAGTTAGAGCCTTGTGAAACATAAAAGAGCTAAAAGACTTGTTTAAGTAAGCTGAAAGCTCAGAAATGGCATGGTTGCTTTGGTAAATTAATTTTTATCTCATGTTAATCCTATCAGTTAGGTTTAGGGTTAGGATTATTGTCTGTACAGTAGGTATGTAATTTGCAAACCCAATACAACATTACCTTTTAGCACCACTCGCCGGACATTTCACAACAACAACATAATGTTTAAATTTGACCAGTTAACATAATTTTGCATAAATGGAGGCACCGGCATGCACTTCCAACAAGTGTAACTTAGGGTGACCAAACATGCTATTTTCCCAGGACACGTTCTGGCCAGAATTTCTATTTTGCCTAAATTGCCTATATGGCTTTTGTTTCCTGTTGTCATACTCAATGAAGGTAATAATGGTTTAACCAATAACATGCAGACATTGTACGTACAGTAATTGACCAGTCGTGGTGCGTCGGGACCAAAGTTGGGAGAAGTTGGGATCTACAGAGAACAAAGCAATGCAAATACATGTACATATTAGTGTTTGACTTGAAGCAGCACTGAGCATACAGATCGGTGTATGACATCAAAGTACTGTGAGAGCAGTTCAAAAGCACAAGAAGCCATCTGCTCTCTAGAGCTCTCACGGTGCTTTGTTATACAACAATTGGTCTGTGCAGCACAAACAAAGCCAAAACTTTGATATTTTAGGCAATATAGAAATCATGACCAGGACATTTCCTGGGAAAATTGAACATTTGGTCACCCTAATGTAACTTAAATGATGATTAGCTTAGCTTAGCATGCTAATTATCTATTACATGCAGTCTCAGTGTAAAGGTGTGATGTTTTGTTATGAATTCATTCATGTCTGGATTTAATAGTGAACAGAAACAAAAGGTGTTTAGAGATCATTGTCAAGTCTTTTTTAGACTTTTCTTGGAGCTGTTACCATCATACACAATGTATTCAAGATGTGTAACTCCTTTCTGGTGCTAGGATCTAAAGAAATGTTTGTTTTGAATTAAGAGGGTTAGGCTTGCCAGATAGAAGATAGTTACATGAAATTGTCTTATGCTTTGTATAATCGTTGTGAAGATACATGGATTTTTATAACATTATATGGATAATTATATGGAAGAAACAGTTCTGTACAATATCATATTTTATGTTCCACAAAAAATCATATAGGTTTGGAACGACATGAGGTTGAGTAAATGATGACAGAATGTTCATTTTTGGATGAACTGTTTCTTTAAGGTCACGATTTGTGTAAGAGAAGCTAGCAGATCAGTGCCAAACTGAAACGTCTCTCCTGGGATGTGTTCATTCTTGATTTATGGGGGTATCGGGTAGTATAGACCAGGCATCCGTGCTTTCTGAAGTCATGAGATCTACATACAGTGTGTCAATCTTGAGAGAAAACGTATGGCCTGTGGACTTTGACCTGTATAATGTCTGATTTTGTTTGCCGTCGTACGTTGAAAATCAGTTGAAACTCTTTGTTGCCTTTCACATCTTTACTTTACCATAATTTCCATATCTCGTTCTCTCGTCATTTATGCCTTTTTGATAGGATAATGTGCTGCCAGTTCGATGGGTTTTATGGTCAGCTTGAGCTCCAGACGTTTGGCACGCTCCAGCTTCCAGTTTATAGAGGAGTCTGCAGGGGCCATTATGGCTGCCCCGGACTGGCCAGGCCCCAATAGCAATGCACAGCAGATTAAAGACCATTACGCAATAATGTATTTAAGTTCCTCACAATATATATATATATTTTTTGTCTCTTGAATTATTGTATCTGAAATGTTATCTTGCATTTGGGTTGTTAATGTAGACCAGGTTGGTCAGTTACTGTATGTGTGCCGAAATTTCTAAAATGTTGTAGCAGAGCATCAAACCCCAGTACTGAAATGTATGCAGTGAGATCATAGCTAATTTATGCTGGGATACCACAGATATTACCCACTGAGGGACCAGTGATGAACAACAGTGATTGCTGAATGAAAAGTGCCCTGTTACCACCATAAGGTTTACATTCTCTGTATAATCTGACATTACATAAGACACCGCTCTCCCAGAGGGGTGATAAAAACACCTCCTTGAACTAGAGCCTCTTGTTTAAACCTCAAAGCAACAGGAATCACCTGATTCTCTCGCGTGAGGAAAATGATGATCACTGTGATCAATGAATCAGTGGATTTAATAATAAAATACATTCAAATGCAATTCATGCATTTAATGATTTAAATACAACTCTAGTAATATAAACATTTGTTTCATTTTTGAATTAAAATGTATTGTGGTATTTTTGGAAGAATCAATTCAATATATATTTTAACTTCAACTTTGACTTCGAAGTTGCAACTGGAGGTTGAGTTATTTACTCAATACTTGAGTAATTGATTATAAGCTTTTGCTTAAAATTCTAAGCGTTTTTCAAAAACATAGAAACCAACTTTAATACAGAGTACATTTCTAAGAACATAATGTGATTTTAAAAAGAGTTTTCATTGACCCTGATACTGTCATCTTATGTAATTCTGAAACCATGACCTCACAACAGTAACGCATTACATAATCTAACAAAACATTGAGTATACAGCTGCCATTTACATTATCATCATCCTGTTTCCTCTGAACGAAGCAGTTACTTCAAGTCATGGCATTTACAGTGGCATGTCTTATATACATATGCAGCAGATACAGATAAATAGTTTTCATAAAGCTGCCACTGTGATGGCATGCTTTAGATCTTCTTAAAATGTTTGGTTGGATCCTGGACTTTTCGGCTGCCCTCCAATCAAGGATACTGGAAGCCAAGGAACATAGAAGAAATGCGCACAGCATGTAGAGCGAACATTGCTTTTGCAGGCCCCCATTGTCACGCTGCACCGTCTTTTCCACAGGCACCTGTCCAGTGGAAATGCTATCTGCACAAAGTCATAGCACACATCAGTCAGTGCGATCAAAGTCTCATAAGTAATTTTCTTCAAATACGAGTCATTAAAAAGCAGTTCAGTGCAATTAAGGAAGCAGTCCAGGGATATTTGAACTCTGAGGGCCTTCAGTTAGATTCAAGAGGCCCTTGATGTTCGAAATTTGAGTTTGTTGTTCTTCCTGTTGCTTTGGTCTCTATGTACACTTTTGCTTTTCCAATCGAGAGTTCTGTGCTGTCTTTCAAAAGAGTTGTGGGTGTCACAACAGTTCATAAACAGTCTCCTCACATGGACAAAGGTGGGGCAGTGAAGGGTAGGGTAGGAAAAACGAGTGCGAGAGAAGGGGAAAAAGTTGAGACCTCTCAAATGCTTCTTTCCACAGGAGGCAGAGTTCATTTAGGTGTGGCCCACATGCATCCTTCAAAGAAAAAAAAATCTAAATAGGATGTTTTGGATGTTGCAAAGGAGACAGACGAGAGTTAATGTCTGCCACAAGCCAAAGAGAACCAGTGGAGGGGAAAGAGAGGGCGAAACAGATCCAAACGAGTTGTAGAAGAGTTTTAATGATAAAAGTGGACATTATAATTATAACTTATGAATGTAGCAAATGTGGAAGTTTGTGAATGTTTCTTCTGATTATGATTCTGCGTAATGATTCTAGTTCCTAATCAATACTTTTAATTCTTTAGAGAAAATATTTGACCTGATAATTGGCCCTTATACAGGTGCTGGTCATATAATTAGAATATTATCAAAAAGTTGATTTATTTCACTAATTGTACATTAATTCATTACACACAGACTGATATATTTCAAATGTTTATTTCTTAGAATTTTGATGATTATAACTGACACTAAGGAAAATCTCAAAGGTAAATCTCAAATTCAGTATCAGAAAATTAGAATGTTACTTAATGTTACTTAAGACCAATATAAAGAAAGGATTTTTAGAAATCTTGGCCAACTAAAAAGTATGAACATAAAAAGTATGAGCATTTACAGCACTTAATACTTAGTTGGGGCTCCTTTTGCCTGAATGACTGCAGCAATGTGGCGTGGCATGGAGTCGATCAGTCTGTGGCACTGCTCAGGTGTTATGAGAGCCCAGGTTGCTCTGATAGTGGCCTTCAGCTCTTCTGCATTGTTGGGTCTGGCATATCGCATCTTCCTCTTCACAATCTATGGGGTTAAGGTCAGGTGAGTTTGCTGGTCAATTAAGAACAGGGATACCATGGTCCTTAAACCAGGTAATGGTAGCTTTGGCACTGTGTGCAGGTGCCAAGCCCTGTTGGAAAATGAAATTTGCATCTCCATTAGGTTGGTCAGCAGCATGAAGCATGAAGTGCTCTAAAATGTCCTGGTATATGGCTGCGTTGACCTTGGACCTCAGAAAACACAGTGGACCAACACCATCAGATGACATGGCACCCCAAACCATCACTGACTGTGGAAACTTTACACTGGACCTCAAGCAACGTGGATTGTGTGCCTCCCCTCTCTTCCTCCAGACTCTGGGACCCTGATTTCCAAAGGAAATGCAAAATATATTTTCATCAGAGAACATAACTTTGGACCACTCAGCAGCAGTCCAGTTCTTTTTGAAGCGAGACGCTTCTGACGCTGTCTGTTGTTCAAGAGTGACTTGACACAAGGAATGCGACAGCTGAAACCCATGTCTTGCATACGTCTGTGCGTAGTGGTTCTTGAAGCACTGACTCCAGCTGCAGTCCACTCTTTGTGAATCTCCCCCAAATTTTTGAATGGGTTTTTTTCATAATCCTCTCCAGGGTGCGGTTATCCCTATTGCTTGTACACTTTTTTCTACCACATCTTTTCCTTCCCTTTGTCTCTCTATTAATGTGCTTGGACACAGAGCTCTGTGGACAGCCAGCCTCTTTTGCAATGACCTTTTGTGTCTTGCCCTCCTTGTGCAAGGTGTCAATGGTCATCTTTTGGACAACGGTCAAGTAAGCAGTCTTCCCCATGATTGTGTAGCCTACAGAACTAGACTGAGAGACCATTTAAAGGCCTTTGCAGGTGTTTTGATTTAATTAGCTGATAAGAGTGTGGCACCAGGTGTCTTCAATATTGAACCTTTTCACAATATTCTAATTTTCACAATATTCTAATTTTCTTAGATACTCAATTTGGGATTTTTCTTAATTGTCAGTTATAATCATCAAAATTAAAATAAATAAATATTTGAAGTATATCAGTCTGTGTGTAATGAATATAATATAATATACAGGTTTCACTTTTTGAATGGAATTAGTGAAATTAATCAACTTTTTGATGATATTCTAATTATATGACCAGCACCTGTATACTACAAATACTATTGACAAGGGGAGTTTAATTCCTAGAGGGCCAGAGCCCTGTAGAGTTTAATTCCAATCCTGGTTCAACACACATACCATGTAGTTTTCAAATAAACCTGAATGACTTGATTAGTTGGGTCAGGTGTGTTAAACTGGGGTTGAGTTTAAACGCTGCAGGGCTCCATCCATCCAGGAATTGAGTTTGACATCCCTGCTATAGACAATACTATTTTTGATAATATATTTTTTTTATTTTAAATAAAATACTGTTTACTTTAACAAATCATCTGAATCTTTGTCTCAAACTCAAAAATGTTATTTCTCTCATGTTGTTGGAAACCCCATTTGACAGTAACATTTTAGAAAAACTGATTAATTCAATCCTACTCAAAAGAATGATTCAGGCAGTATTCCTCACAAGTCTTATATTAACAATCAACATGACTCAAATTAATGACTATTGGCTAGATTTACAAAAATTTTGCACCAGCACATTTTGCAACATCTTTTTTGTGTTATACTGACAATAGTTCTGTCAGGGTTTACAAAAGACACACAGTGAAGAATTAGCGCTGAAAAGGCATGGACGCAGTTATTTTTGTGCCTGACCTTATTGAATATGCATTTGTAGTAGTTTTCCTTTCAGACGCAAAATTTATGGGAGGAGAGTATTAAAATGATTCATGCAACATGATTTACTAACATTTGATCGAGATTTTGAAGTCAAAAAAGTGTATCCATTCATCATAAAAAGTGCTCCAAATGGCTCCAGGGAATTAATAAAGTGATGCATTTTTGTTAGAAAATTTTCCATATTTAAAACTTTATAAACTGTCCCCCTGTCATACGCGCAAGAGAGTGGCATTCTAGCGGATGACTTTGGCATAGCATAATGACTTTGGCATAGTATAAGCTCCAGTGAGAAGTGACAAATGCGGAAGTACAGAGGAGAGAGCAAAACAAAACACCAGTTATGAATTAGAAGCACAACATTTTTAATTTGTAAATAAATTTTTTGGAGGATTTCGATAAACGCTAAAAGGAGACAGTTTTTTCTTTATTGTAAACAAAACTTGGTTCTTGTGAGACTAGCATATTCTCACCAGAGCTTGCGCTATGTGCCTATGTCATCCACTAGACGCCACTTTCTTGAGAACGCATGTACGTCAGTTAGCGGAAGCAAGAGATTACTGTTTATAAAGTTTTAAATATGCATATCTTATATACACCTAGGATGGCTTGAGACTGAGTAAATCAAATTCTTTCAAAATAAATATATTGTGATTCTATTCTATGACTGTGAGTGAAACTAGAATATTGCATTGTATGTTGAGTACAAATAAATCAAACTTTTGTCCGACACTGTAAATTGGACACTGCTTTGCTACTGAATAGCATTTCAGGAAATACTGTCAAGACTATTTTTAGTTCTGTTTTGTAGAACCCCATCTGTAGAACCAGAAACAGATCCAAACATCATGAACGATCCGGTTCCAGTATTTTTTTTACAAAATGGAATCAGACTGAATAAACTCTTCCCGATTTCCAACTCTAGTATTCAACTTGAAGCTTAGACCAAGCTTTAAAACATAGTACAAACTTAGCAATAACATCACTGGAAATGCAGAAGAGTTTTAGTGCACTTTTCAAACAGCTATCTTTGCTTTATAGCCACCATCAGTACATTAAACTCTGTCATACTGTTGTTAAATGACCTCCAATTGTTAAGAAAGACTTTATAAGTATTAATATTCACTGCTCATTAATATAAAAGAATGATTGTTAATGGATTAGGGCAGATGGCCAAACATGGAACTCTGAGTCGTAGCAAAGTCAGGACCCGGTGAAATTTTCCAGCCCTTTTCTGCACCAATACAACATTAAATGCTGTCCGCCGCTTAAAACAAAACAAATCCCTGAAAATAAAAAAATAATAATTTAATCCGGCTCTCTTCCAGAATCAATTTCTGCTGGAAAGGCGAAATTGCCCTCCACTCTCTGCTCTCTGACGGGATCAGGTTTTTCACACATTTGATACAACCCAGCTGAGAGCTGGTTAAATACATTGAAACAAACTTTCCATCTGTGTATGGAAATGTAATCACTATGGAAATAAACATTTGTGCTGGGAGGTGGTTTTAGAGGCTGTTCTGTTACCTTATCTGGATAGAGGGTCATAGTACAAACGTGACACTACCAGCTGCTGCAAATGTTGCTGCTGTTTGAGTCACCATTCCATATAATGGCTCCGGTTCAATGTGGTTTCTATTAGTTGTTCTCTTATCGAGATATTGCAGAGCTCGGAGTGATGTTGTACTTTGAACTCTGATTTTAAAGGGCAGTGGGGCCCAGAGACATGACAACTGAAATGCGAAACTGTGACACACAAAGACTCACTGAACGCTTGTGCCGCCAGCTACACCTCACACTGAGGTAAAGCAGAGGTTCAGAAAGAGTGAATCAAAGTGCCTGTTGTGAAAGACGTTAGGCAATAATGTGAGAGAAGCGACACTTCAGTGCAAGTCTCGGGTCTGGCTGAGAATGATTTATTATGCTCCCTTATGTTGAAATTGTGTCGCTGTTGGACTGTGTTGTCTGTTCATTCTCTGTAGTGGAATATTCAGCTCTTGCATGTCACCAAGAGTCTTCAACACACTGTAAATTTTCTGGCCTTGCTGAAAATCATCCAAAATAGTCTCCATTCTCCATTTTTTTGGTCATGAAACTAGAACAACGTGACTGAAGAATAAGCAGAAAAAGATGCCATAATGAAACCAGCAATGTTTTTAGTTTTTTTGGAACACAATGTTGTGTCAGTTTAGGCCTACATTGTTGACATTTCCTGTTTAGTTCCATGTTCACAATAAATAAAATAGCATAATAAAAATATAAATAAAAAATAATAATATAGGCCTATTATATAAAATATAATTATGTAATATTATTTTAATAAAAATTATACTAAATACAGTTAATATTTTATATAAAAAAACATAATTATATTGTCAGAAATGGAATTATATTAAATGGACTGCATTTAATATAATATATTACACTGTAAGAAAAAAAATCTGTAGAAAAACAGAAAAGGCACAGTTTTTTTATTATTATTTATTTATTTATTGGGGTGGTGGGGGGGTAGGAAATGTCTTAAGTTTACAGACATTTTCTGTAACCCTAAAACACATCACAGTACAATGCATAAATCAAAATATAAAGTATAAATGTATATTAAAAATTATTAAATTATATAACTCTACATTTTTGTAAGGCCTTCATTGTTCTTATGTTTGCATATTTGCACATTGGCATGCAATTATTGCATCCGGCTGCCGCTAATCACAGCGTGAGTATAAGAAGGCAGCAGGTGCTATGCATACCAGGTTTTCGCTGAGGAGTCAAGCCGGAAACTCAGCTCAGCGGCGGTACAGCAACCATAGCGACTGGACCGGCGAAATTAGGATCCCTACCAAATTGCCATGGGTGCTGCCCCTTCCAGTGCCCTGTGCGTGGTGCATGCGCCCCTCGGTGTAGGCCGGGGCTCGGAACTAGTATTTCCACTCACCATTGTCAAAGCACTACCTCACTGGGTGAGATTGGATTACACTGGGAAAATGTTACCCCTTCCGCTTGGAACAAGGACTCTGTGGAAGCCCTATCCATCCCGAAGGAGTTTTCGGGAGCAAATACACATATAGAATCCTTTTAGGCATATATGGAGAAATTTGAGGTGATTAAAACCCTCTTGGGAAGGCAGACGTCTGCTGGGGAAACACAGGCTCTAAGGCTATATGGGGCCATACACATATGATTAATGCTTAAGGCTCAATATGGAACCCAGCCTTCAATGGTTCTCACGGATTCATCATGAAGGCCTGGCGCCAGACGTTAAACTGCGTCCAGCTGCCTAGGGTGATGGAGGATCTCAGCAGGGTCTACAGTACGGACACTCTGGAGTAGTTTTAGAAAGCTGACACTAACAAGGGCCTCTCAGTGCCACTACCCGTTTGAGGTGAGAACACAGGAGGATACCGGCTCTACACGAAGGCTTCAGAACCTAGCAAATGTGTTAGGGGTCGCCCAGCCTGCAGCTCTCCAAATATCTGTCAGCGAGGCGCCACGAGCCAGCGCCCAGAAGGATGCAACACTTCTAGTTGAGTGAGCTCGCAACCTGAATGGGCAGGGCCCACCCTATGCCTGATAAGCCAGGGTTATGGCATCCACAATCCAGTGGGCCATCCTCTGCTTAAAGACAGAATTCCCCTTCTGCCGGCCTCTGTAACAGACAAAGAGCTGGTCTGAGGTCCTGAAGCTTTGTGTCCGGTCTACGTAGTATCTCAATGCTCAGACGGGACAGAGCAAAGCCAGGACTGGGTCGGTCTGCCTCCAGGGGCAGCGCTTGCAGGTTCACCACTTGGTCTTTAAAGGGTGTAGTGGGAACCTTGGGCACGTAGCCGGGCCGGGGCCTCAGGATTACCTGGAAGTCAGCCGGCCCAAACTCTAGGCAAGAATTGTCGACCGAAAATGCATGCAGGTCCCCTACCCTCTTGATGGAGGCGAGTGCAAGCAGGAGCAGAGTTTTCAATGAAAGAAACTTTAGCTCAACTGAATGCAACGGCTCGAATGGGCCTGCTGTAGTGATTTAAGCATTAGAGTCAGGTCCCAAGAGGGTATAGAGGGGGGCCGGGAAGGATTTAACCTCCTGGCCCCTCTAAGGGACCTGATGAAGAGGTTATGCTTATCTAAAGACTTCCCATTCACGGGGTAATGATACGCAGCAATAGCAGCAACCTGGACTTTGAGGGTGGAGGGAGACAGCCTTCGCTCCAGCCCTTGCTGCAGAAAGAAAAGCACGACCAGTCAGTAGATCCTTCCTCAGAAGAATCTGCCAAGGATGGGCTGTCACGAGGAGCACTAGTGTGGGGAACCAGGTCCAAGTGGGCCAATACGGTGCCACTAGCAAGACTTGCTCCCCGTCCTCCCGGACTTTGCACAGTGTCTGTGCGAGAAGGCTCACTGGGGGAAACGCATATTTGCGTAAGCTCTGCGGCCAGCTGTGTGCCAGTGCTTCCATGCCGAGTGCTCCCTCGGTCAGGATGTAGCTGTGTGAACTGGCAGTGAGAGGTCTCTGGAGAAGCAAACAGGTCTACCTGAGTGGCTCTGAACTGTCTCCAAATCAGCTGGATCGTCCAAAGGAGGAGGTGGCGCGAGAGTTGTGACATGCAACGGGAGTGCAGACCACCTTGTCGGTTGATTTATGTCACGGTTGCTGTGTTGTCCATTCGGACCATCACATGCTTGCCTCATAAGTGACCTTTGAGACAGTTCAATGCAAGGCGCACTGCTAACAACTGTAGTCTATTGATGTGCCAATGCAGCTGCGGGCCTGTCCAAACCCCTGAGACTGCATGCCCATTGTACGTGTCCCCCCAGCCAGTGGTGGAGGCATCTGTGTAAACCACAGTATGCCTGGAGATCTGTTGTAGGGGCACCCCTGCCTGGAGGAACGTAAGATCTGACCACAGGGTGAGGGTTTGGCTACAGGCCAGTGTAACTTGGACCCGGTGAGTGCCGCGCTTCCATGCCCATCTTGGGACTCGGCCATGAAGCCAGTGCTGGAGCGGTCTCATATGTAACAGGCCAAGCTGTATAAGTGCCGCTGCGGCCGCCATATGCACCACGATCATCTGAAAGAGTTTCAGTGGGACCACTGTCCTGCCCTTGAATGTACAACCCGAATTCCGGAAAAGTTGGGACGTTTTTTAAATTTTAATAAAATGAAAACTAAAAGACTTTCAAATCACATGAGCCAATATTTTATTCACAATAGAACATAGATAACATAGCAAATGTTTAAACTGAGAAAGTTTACAATTGTATGCACAAAATGAGCTCATTTCAATTTTGATTTCTGCTACAGGTCTCAAAATAGTTGGGACGGGGCATGTTTACCATGGTGTAGCATCTCCTTTTCTTTTCAAAACAGTTTGAAGACATCTGGGCATTGAGGCTATGAGTTGCTGGAGTTTTGCTGTTGGAATTTGGTCCCATTCTTGCCTTATATAGATTTCCAGCTGCTGAAGAGTTTGTGGTCGTCTTTGACGTATTTTTCGTTTAATGATGCGCCAAATGTTCTCTATAGGTGAAAGATCTGGACTGCAGGCAGGCCAGGTTAGCAACCGGACTCTTCTACGACGAAGCCATGCTGTTGTTATAGCTGCAGTATGTGGTTATGCATTGTCCTGCTGAAATAAACAAGGCCTTCCCTGAAATAGACGTTGTTTGGAGGGAAGCATATGTTGCTCTAAAACCTTTATATACCTTTCAGCATTCACAGAGCCTTCCAAAACATGCAAGCTGCCCATACCGTATGCACTTATGTACCCCTATACCATCAGAGATGCTGGCTTTTGAACTGAACGGTGATAACATGCTGGAAGGTCTCCCTCCTCTTTAGCCCAGAGGACACGGCGTCCGTGATTTCCAACAAGAATGTCAAATTTGGACTCGTCTGACCATAAAACACTATTCCACTTTGAAATAGTCCATTTTAAATGAGCCTTGGCCCACAGGACACGACGGCGCTTCTGGACCATGTTCACATATGGCTTCCTTTTTGCATGATAGAGCTTTAATTGGCATCTGCTGATGGCACGGCGGATTGTGTTTACCGACAGTGGTTTCTGAAAGTATTCCTGGGCCCATTTAGTAATGTCATTGACACAATCATGCCGATGAGTGATGCAGTGTCGTCTGAGAGCCCGAAGACCACGGGCATCCAATAAAGGTCTCCGGCCTTGTCCCTTACGCACAGAGATTTCTCCAGTTTCTCTGAATCTTTTGATGATGTTATGCACTGTAGATGATGAGATTTGCAAAGCCTTTGCAATTTAACGTTGAGGAACATTGTTTTTAAAGTTTTCCACAATTTTTTTACGCAGTCTTTCACAGATTGGAGAGCCTCTGCCCATCTTTACTTCTGAGAGACTCTGCTTCTCTAAGACAAAGCTTTTATAGCTAATCATGTTACAGACCTGATATCAATTAACTTAATTAATCACTAGATGTTCTCCCAGCTGAATATTTTCAAAATTGCTTGCTTTTTTAGCCATTTGTTGCCCCCGTGCCAACTTTTTTGAGACCTGTAGCAGGCATTAAATTTTAAATGAGCTAATTAAGTGGATAAAAGTGTAGAATTTCTCAGTTTAAACATTTGCTGCGTTATCTATGTTCTATTGTGAATAAAATATTGGCTCATGTGATTTGAAATTCCTTTAGTTTTCATTTTATTAAAATTTAAAAAACGTCCCAACTTTTCCGGAATTCGGGTTGTATTCAAGCAGGCTAGCACCGACTGCGCACTGTCTGTTCGACCGAATCCAACTCCATACTGAGAAAAGTGATTCTCTGCATCGGTGAGAGTTCGTCTCTGTTCTCGCACAACTGATCCCAAGATTTTTCTAGTGTCAGCCAATCGTCTAGATAGTTGAGAGTGGCTCCACAGCACTGCTTTGCTGGAGGCTGCTGAGGATGCGGCACAGGAGCGGGGATGGATGCAGGGGGCCACCCTCTGCGATGAGCAGGCTGGGGCACTGCGGTCGGCGTACAGGTGGAGTAACTTTGCTCATGAACGCGATATTGCATAGCTTGTCAGTGATCTACGCTTCTGTCTAATAATTGCCGCTCCATTTGAAAATGCGCGTGAAAATCACATGCGATATATCACCCATCCCTAAGGTGGAGGCAGCAGGATGTGTTGGATCACCTCAGTCTGCTTCTGGGCAGCCGAGAACTGCAGGGCAAAGCTCTCGACTGTTTGGCCAAGGAGGCCAGTCTGTGACACAGGGGCATTGAGAAACCAGACCTTGTCGGTGTCCCTCATGTCTGCCAGACACAGCCAGAGTTGGCGCTCCTGGACCACTAGTGTGGACATCGCACGACCCAGCGAACTCGCAGTTTCGAGATGGTCATCTTCCCACAATGGGGACATGATGCATCCACAAAGGCCACCTCAGCGTGCTTGATGCCCAGACACGTGAGGCAGCGATCGTGTCCATCACCCGGTGCCAGGTAACGTCTGCACCCAGAAACGCACGGGTGAAACGGCATCCTTACAAGGACGATCCGTTGTCTTTATAAAGACGCACCTGTGGAGCACTTTTAGAGGAAATTTCTATCTGGGAAATGCTCTTTTAGTGCTGAGGCGCACAGAGGAGATGGCCACTTGCAACATGACAAGGGGTAGTGCAGCCTGAAGTGTCCAATCCACTCGACACTGGAACGACCACTGCTGAAGCGCCTTCTCGCCAACACAGAAAGCTTCCGAGAGCATGCTGAACTCGTAGTTCACCGTAGACACAGCTGAGCAGAACGATACTGTCGCTCGGCTCCAAAGCAAAAAGCTGGTATGCATTGCACCTGCTGCCTTCTTATGCTCAAGCTGTGATCAGCGGCAGCTGGATGCAAAAATTACATGCCAATGAAGTAGATTGGTCTATCGAAGAAATGTAAACAAGTTTTATAAAAAGTTGATTTTATAAATGTATGCAGATAAATCTTTGCAGATGCATTTCTTGTTTAATTTGTGGAACACAACAGGGAGAGCATTAGGGATGATCCAAAATGCACATGTATAGTTTGAGTCATTCTAGTCATCTGGCTCCAAAATAAAAAATAAATAAAAAAAATTGACATTTTAATGAATGAGATTTCAAAAATTAAGAGCCACCAAATGAATCAATCTCTCCTTCCCTCACTGTTTCTCTTGTTTTTCCCTGTGTTGTTTTGGTCCACGGCTTTCCCATCCCATAATTCCCCTATGCCCCTACGGAGGAAAATTCCAGACTTCACGTTTAATCGGTTTCAAACACATTCACCTGCTTTGGCAGAGCGATGGACAGATTCAGTCCAGAGGTGTGTGATTGTGTGTGTTTTCCCAAGCAAAGCTCTTATACACTTGCGAGCTGGTGGTTGCAATTGGAGCTATTCGGCAGTATCATTATGTTACTGAATTTGGCAGCTTTACACCTCAGCACCAGTTCCTCTGAGGGAGATGCTTAAATGCTAAAGATTGCTCACAGTAAGAAAAGAGACCCGACATATTAAATGAGACGATGGATTTTAGCCATTCCAAAGTTCGACATCCTGGCATTTAAAATCTTAAAGCTTCCAGATATATATCTGGAAAAGCAATTACTGGTAATGCTTTATAGTTTTTTATTAATAACTTCAACAAATGTATTATTTTGCTATTGCTCTTATGGTTGGGGATTTGAACAAGAGACCCTAAGTATTAAAATTTAACTCGTAACTCATCCCAGACGTGGCTACGAACATGAATGATGCCAAACAGTTATATATATATATATATATATAGAAACAGTTCTGCTGTCTAATATATTTGATGAATAAAAGGTTAAAAAGAATTGCATTTATTCAAAAAAAAAAAAAAAAATTCTAATAATATATATTCTAATAATATATTTTCTTTACTATCACTTTTATCAATTTAACACATCCTTGCTGAATAAAAGTATTGATTTTATTTAAAAAAAAGAAAGAAAAAAAAATTACTAACCCCAAATTACTGACCAGTAGTGTATATTGTTTTTACAAAATATTTATATTTTAAAAACATAGCTTCGTTTTTTTTTTTATTCATCAACGCATCCTAAAAAAGTATCACATGTTCTGAAAAAATATTAAGTAGCAGAACTGTTTCCAACTTTGATAATGAATCATCATATTAGAATGATTTCTAAAGGATCATGTGAAAATGATCCTAAAAATTCAGCTTTGCATCACAGAAATAAATGATAATTTAAAGTATAATAAATTTAAAAACAGTTATTTTAAATTGTAATAATATATCACAATATTAATTTTGTTTCTGTATTTTTGATAAAATAAATGCAGGCTTGATTAGCAGAAGAAACTTCTTTCAAAAACATTAAAAATAGTAATGTTTCCAAACTTTTGGTCTGTACTGTATATATATATATATATATATATATATATATATATATATATATATATATATGTATATATCTTTCAAGGTTGTTTTGACTGTTTCTGTTAAAGATTGTACATGATCATTCAGGTAAATCAAGACACTTTTTGCCACTGATGCAGCGTTTCCACCGCAGGAACTTTACCCAGGAACTAGGGACTTTGGCCTGGTACTTGGTGTGTTTCCACCGCAGGAACAATGAACTAAATAAAGTTCCGGGTAAAAAAATGCCCTTCAGAAAGTCCCTGCTGGCAAGGTAGTACTTTTTCAAAGTTCCGGAACTTTCGGGGGCGGGACTTGGGTGCTAAACATCCTGATTGGTTCAACCACCATTTATTCGGATCATTTTCAAAATATTACTGTTATTGTGTCATGAAATGTAATTTTAAAAGTATTTCAGGCGAGAATGTAGTTGTTTCAAACTCAAATCTGTGATTTATTTATAAAGACAATTCCCATTTAAAAATGTTTTTCGCCGATCTCGGAGATGGTGAGCTCCACGCGATCAGCAGGAGCTCAGTGCTTATGTATCCGCCAAGAGCAGCCTCACCTCGGCTAGACTTTCTGATGTGTGCCGCTAGCTCTGATGTCCCTATAGTGGTTAAACATAAAATATAATTAATTTTGGGTAAATCTAACAGGTTATCTTTGGTCTGTATTCAATTTATCTATATTTTAAAATGAAAATAAAAAAGGCAAATTTATATAATAATTTGTTTCATTGTAATGGCTGTATATATACACACATATCCCTGAACTAAGTACATTTCTGCAGCTGTTATTTTGTTTAAATGAAAATGAAAGGAGGCAGTGATATTTGATATCATAATTTGTTTTATTGTAAATATACAGGAAAATTGCAGTAGCCAAGGCGAGCTGACTGATGTTATCAGGTACGCTGCTGTTTGCAGAATTACCAGATTTGCATCGTAGCAGACATCACACTCCCGAGTCGAATGCACAAAGTCCGAACAACCGAGGATGCATGTCCAAAATCAGCGTACTTTGTATATTGAGAAACGCGCACAGACCTACGTCACCAGTCTATTTGCCTAATCTTCCCGGTACTTTAGACCACAGTGGAAACACAGAAAGCAACAGGTCTGGGGGGAAAAAAGTTCCTGGTACAAATGTTCCGGGTAATTTCGGTGGAAACGCGTCATGAAATGATTTGGAAAAATCTTTTGAATTATGTTATAACTTTAATTATGTTTATGGGAAGTCGCACCACATGACATTTTACAACCTAATCTAACATCTCCATCATCAAATTGCGACAGACTTAGATTTTTAATGTGATTAAATTATAATTGGTTAAAGCTGTTTTTATTCTTTTTTTATATATTTTTATTATTTTATATTCAGCGATTTAAAAAAAATGCTTATAACACAAACAACGTATTTTTCATAAAATAAAAGGTCATCATGTCATTGACCCACTTTCTTTATTTCAGGTAGCATAACAACTGCACATTTTGTGCTTCCCAACGCGTTCGCCGCCGTCAATGGATTCCTTCCAAACTGTCTCAACGCAGATCGTTCTGGGATCTAATGAGTACCAGGGTGGAAAAAGAGTTCCTGCTTGGATCCCAGCTGCCGCCGTTATACCGCAGACTGATCGCTGGTGTGACTATGTGCGATTAGTCCATTAAACAAATTCAAGGCCTTTCGGAAGGTCTGCTCTAGCTTACTGTAGCTGTGCACAAATTATTTTCTCATTAGCCTGGGCTCTGCTGTGTTTATTTATGACTAAACCTATTTTCCGACAATAAAAAAATTGGTAAATCTGTGTCACTTATCTTCATTCGACAACGTTACAATTATACAGTCATTTGATCCTGATGTGTTGTTTTTTAAACTTCTCAGAGGCCTTTCAGAACAATCTACACTGACAGGAAACGTCCCCACGGGTCTTCAAAACATCCTTCTTTTTGAGCGATGCATTCAAACTCTCGGCTCACCCTGTTACTGTATTGAGTGGCAGAAACACAATAAATCCCACCGGGTGTTTTTCAACTCAACTATTGTTTAAGTTTTTCCTTGTTGACGAACGTATTCCATTATTTACTCGCTTCTCGGTAAATTGGTTGTGATTTGGTGTTGGTTAGGGGCTGATGCGAAGGTGACTGGCATCAAAACAGCATCTTTCAGCAGGTTTGAGAGACAAAGAGATGTTTTTGCAGTCTTTCATCAACACTTCTTCCTTCACGGCACTCCATGGTTCCTTGACTGATCAAGTGCAACATGTCAACAGCAGGTTGAAGCGCTCACACAAACAGGCCTATTTGTGCTGGCGCTGTACACACAAACACATATTTGCATGAGACCACAAGGATGTCAGCACTGAATGATGGATACAGACACATCGCTGTTTAGTCCCTCCTCAAATCAAAGAGAACCTCGCACACACAAAACTCAGGCCGGTCCAAGGCCTGAGGAGGGAAGTCTGTATGTCATTTGATCCATTCCCCCAGTAAACTGGCTCATAGCTTTGATTCTTCACAGGCACGTGAGATGGAAACGAGAGAAATAGTTCAGCCACGTGCTGCTGTCTGGCTCTGCATCTCACTCTCAGCTCCAGCACTGTAAATCTGCTTAATATCACAAACTGAAAATATGTACTTTTTTCATGTGTTTCCTTGTTTCTTTCTTTTTCTTCCTTTTTTTAGGCCTAGACGTCTCGACAGACGATCCCTCCATATGGCCATTTTGTCTGTCCAGCCATCGAAACACTATCCATCTTCAAACTTTTAAACAGCTATACATTGGAACTATTTCTGCAGACAGCATTTTCTTTAATTAGGGTTGTCAACTTCAGAAAAGGAAAATACAGGAAAGTTGTGGTTTATAAGGGACAGAATAAGGGATGTATATATATATATATATATATATATATATATATATATATATAAATATATATAATGTACTGTATATACATTAGGCTATATAGTATATATGAAAATGAATATTTTTCAATTAAAGAGAGCTTATCGATTTAATATGGGCTGCTTTTGATGCTTGACACATTTTTTTATTGGTCATTTTATATTTCAAGAATAAGTGTCAGTGGTTTGATCAGCGTGGCAGTCAATAAAAAGAACAAGGGAGGTCATTTACAGAACACATCAACTAAGCCCAATATATGGGACGTCCCGACTAATATAGGACAGTTGGCAAATAAATATAAAAAAAAATTCATTCTGCAATTAGATTAGCTTGTGTTTATTGCCATAGCATTGTCTTTCTGTCTCTGTCCTCTCTGTTCCTTGCGTGCCAAATTACTAAGTAACTGTACTTGGAGATAATTGCTTCCATGCAATGAAAACACCTGGATGACTACTACCCAAAACAGGTAGAGTGGAGACGCGTCTTTCAGTAACTGCTCTTTAACACAGATACACAAAAAAATCAGGTACCCAGTCATTATCGTATGGGAAAATGTGGACTGAGGTTTTTGTGCTTTTGCTGTACTTAAAGTGTATCGCCTGTTTCACATATAATCCGTCTGCAGTGCGTATGCAGTCCGAGTGCGTTTCGTATGTGGTGCTGAAGCAGCACGGACTCATTGTGCTTTCACACAGGACACGTTTGCAGTCCGCTACTGATCCGCGGCTGTTTAAGCCACAAAACACAACATTTGTCCATTATTTTGATACCAAATCATGTAAAAAAAAATAAAAAAACACATCAAAAACCTTATTTAAGCATTGTGATACTAGTTCATCACAGTACAGTAACAATCTTTCATAGACATATTTAAATTCAAATATAAACAACGTATTACTCATGCATTTGACTGCTATGTTTTTTTTTTATAAGTTGCTGAAACAAGCTGCAACACATTTAAACACAACATTAGCCTACTTTTTAGGATATCACAAACATTTAAAATTAAAACTCACCACTGACAGAAACAGTCGACTCTCGTGCCTTTTGCATTTAAATCTTTATTACGCGCAATCCAACAGGTCTTAAATAACTTTGTTTTTCTGCCTCTATAAAAGTGCATATATAATGTTGCCTTGTTTCTCTAAAGTTGCTCTTTTTCTTGTTTTAAATCTAGCCAAAACCCATGTGTTGTGTGTGAAACACAGTAGGCTTTAATTATTATACATTTATTGTGAAATGACTGCATTTCCGTGTCAATCCATGTTCATTTTTACCGCAAACTATGCACTGTCACTTTAATTCAGGCATGCAGCACAGCAAAAATAGACTCGGTATGTAAACGATCGCTGCACTGCTGCAGACGCACTGCTCCTGGAACGCATTGACGGACCGCAACCACCTGCCATGTGAACGCTGGTATCCGTTAACATCGGTGCGTAAAAAAATACGCAACTCATACGCACTTCAGACGGAGTATGTGTGAAACGGGCGTATTGAGTGCTCAGCATGTGATAATAGGAGCACAACAACTTATTCAGTTTGGTTGTACAGTAAGTGGCTGAACGTTACTTGCACACTAAACTGTGTAAATACAAAGCCCCCTAGTGGCAGGAATGGTTTTCACATTGCAAATTAATCTGATGGAATCAACTTCAATTAATGAATTTAAATAAGTAATGTATATAAATATATTTATACTTAATAAAATATCTTGCATACATATTGGCAGTTTGTGTAATTTAACACATTTTCCAACCATTGTTTTATTTTACTTTACTTTGCTTCAGTGTAAACACTTTTGCACAAATACACCTTTAAAAACCAGGCTCTTTAAGAAAATTCCAGAGAGTTATGGAAAAAGCTCTGCTCCATTTATGGTTTGCAGTGATGGCTAAATCAACTTCAGTCTCAGCAGAGCACAAGAGCAGAGGAAACAGGATGGAGAGGATGTGAGAGAGATACATCATTCACCTGTGCATTAAAAATCATCTTTCGGCACCACATGCTGGCACCATTCAGAACAGGCTTTCCCAGACTTTCCAGAGGCTCCCACCGAGCTCAATCCATCACACATCAATCTCCACATACATGAAGAATGCTAAAGAGTGTCTGTCTGAGTAAATCAACGCATGGGATGTGCACTGCAAACATATCTGTCCGCACTTGTGCAAAGTGACTACGGATCAATCACACATGCAGCCAGGTTTTGATTGCTGGCCCAAAAAGCAAGTCTTGCCTCAAGGATTTCACTGGATCCTCAGCTGAGCAAACTCAGCATTCACGACCTTAGATTCTGCAAGTCAAGATTCAGACATGTGCACAATGCACATCAATCAACAAATGAGAAGCCAAAACATCTCCAAGTTTTACAAATAAACAGCCGAGGGAATGTGGCTACTTATCCTAGCGCTAAGGTTGTGATGAGTCAGCTTCGCCTTACACCCCACAACATTTTCACGCCACATAAATGAATGATTCACCCATCCAGTTGCTGTGGTGAATATTTATCTTTCCCACACACTGATCTGATGTCACTGTCCACTTTTAGCGGTGCCTGATTTGAAACGCAGCCACTTCTCAGCCACTCCCGGCTTGTGTTGTGCATGTGTTTCCATGGCTCTGCTGTAATGGATCACAGGGGGAGGTCGGTTCTTGGATGGGGTCTAACTGTAAACGTGTTGTGGTTTTGGAGGTCCAGGCAACATTTCTTGCATTTCATCCACTGAAGGCAATTTCCGGCAGGGCCAGCACTGAGTGAGGGCTCAGATCAACACCATAAGGCCTGCCATTTTTCCAGAATCATGCAACAGCTGAGTTACTTAAGGTTTTCATGAAGGATGAGGACAGTGTTGGCTCATAAGAAATCCCAAGATACCTCACCATTTCCACATAACAGTGGCTCTCCTCTTGAGAAGCGGATGATTCCCTCTTTCTCTTTTTCTCCAGCTGTAGGGTCTGAGCTTAAGGAGACATACATCACAGGCATTGTACATCCAAAGGTTAAGTCACTTGTTCCATTCTGGAGTTAACTTATACGCCCGGTACTGGCACAAGGTTTTGTTTTATTGATGCCTCTTGTTGAATGTCTTCTGGACAACGTTTGAAAAGAGTTGGCAGAGTGAGGAAAGAAAAGAAGGCTAGACAGCACAAATGAACAGAAAATGGGAGATAAAAAAGGTGTACGAGGAAACCCTGTCTACTCCTTGACCTTGACTTTCCAGTTAATCTCAGGAACGGGAGTAATTGAACCATATGAGGGAAGTTCTGAAATGACTTTCTCCACATCACATTCAAACCAATATTGCATAACCTCGGCTTGGTGAGTTGACACTGTGAACCAAGTTGTGTTTAGTATGCATCACATTGCCCAAAATAGGAGGAATCAACGGAACTTTACTGACAGAGGAAATCCGTGTACTTTTGGGGGATTCCATCACCATTGTGCCCTTAAACAAAGCATTGAAGTTACTTCAGTCAAAATACCCCCAATAAGTGTAGTCAAAGTTGCTTTGGATTAGGGGTGTCAAACCCTGGTTAACAATTACAGTAAGGTGTGTTGAAACAGGCTTTAACTAAACTCAATGGAACTCCAGGAGGAGGATTCAACAACCCTGCTGAAGAGGCTATTTGCCTTTTTATAATATCTTGGAACATTGTAGGTTTAAACTTGCAAGGGGCAATCCAGGAACTATTGACATTATGTCCTAGTACACATCACACAAATTTTAGGTAATTTTGCACAGACAACTGGTACAAAGTTTGGTCCACTTGGCAGCAAAATGTGAACCAACAGTTCAAACCTTGGAGCCTAGTGTCTTCAGATAATAGTTATACTGAGAAGAACCAAACAAATTAATGTAAACATTTACAAAAACAAAGTGGGTGCTAATAAAAATAATTAAAAAAAATTATTACAAAGCATTTTCCGTTTCTGTTTTTGGCCAAGTGCATCCCGACATTTTGGTTTCAGACCAGAATTTTCTATGTGGGTCATCCCTGCTGTATGGATCTCAGGGGGCTATCGATTTTTTTTTTTTTTTTCATTGGTTAAAAAGATTTGCTAAATTACAAATTAGTAATTAGTAAATAGCCTAGCAGGAGGTGGTAAAGGTATAGTGAACCACTAGTAGCTTTCATAAATCCAATTACCTAACCTGTGGGGAATCTGTGGTTATGTCGCCTGAGGTTAAGACTGCTTCAGAATAGGACTTTGGATTTATGCCATTGGATAAGCATCAGTTAAATGACAAATTAGTTAATAGCCATCTCCTTCAGCATGACCAAGTATATTTATGGCAACTTGTCATTATATATAAACTTCTGTCAGAATCCTAGTAGCGGTAACACCGTGTCTACACCACGCCGTGCCGCAACAGCTGAAGTCTGTCTACACTGGACGCGACAAAGCGACCAGTGAAAATCATTTGAAATTTGTGTCAATATGTCATGAATAGATTGCAGGGAGTTGATGTGCCATGCTACATCCAGTGTAGATAGCATCACTGATTCAAATTAGTTAGTTAATATAGTAGACAGTGTAAGAGTTTAGCCAAATACGCCAATATTATATTGAGTACCTGAACAGCACAGAGGCTAATTTGACAAAGAATCAGTGTCTGAAAGAGCTTTTCATAGAAAATAAAATATGCCTACAAACAAATTACTTAACAAAAGATATTTAAATCTCGGAACCTTCACTGCGAATAAAATCTGTTATAATCTAACTTGTAAAGCAAATTGCACTCAGTTGAGGTTACTTGTACTGTACATGTACTTTCAGGTGCGTACAAAGGCATTTGTTGATAGATGATTAATTTGTTGATAAATTGCAAATCAAACAATAAATCACAACATTGTGCACTATTCTTTATTCATAAAATAGAACTTGTGCTGTGACCACCTTGAAAATCACCGTGGAAATCAACAATATTAAAAATATACATAAATAGAACAATCTGTCATGATAGTGGACATTGACTTTGGATTAAATAACTTGTGTGTGGCAAGTGTTTTACAAAAGTAGAAAAAATTTACTTCAGGATAGTCACTAAACACAAAACACATTACTAAAAGAAACATTGAAAATTAAAAATCAAATTTGTATAAGGAAAATTCTTAGTCAATAAGCTGTTTTAACAACAACAACAACGATAACAAAAAGCCATGAGGGCTAAACACTAAAGTTGTAAATATAGATATAGAAATACTCTTCTCTGTATTCATTAAAATAGTATAACTATTATCAAATGTTCTCTCTTCAGTCAGTCAGTATTTTACGTCACAAGAAATTATGTCCCGCATTGCAAATAAAAACGAAAAGCAACAATCAAAGTGAAGGCACTGGAAAATTCAAAACCATAAGAATGAAATATAGGTTTTCCATTAAAAAATAGAGGAACCAACATGAAGTCCGTATATATATTTGCATTATCTGGTATGTTCAGCTGATACAGATATGTGTCACTAACAAGTGTTTATGAATATGGCCTTGACAATGCAGTAATAATTCAGGCCATCAGTAACAATAGTAAACATAATCACAAATACATATTTTTTCTACATCAGATCACTATCTGTCAATCCATCATCGTGATGGTTGCACACTCATCCATAAGCACATAAAATCAAACGTCCATTTACATCTCCACAAACTATCTCCCATCAAAGTCCACCATGGCAGAAGAGGACCTCTTCTTGCATTCAAGAAAAAAAGGCATGTGTCTGTTGGGCAAAAGATGACCAGAATTACATTGGTATATATGTTTTATAATTTGAAAACATTATATGCAGAAATGCATATAATGCAGAAGCAAAATAAGAATCACACGTACCTTAGGTTTTGCTGGTTGCATCACTAATTGGAAGAGCTCTCTTGTCTAGTGTCAATTGCCCTATAATGAAGACATACAACATAAAAAGAACACAAATGAACACAAACCAATAAAACTTCATTCATCACAATGACAGCCTTTCCTGCTTGAGAAAAGCAGTCTGTTTAATGTGACACTAAACAAATAAGGACATCAGCTATTACTGTCTTGACTGATGGCTTGAATTGAACTCTGAACTGAAACTTTTCTGCCAGGCTTGATTCTAAGAACCATAGAATGTTCTTGGTTTGCTTTTAGACATGTAGCAAACTGCCTTGCTGTCTAATGCCTAAATAAAAGGCATACTAAGTAAATGGAACTTAATAAGGGCAAATTCTTAATGTTCAACGATTGAAAACTTAACATAATAACATGTTGCTAGACTATCAACATGATACTAGCTTAGAAATACACTTATTTTAAATTACAGGTAAATAAAAGTTAAAGTAAAGTAGATGAAAACTTTTTGAATTGAAGATCTTTGAATTGTACTTAATTTGTCTTCCGGGAAACATAACAGTATCTTCTGTTGCTTTCGAAGGGCAGCACTAAATGGAAAAAATATATATATATATTTCAACAAAATGTGTTTGAGTCCCTGAATTGTCCTCATTGTGAAAAGATGGATCTCAAAATCATACAGTCCCTGCTGGAAAGGGTGCAAATATGCAAAAGATGCAGGAAAACTGAACAAATCTGCAGGAGCTGGAGGATTTATCTGAAATACAGTGCTCAGTTTAACATTTCAGAACAATCAAGGGACTCGTGAAGAACCATCACAAAAAAAAAAAAAAAAAAAAACTTCCAGGTAACTTTCACATCATCCAGGTAACAACACGGTATTAAGAACCAAGGGTTCCCAAATTTTTGAATGGGGTTATTTTATTAATTTATTTTTTTCTTCTTGTGAACTAAATGTTAATATATATTTTATGTTAAATATCTTACTCAGGACAGTACTAAAAATAAAAATTACATGTTTTATGTGTATTTATATACTGTACAGTACACAGTTTTCAGGAGCATTGTTAATGATGCACCAAAAATCTGCTACCATAGAATTGTGGCAATATAAATAAATTTGGTAATAGGAACATACAGCAACAAATTTAGGTCGACTACCAATTGGAACAGCCCTCGCATCAGGAGGTCACCTACCAAGACTTAAAATGTCTACTTAGGCAGCTCACTAGGTTTTGGCCTGGCTCCAAACTCCAGTGAGTGATCTGCCCTGTGCTCGCCGCTGGTATGACAGTTAACTATTACTCAGCCCCAGCATTCATTTTTCAGTCTGGTACTCTCCACCTTTCTGGAACTCTATACAGAGCCTGGCACATATAGAACACCCACGAATGGGCCTTCTGTCTGGATTTTTCTTGCCTTGCTATTGTAGCTTAAAATATTGAGCTCTTTTGAAGACATTAACTACCACTGCACAAAGAGTTCAATTCATATCCAGAAATGGACTGTCTCGAAAAGACATTCTTTGTGATTCAAAAGAAACAAATCTGTGCCCTTCAAAGGCATGAAAATAATTTTCAGTTTAGTATTAAATATTGCTTCTGGATGTGAGCAGTGGCACCAGCTTTGAGTGTTTAAAACTGCCTTAAAACATTTTAACTTCATATGATCTAGTCAGTGAACATTTATGACACTTCAGAGCACTATGTGTCCCATATTTTCCAATGTGGCAATACAAAAACTTTTTCAAAAAGCAATCTTTTTGACATGATGTGGTTTCAGAGTTTCAAAATGGCTAAAATGCAGTAATATTCAAGCAATCCTATAGGTGTGGTTGATCAGAGATGGATGGATGGATGGATGAATGATAGAACAATGGATGGATGAACTGACTTGGAGTTGAAGAGATAGA
Organism: Carassius carassius; assembly: GCF_963082965.1. Lineage (NCBI taxonomy): Eukaryota > Metazoa > Chordata > Actinopteri > Cypriniformes > Cyprinidae > Carassius > Carassius carassius. The sequence goes on along the minus strand of NC_081802.1, from coordinate 14,639,517 downwards.
TAGATAAATAGATAGATAGATAGATTGACAGACAGACAGACAGACGGGTGGGTGGGTGGGTGGATGGATGGATGCTGACCCCTGTTCTATAGAATTGATGGATTTATGTTTATGTGCAGCTGAGGTCATACTTCACTGAAGGACAAGGGAAGTTTGCTTTCCAGTAAGTGGTGCATTTAGTAGTTATTCGGCTCAGCCTCTTACTGGCATCCACAGTGCATGCTAAACAAAAGTGCTGTGTTCAAAACAAGTTAAGCTCTATCTGCAGCATCTGTGATATGCAGTCAGTTACCATGTAAATTGATGCTGACTTTTCTCTCAGTTTTTTTAAACAAACAAAAATGGAGTTTATAGTACCACACTTGCAATAAGTCTACGGGACAAGACATTCCAGGGAGGCGTGCAGCTCATATAATTCTTAAAATGGAATTCATCCATGCAGAAATGTGTTATTGAAAATGTTATATATATATATATATATATATATATATATATATATATATATACATTTTTTTTTATCATGGACAGATATCTTGCCCTATAGACTGTCACTATACATCCATAAATGAAAAAAAAAATATATATATATATATATATATATATATATATATATATTCCATGGTCATCGACAGTATGCACACAGATGCTGTCCACTGAGTTAAGGTTATATGGAAACATTCTGATGGTGTGTGTCAGGTCTATTATCATTGGTTTTATTATCACCAAACACTTAAACTTGCACTTACACTTGGTGCTGTCGGACAAAATTTGCAAACTGGCGGTCCTTGGCATACAGCTCGATAATTCGAATGCGGTCCTGGATTTCCTGTCATGACAGCGGGAAAGTGGAAGAGAGAGAAGAAGACAGTTACATAACAAATGAGCTGACCTCTCTGCCCCAGTCCTCCTTTTACTTCTTACAACTTGGCACTTTAAACCAAGAGCAAAGAAGCACAGAATCTTATGAAGGATCTCTTTAATTATAGGCACTTTTATGTGGCACTTTTACGGGATTGATTTTTATCCAGAGTAAAAGACCGACAAATAGACAGAGAGACAGATGGAATGACTAATGACAGTTAGATAGGACAGAAAGTTATATATGATAAATATATAGATAAACACGTACACAGAGACAGAAAGAAACATAGATAGATTATTTTTTAAAATATGAAATCCACTGTAAAAAATATTGTTGCATTTTACATATTTTAGATAATTGCATAACTGTTATAGTAGTAGTAGTTCTGCATCCATCAACACTCCACTTCATGTTTCATGGATTGCAGGAATAAGTGAATAAAAGACATTTCGCCTCAAAAACAGTTTAGTGCATTCAGTTCTGACCATTACATAAAATTATGATTTATCTACCCATAAAGTATTGTTTCCCAATGAGAACATGCTTGACAATTCTCCATTGTTCAGCATTGCCAGAATTTTCCCATTGTGACCATATATCAGTCTTTCAGAATATGACATTTTCATTGCCATGGGGAACAGTGCTTTAGCTGAAGGACATGTATTTTTAGGAAAGTTTTTGAGGAATATTCTTAGCATTAAAACAATAAGTAATGGTGCAGACCACTTGCAGAAACACACTGAGCACTTAATTATTCATGCAATTATCAACACTCTCTCATGGCAATTCGTAACTCTTTTGCTTTTTTATGTTCATTTGTAAATTTGTCATGCAGTCTACTTAAATTCAAATTAATAGTTAAGTGTAGGGGTAAGACCTTCCCATTTTTTCAAATTTACAAAAAAAATTGTACAATTTTATACAAAATTGCCACCTCAATTCACTTTCTTATCAGTTCAGTTTAGTATGTGGACATTTTTATGTTAATTTGTATGATCACATTCAAACGTCTTCGTACAATCTACTTACCCCCATTCGACGGTTAAAGGCCCGTTCACACCAAGAAAGATAACTATAAAGATAACTATATTAGTGTCCGGATGATATCGTCTGTTCATTCCAAGCGCACGGTCGTCTGGCACTTTAAATTCTCGAGCTCATCATAGTGGGATTGATTTTGATTGGCTGTCAAAGTTATCATCATTCATCAACTGAAAAAAAAAAACATTTTGAAAGCGATTCCAACGATAGCGTTTCTCTGTGCCTGTGGTGTGGACTTGCCATACTTTAATATTAAGAAAGATTTTTAGAACTATATCTTTATCTTTACAGTTATTGCCCATGGTGTGAACAGGCATTACATTTTGGAGTGGACCCTCATGCTTACAATTTTTATAAAAATCATATGTTTTCATATAAATAATATAGTACTTATTCATATGATATCGTCACCTTAAAATAATTGAGCTCCATTTGATGGTTAGGCTTGGGGTAGTGCTTACTTTTTTTCATTTCAATTCATACTCAGTTAAATCAATTGCATTAATATTAGCTTTATTTTTGACATAAGATGTTCTGCATTGATGCCGCTTGCCACTTTCGAAAGTTGTCTTTTTAGGTCCGAAAGATGTATTTTTTATAATTTGCCAACTGAGCAATCAACAACCAGGTACAATATACCACATCAAGTGGTCTTAATTCTTCCCCACAAAACCTTGATTCTTGTCCAAATTAATTGTGTGTCTTCTAAGGTCTATTAACATGCACACAAACACACCTCTTTCGTAAGTTCACTGTTCTCATAAATGTGTCGTATTTCCTCGCTGCTGAAGTCCGTGGAGGCCTCAGCGCTGGCAGTGCTGTACGCAGGGGTATCTGGGTAACGGCGGTAGTATTTATTATACCCTGTAGTAGCTTCACTTTCAAACATGGGATTGTACTTAGTGGCTCTTTCTAGAGATGGCATGTTCTCTGAATATCTGTGGAAAAACGTCAGGAATTAAAAGTCAGATTTTGGACAGCTACATCAGAAAAAACTAATATTTTGGAAAGACATGTTTGAATCTCATCCAAAATAGGTTTCGCTCCCTGTATGATGTCATCTTTCCATTGTCTCTGCATGTCACCAAATGAAATTAGCAATGAAATAATCTTTTTGTTGTATCTGGAATCAAACATGCCCTTGCCGTGGGTTTGTAAAAGTAGCAGATCCTCCCATCTATTTATATCTGCCCAAGGGTGGAGCCACGGAAAAAGTGAGTGGATTATCTCAGGCCGAGTGAGAGCGGCTCAATGTTCTGTCATCCTGGCATTCATTCCTCTATAACCTGTTGATCATGATCACTGATAGATCCCCTGCATAGACGTTACGTCATTGTGTGTCTGCCAGGATTTCCCTGTTTGCTCTGGTGCTGGTGAAACAAACAGGTTTAAGTCTGCTGTGTTTAAGTTTACAAGACAAAGTCTAAATGCAAAATAAATTAAGTATTTTATAATATTGTGTATGTACGTTATCTAGAGCTGATGGATGTAACGTGTGTATTGGATATAAAATTTGTTTGTTCAAAATGAAAATTAGGACAGGAAGAACTTGTTGAGAAATTATAATTGATTCAACCTGCACATGCTTAACAGCATTTGTTTCATAACGACCAAAGAGAACATATTGTGTGTTCCGGCTTATTTGTGCAACAAGGTCGTAAAAAACAAAATACGCACGTTTGGGCTGTAAAATATTGCAGTGCGCATCATATGTATGTTCCAGAACACAGTGGTTTCAACCACAATTACAGCTGAGATTGTTTGCAAACAGCAAATGTCATTCAAGTTGAGATATGCAACACTGATTTGTCTTCTGGGGCCAAATCACATTTCAGAGTTCTTGTATTCACAGCATTCATTAAAAAAACTGACATAATGCTTTAAAAATGCCATTTAGGCATCACGCATGCACCATTCAAGTCGTTCAAATGAACTTATTAATGATCCATTTAGCAGACCTGTGGTACTCTAAGGAGTTCTGCTTGTTCTTAAATTTAAAGAAAGACATAAGCTTCTTAAATTCTTCCCCAAAAAATATGATCATTAAGAGTTGAGCATTAAGAGTACCGTACCGTAAAGGGTCTTCTGAATCATCCGTTTCATACTGGTCTCGCAGAGTTCTGGCGAGGAAAAAGATCATGCCCGACGCCACAAGGAGGAACCCTGCGACTGAGGCGATGGCGATGCCGACCACCAGTGGTTCTGACACATACTCCTCACAGTGTTCGCCTCGATACCACCAGTTTTCACCAACTCGACACCTAAAATCAAAGGTAAGTGAATTTCAATTTTGGCCGTATCGTTGCTTTAGGAGATTTTTTACAGTACACACCTGCATATGGCACCCTTGCCAGGTATGATGTCACATTTCCCATCATTCTGGCAGAAGTCTTCCTGTATGTCACAGATACTCTGACATGGAAGCCCGTCCACGCTAAAATAGCCAGCGTTACAAACACACTCTGCCTCGCCTGTCCAGCGGTTGACTAAACACTGGGAGAACTCATTGCATGCTTGGAACTTGCATGGATCAGCCTGGTCACCTACCAGAAAGAAAAAGATAAATTATAAATACAGCAAAAAAAAGAAAGATAATAAGCAGTGTTGGGGGCAATGCATTACAAGTAATGCTAGTTAAGTAATCAGATTACTTTTTCAATTAACTAGTAAAGCAACACATTACTTTTTAATTTTCAAGAAAATATTCGAGTTATTTTTTTTTTTTTTTAAAGCAACACCAGTTACTTTGTTTTCCCATTCGTTGACAGACAATTCTCCTGTCCCCATATTAGGAAAAATTGGAAGTACGGAGGCGTTGTGTGAGCTGTGTGAGCTGTGTGAGCATGATGTAGTTCTAGACTAAATGTGAATGTAAATTAATTCATCCCACTAGCAAACAAAAAACTGATTTAGTATTCATCATAATTAATTCAAACTGTGAAATGCAAACTCAGAATATGACACAAACCTACAATAATTAAATATGTTAAATAACACAAATGTATCTAATCCCATTTTATTAATGTCTTTGCTGCTGACCTTTGATGATCCCGTTCATCCATACTAATAAGCAAAAATCATTTTAGACAAACTAACAATTATGCTTGTTGTTGTCTTTATTGCTGAAGAATGTTGAACCTTGTTCTCCTGTGTTTTACTGTACAGACATGAATTTACTTTTCCTTCATCCTGAGGTTTATACATTACACTTTTTGGTGTGAAAGGGCTTTTAAATTTGCTTTAAATAGGACTTCTTATATTCAAAAATAATAATAATAATAATAAGCTCTGCTCAAATTTAAAAAGTAACGCGAATGTAACGAAAAAGTAACTTAACGTATTACTTTCCATAAAAAGTAACTAATGTAATTAGTTACTTTTTTGTGTTAATAACGCAATATTGTAATGCATTACTTTTAAAAGTAACTTTCCCCAACACTGATAATAAGTATAATAGAACATAAACGTGTTAAACAAAGACAAAATAAGTTTAAAACACATGTCAGTTAATAGAAATGTACCCTTTTTTTGTTTTCATTTCTATAAAGCATGAATTATTCATATTATTCCAAATGTTTCACGATTTTTCCAAATTTTCATTTTTTAATGATGCTTCACGCCCACCCCCAGTCTGACAGTTTACAACTCTATATCCTTATAACTTTATATAAAAAATAATCACTCATAAATTTAAAACTCATCAAATTTAAAATGCTCATCATAATTGTATTCAAATCATTGTTTATATGAACTGCATTTTTATATTCTTTTTAAATAATCCAAACAAATATTAAAACCTGAGCACCATCATCTAGAATCAAGATGGAATACAATGACGTTAGAAGTTTAGATGGCAGTTTATAAATTTTACTATTTTTGCATTTGCGGCAATTGCTATAATATAAGCATTATTACAATTCATTACAAATTTGGCATCAAAACAAAGATAATTTTCTGATTTCAAAGGCATCAGCATTTGGTCATTAGAGATGTGTTGACAAAGGAGCTCAGAGAGAATTTACACAGGGACGCAAACAAATATGACTCACTTGCCTGACGCATTGAGCTCTGCATGTCTCTCTAGAATAAATCACCTCTAATCTGTCTCCAGTACAGAATCAATCTCTTATCACTCATCCTAACAAGGCCTAATGTTTTCCAAAGTCAAGACTGTAAAACCCTAACCTTGTGTCCTCTAGCACAGAAGAAGCCTGCTTAATATTGCTCAAAACATTTGAGATCTAATGTTTCAGAGGTGCGCCAGCAAAATTCACAGTGAATGTAGTTATCCATCTTTCTGGTACAATTTTAGGATTGCTATTTTCATATTGGCAAAGGCAAAAAAACCTGTCTCCTTAACATTTCCTATATTCTTATCACTAAGTAAGTCTAGGATATATTTTGCCCATTTTAATGACTGTTCAATTACAATTGTTCAGTAGCTTTTTAGTAGTGGTATAAGTTGAAGAAATGTTTCTTTTGACAATCAGTCTAGCTCCTGTAACATATATGAGTCACATAGCCTCCCTGTGTAGCACACTGAAAATACACAAAACCGTAAAACAAAACAAAAATTTACTCATCAAATTTGGCTGAAGGTATGACAAATGAAGCAAATAAGTGGTGCACAAACTGTGATAATCTACAACAAATAGTACTAAATCCCAGACGTGACTAATGGTAGTAAATCTAGGATTTAAAAATGGCAGAAAATGCATAATATGGCAGGCATTCTGCCCTTAAAGAATCAAATAATTTGTAGTGAATATTGTTGGCCACAGGCAATGCCAAAAAATGCATTAATGTCTTTATATCAGCCAATTTCTTTTATTTTCTTTTTCTTTTCTTTTTTTTCTTTTTTGTGTATATGTAAATCCTTTGAGTTACCTGATTCAACATCCAATGAATACTTGTCTATTGCAAGATTCATAGTTTGGTAAGCAGTATTGCAGAAGTCTTCTAGGATAAGGTACACTGCTGTTGTCACACCATTGGGAACTGGCTTGCCAAACTTCATCCTGCTGTTCACCACAATGCTTCCATTCCTGAAGTTCAAGATCTCTAAATTCTGGAAATTGCTGAGGTTGGACTGCAGATATGGTACGAGCTAGAGGGGAAAAAAAATTAAAGCATATTCCAATAAGCAGCAATACAGAGCCACACATGCCTAGTTACCTTCATGGAAGTCAAGAAGGTGACTGAAGATTCTAATTCCATTCCAATTATCTCATTAGTTAGTGTTCATAAAGACAGCTGCTAATGGAGTTAACGGATAGTATGCAAAGCTCCTAACAAACAAATGTTCTACAACAACAAACATCAACAAATATAAACTGATTGTGTCTTCTGTGAAACTTTAGAATATGCTGTATTGAATTGTTTACCCCAAAATGAAAATTTTGTCATCATTGAAGATTTTCATGGAACACAAATATTCCACCAGTCACCAATCACTACTATTGTATGAAAAAAAGTTAAATTAATGTGATCAGTCCCAAACATTCTGTCTAACATCCCTTTGAGTTCCTAAAGCTCAATTACTGCCTAAGAACATGTTTAAAAATAGTTTTGATTAATAACTTATGGCCTTCTTACTGATGTGTTGCTTTCCATAAAGTAGAACACAGTAAGAATGCATTTGACAAATATATCTTACCAGCTCCATAAATTGCTGCTCAAGAGCCTTGTATTCGGTAGAGCTCTTGTTGAACAGATCTTCAGAAAACATCATGTTGGTGACCCTGAGGCTGAAAAACACTATTAACGCCCTTCCAGGACTGGCTGGCAAGGCAATACTTGCCAAGTCAGCCCCACGAGCAAATCCGCTACCTTTGTCTTCATCATGGTTTGGCCCATCAAATGGGAATATGTCAAATGAAACATCAAACTCTTTTACGCTGGGATTTACTGGAACAGGAACTTTCAAAGTAGTACTGTCAGAGTTCACTGGTTTTCTAGGAAGAATGAGGCCTGTGATGTCAGGGCTTGATCCTACTGTGTGCTCTTGTACAGAGTCATCTGAAATTATCTGATTGGTAGATTTGAATGTTGGCTGATAAAATGATGGTACAGTGGTGGAACTAAGGGACTCTGAATGATCTGAAACATCTGGAATGACAGACATTGTGGATGACTGAAATATTATAGTTGAGACTCCGTCTTCAGCATTCTCTGATAAAACAGTCTCCTTTGCAACAGTTGCAATATCAGTGTGTATCACATCAGTTGGAGTCTCTGCTGTCATCAGATGAGTAGATGATTGGGTAGGTAGAGGTTCTGTGGTTGATTCTGGCAATGGTTCATCTTCTACTGATGAATGTGATATCCGAGTGAACGGAGAGTCCTTCTCGGGAGACAGGGAAGCTGAATGATCCAAACTCGGTTCCTCAGTAGCTATTGTTGTTGGGTCTATTGTTGCGACCAATATCTCATCCCCAGCTAAATCCTCTTCTGAAAGTTCAGTTACTGGGCTTTCTGTGGGCATAAGCTTGATGTCTTCCATTTCCTCATCTAGAATATTGACTTCTTCATCTGACCCTTCTGCCTCTGTCAATAAGAGTGCAGGTAACTCTGTGATACCTTGGGTTACAGGATGCTCAACAGCTTCTGAATAAGTGGTAGGACCTTCCAAAAAAACTGTATCAATTTCTAGGATTACAGGTAATTGGGTGGTTGAAGGCATCTCATTTGACTTTGTTGTGGAGGCCAGTGTTCCCTGACTCTGATTGTTTTCAGATGAAGTAGTTTGGTCATCCATGTCCACTGCTGTGCTTGGTGGGATCACAGTGGGTGTAACAAGTCGTTCTGTATAGTCCTTATCAACAGGTGAACTGATTGTATCAGGACTTTTTGATCCATCCACATCTTGGGTTTCTGCTGAATTATAGACATAAAGTAAGGGTTGACTGGTCACATGTGTAACCATAGTGGTAGATTCATCTGGAATATAGTCATCATATTGTTCAGGAGCTACTTGGGTCTGCATAGAAAGCTCCACAGTCAATGTCTCCATAGTCCAAAAAACCGGAGCTTGGTCAGTTGTTGTGTAGTGAGGATTAGTACTTATGTCTTGTGTCACAAGAACCCTGTCCAAGAATGGCTCCTCGGGTGTCAGATCTTGGTGGGGATGCTCAAGCTGTTCCACTGTAGATTCCTGAGCATCCTGAGGTTGGTGTACCTCACCTTCCTTCAAGATTTCTTCTGGTGTTCCTGACTCCCAAGGCCAAATGTCAGGACCTATATGGTCTCCAGAGAAACCTGAGCCTGAACCCAGGTCTATCAAGTCACTCTGAGTAGTCAACTCTACATCAGGAGGTTCCACATTAGAAACTGAGGTCTCTTCCAACTTGTGAAGTGATTCCGTAGGTAAGGCAACTACAGCTATCGTGCCTGTGATAGGACTGACTGTAGTTGCAGTCTGTAAGAATCCCTCCTCTTCAAGAATACCATCATCTGAAACAAGAACACAGGATTTTAGAACCGTATTACTGCCTTTAGGTTGGAAATAATACAGGAGAGATTACAGTAGACTCACTCTCTGTACCAGGAGCAGGTGCACTGTTTGATGTTTCAACTTTAGAGGAAAGCTCAGTGTCAAAGTTCTTCAAAGAAACATCTGTGTGAGATAGAGTGTCACTTTCTTCAAAGATGATTACATCATTTGTGTCCTCACTCTGTCCTTCCATCCAAGGATCTGTCATGTGAATGTGGTCAAGGAAGTCATGATTTGTAATGAAGATGTCATTGTTGGATAATTCCTGCCTGGTAACATCTGGTGGTTTCTCAGAAGCAAGAACATTATCCTAGGACAAATATATTTAAGGTAAGTCTACATAAATGTTGCTGACAAAAAGATAAACCAAAATACATTGTAACTTCCCATACTAAGGACAATGTCCACTGAATGCCCTAATGTTTCAGCTGTTAAAATTATGTCTAACTGTTTGACCATCAAACGAAGTACATTTATGGTGTAAGTGGAATAAATTTTCCTAAAACTTTTTCCAGAGAAATGTCAGTGGAAATATTGCATAGACATTCTGGTCCTAGATGGGGTATTGACTAATGCATATTTGACCAGAAGACAGTTTTTAGCTGTTCATGCACCAGATATTAACATTTAACCTTCATTCAGATTTGCAATATGTCGTGTTGTATATATAACAACTGGATGTAAATACATTCATGAGTTATTCACACCATTTTATTTTTATGCAAGTATTATAGTGAGGTGCTACTGAAACTAGATCAACGTCAGTTGCACACACTGGCCTCATTCATGAAACACGAGCAGCACGACTTTCTGTGTAAATCATTTGTAAAACTATTCTTACATAAACTGTCACTTTTAATCAAGTGTGACAATTTACATAAGAATAGTTTAACAAACACTTTACACAGAAATTAGCTATGCTCGTTTTTTTTTTAACTAGGTCCACTGACCATTTAATACAGAACAAAAGGCTAGACCAATTTTCCCATAGAACTAGTTTTATGCACTCTAATCGTTATAATTTGCATCAACAGCTAGCTGATCACACAAACAAACATCCATCTTAAACAGGGCAGATCAGATAAAGCGTCAACTTCTCACATCAACTTTAAGTAACTAACTTGTATGCTTTGAGGCAAGCATACTATTGCCTGAGAGAGAACACATGTTTCCAGATACAGACATGGACATAGTGCAAAACAAGACAGTAAATCTACTTAATTATGGTATTAAGAAAAGTGCCAGTTTTGTCAAATGTAAAAGGAAAAATTGAGAGTAAATTCTTAGATTAATTATATGTTTGGTATCCAATGTGTATTTCTAATTAAACTACAGACTGTGAAGAAAGCTGCCTGACCTCTGGAATAAATATATGTCATACTGAGATTAAAAACAGATTATTTTCAATATTTCATAATGCCTGAGCAAAACAATTTTCATAAAATAGTATGCTTACTTGTGTCTAGAGAATACTTGAGCTGGAAAATTGACTTGAATAGTTTTACAGACCTGTCGTATTATCCCAAAGCTATGCTATATTCTTTTTTTAATGGCATGCCATTAAAACCAATTTTACGTGCAAGGTAATCTTTCTTATCGTGTAACAACATAAACCTACATGTGATTGCCATTAATGTGACTCATATTTCATTTAACAGCTTTGGAAGGATTCACATTCACACTTTAAGTGATTGCACTCCAATCAGGTGAAAAACACCTAAATCCTTAACTGCAGCTCTGGATAGGGATTCTAGACTGGACAGTCGTGGTTACCCGTTTACTGGGAAGTCCTACCAATGACCATTAACTCACCATCATGTCACTGGAGTCAAGCGCTCTGCTGGTTGGTTTGGAAGGCAGCAATGTCTCTACTATGAAGCCAAAACAAAGACAAATCATATCAAATTATACTTAAAACTGCTCAAGCACAGTTCATTCATACCCATGCTGGCATTTCTTCAAGAGAGACTGGCTCTGAGGGCTGCCAGATTAGTCTGCCAAAACCAAAGATAAGAACCCTGAAGCCTCCATGCTTCTGTTAAAACTGTATACTGCCAAGCAGTGTAAGAGGATATACCAACATTGTCAACACACTGCATTTTTTACAATTTACAATATACCACTGTGACAGAACACAAACTTGAACCCGAATGTCTCTATGAAACTTCCGTACGAAGCACTCGGCTCAACACCCTGATTTCTTGGGTTCCCTATAATGGAGCCGCAATGTGTCTCTACCTCACAATGTCCTACCATTTTCCAGTTGTAAAGAATCAGGGTCCACTTCCAGAGTGGTGTTTCTGATGAAATTCTCCCTGTGGAGGGCTTCGGTGATGTAGTTTCGGAAGTCAGTGATGGTGTAGACAACAGTAGGTAGCTCATCGGGATCTGTGAAGGAGTTCTCAACCATGTTGGAATGTAGGTTTATGTAATCCATGGTCTCATTACTTATGCCCACACCATCGCCCTCAAGAACCACAGCATAGTGCACCACCACTGCCAGGCCACTGAGGAATGCAAAGAAAACAATGACTCTTTGCAGTAAAAATAAATAAATAAATAAACAATAAGGATATTAATAATTAAATGCTTCATCAAAGGCCTTACTGGCTGTATAAACTGGCCTCAAGACTGGAGCTTCACCTTCAGTACTGCAGGAGTTTGTCATGTTGGAGCCTGCCATCTATTTTGTCAGTTTTTCATATTTGATCATAGTGTTTGATCAACTTTGTTTACAATTCAACTTTGTTTAATTCAAATGCCCAGTTGTACATTAAAATAAATTCTGAGTAGTAAAGCTTTCAATAAATGGCCTAAGGAGGCTTGGTGGTTTTAGATGGATTAAGGTGTAGTTGTTCTTCTAGCACAACCACGTTTGTCTGGTTGGCCTCCTGGTTAAGCTGGTTTAACTCATCAGCCACCTGGCCTCCATGTCTAGCCAGCAGAAACATGCTGGTTACCTCTAAATTTCTCTAAAATCATCAAAACAGCTTAATCTGCATGAATAGGCTAAAAGACAATGATTTAACCTGTTTTTTTCTTTTTTTTCTTTTGCAACATATTTTTCTAAGAGGGTAAAAAAAAATCCTAGTGCGTTCATGACCAGATCAATTGTGTCTCCTATGACAGACAAAATATACAACAGGATTCAATCCTTTGGCACACCAGAAATGCTAATGAACTGACTTTAGCTGTTTAACCAAGGCCTTGGGAAACATTGCCACAATGACATTTGAGAGCAAAGAACATTTAGCATTTAATCCCATCATGATTAACAACTGGGCATGCGTTTAGCACTTATCCCACTTAAGGTGGTGACTGGCCAGACAAAATACCCCACTGACACGCACACACACACATATGCCACACCAAGACAAGTGTGACAACCCTTTCAATCAATTGATTTCACAAGACTAATGAGGCAGCAAGCACATAACCTTATCAAGAAAACATTGTGAAATCAATTTCAGAGCAATGCTCTATAAAACACTACATATGGTAGGGAAAATTCAGGCACATGAATTTCTCATTAGATGTTTGGAGAAGATATGGGTTACGCAGCTGTGTGATATGGCAGGGTGGGGAGATGGATTTATCAGGCCTGGGTGAAACATTGCAGAAATATTAGTAGTGATAGCCCAAATGGCATTAATATCTGTTTTCTTCATTTTGAGATGTGATTAACTGTGACTTTTAATGGCAATGCATTTAGACCCAGAATTCGAGCTAAATTAAAGTTAGGATACTTACCCTTCAATGTCCTTCTGTGGCCTGAGATATTTTATAAAGAAAAAATAATAATTATGATATTAATAAAACAACACACACAGACTATATATATATATATATATATTTGCTATTGCTTGCATGAAAATCATTAGTGCTGGGCAAAGATGACAATTTCTAAACGCGATTAATCGCGATAAATCTCATTATGCACAAAATTAAATAATGAATTCGAAAGTAGTTTATTGCAAACTTGTACTACTATATGAACAAAAGTGCAGTAACATTTGGTTTGCAAACCCTTTAAACAAATAAGGTAGTTTTTTTTTTTTCTTTTGTTTTTTTTACAGCAGTATTCCTTTTAGATAGTAACAGCTAAAATATTTATTGTAAATTTCAACTTAAACATTAATTTAATCAAATTAAATATAAAACCAAAGCTATTTGCCACTGTCAGGTCATTCACTTTTTTATAGAAAATGTTTTATAGTTTGTTATACAAAAACAATTTATGCTCAGAGTTCAGAGCCTCGAAAAAATAACATTATAACAGGCACTTTCCGAGTAGAGACCTGCACTATCACGGGACCCAATGCAAAGTGCGCCATGGGACAAGACTTGATGTGGGTGTGGATGGGAGCATGCACTCACACTAGGCAATCTTAACCGTGCCCGAACACGAATTGGAGCAAGAATTGGTCTACTAAAACCCCTGTTCTGGTCCGCAAGAACAAGCAACATGCCCATGGACACTGCAGACTAGCGATCTGCATGTGTACTGCACGTCGACGTGGACAACAACGCAGAAGTATAAATGAAAACTGTTGCATAGCCTACAGCGTAAAGGCTGCGGCATAGGTCAGATGCAGAAGTATAAATCAGCCTTATGTATATTCAGAGCCAGTGAGCAACATACTTTAATAATAATAAACTGCGTTAATGCGCAATAAATATAATTGTCGGCATTAATTAATTAATGCGATTAGAGCCGACTTGGCGCCGGTACAGGATGGCTGCCTCCGTGACGTGCTCTGCATATGTTTTTGTCTTTTTGTTAGTTTGTCCTGTCTTTAGTTATATTCCTGCAATCAGTTTCACCAGGGATGAACTGCTGAACATTCGGCAGAACGCACCACAAGATGTTTTTCCCTGATTTCAATTATTCAGACGTTTTACTGAATATTGTTATCGGAGGAGCAGCAGCGCTGATCAAACGCTTCAGGACGCGCAGGCGGGGAAAGCGAGCTGGCACGCTCGTCAGACTCAGGAAGCGCGGATTTCGAACGCCGTTGCCTAGCATCCATCTGGCAAATCTACGCTCTCTACCCAACAAAACGGACGAACTCCTTCTGCTTTCTCGGACAAATAAGGATTTCACACACTCTGCTGCTCTGTGTTTCACGGAAACCTGGCTGAATGACGCCATACCGGACAGCGCGCTCCATCTGCCGGGCTTTCAGCTGTTTAGAGCGGATCGCGACGCAGAATCAACGGGGAAATCGTGCGGCGGCGGGACATGCTTTTACATCAATGAACGGTGGTGTACAGATGTAATTGTGTTAAAGAAGATGTGCTGTCCTGATCTAGAAATGCAGTTTGTCAACTGCAAGCCGTTCTATTCGCCGCGGGAGTTTCACTCGCTCATTCTGGTTAGTGTTTACATCCCTCCGCAAGCGCAAGTAAGTCTGGCTTTACAGAAACTCGCTGAGCACATCACAGAGATAGAACAACAACACCCGGACTCTGTTTTAATCATTCTCGGGGACTTTAATAAAGCCAATCTCTCCCGTGAACTGCCAAAATACAGACAGCATGTTACATGTCCCACCAGAGACAGTAATATATTGGATCACTGTTACACCACAATAAAGGATGCATATCACTCTGTTCCACAAGCAGCTTTGGGACGTTCTGATCACCTTCTGGTTCATCTTATACCGACCTACAGGCAGAAACTAAAATCAGCTAAACCTGTATTAAGGACCGTAAAAAGATGGACTAATGAAGCAGAGCAGGATTTACAATCTTGTTTTGACCTCACTGATTGGAGTGTTTTTGAAGCTGCTGCCACCGATCTGGACGAACTCACAGAGACCGTAACATCATATATCAGTTTCTGTGAGGATATGTGTATTCCTACCAAGACTCAACTAAATTACAACAATGACAAACCGTGGTTCACTGCAAAACTCAGACAGCTCCGTCAGGCCAAAGAAGATGCTTACAGGAAGGGGGACAATGTCTTGTATAAACAGGCTAAATACACACTGGAAAAGGAGATCAGAGTGGCAAAGAGGAATTATTCTGAAAAAATAAGGACTCAGTTCACTTCAAACGACTCAGCATCAGTGTGGAAAAGTCTAAAGAAGATCACCAATTACAAGACACCACCCCCCAGCACTGTGGAAAATCAACGACTGGCAGACGATCTGAACGAGTTTTACTGCAGGTTTGAAAGAACACCCATCACCTGCCCTGAACACCTCTCCACACAACCGTTCACACCAATAACAACTCCTGCAACCAACCCTGAATGCCTCTCCAAACAACCGTTCACACCATTAACAGCTCCTGCAACCCATCCTGAACACCTCTCCAATCAAGCACTCTCACCATTCACACCTCCTGCATACCCTTCTCCCCCACACCTGCAATACAGATCAGCGAGGATGCGGTGCGCCAGGTCTTCCGGAAGCAGAAAAGGAAAAAAGCACCAGGCCCAGATTGTGTTACACCAGCCTGTCTGAAATCCTGTGCTGACCAGCTGGCCCCCATCTTCACAAAGATCTTCAACAGATCGCTGGAGCTGTGCGAAGTCCCTTCATGCTTCAAACGCTCCACCATCATCCCCATCCCAAAGAAATCCAAAATTACAGGACTAAATGACTACAGGCCTGTGGCTCTAACGTCTGTAGTCATGAAGTCATTTGAAAAACTGGTGCTGGCCCACCTGAAGGACATCACTGGACCCTTGCTAGATCCTCTTCAGTTTGCCTACAGAGCAAACAGGTCTGTGGACGATGCAGTAAACATTGGACTGCATTATGTTCTGCAACACCTAGACAGACCGGGGACCTATGTGAGGATCCTGTTTGTGGACTTCAGCTCGGCTTTTAATACGATCATGCCAAACCTCCTCCTGCCCAAACTAACTCAGCTCTCCGTGCCCACCTCCGTCTGTCAGTGGATCAACAGCTTCCTGACAGACAGGCAGCAGCTAGTGAGGCTGGGAAAATACACATCCAGCACCCGTACAATCAGCACCGGAGCTCCCCAGGGCTGTGTTCTCTCCCCACTGCTCTTCTCCCTGTACACTAATGACTGCACATCTAAGGACCCCTCTGTCAAGCTCCTGAAGTTTGCAGATGACACCACACTCATCGGCCTCATTCAGGACGGTGACGAGTCTGCTTACAGACGGGAGGTTAAAGAGCTGGCTGTCTGGTGCACTCTCAACAACCCGGAGCTTAACACGCTCAAAACAGTGGAGATGACTGTGGACTTCAGGAGAAACCCCCCTGCACTCCCCGCACTCACCATCATGAACAGCACTGTGACTGCAGTGGAGTCATTCAGGTTCCTGGGCACCACTATCTCTCAGGACCTGAAGTGGGACATTCACATTGACTCCATTGTGAAAAAGGCCCAGCAGAGGTTGTACTTCCTTCGCCAGCTGAGGAAGTTTAACCTGCCACAGGATCTGCTGAAACAGTTCTACTCCACCATCATCGAATCCATCCTCTGCACTTCAGTAACTGTCTGGTTCAGCTCAGCTTCTAAATCGGACCTCAGAAGACTACAGAGGGTAGTCCGGACTGCTGAGCGAATCATCGGTTCAACTCTCCCATCTATTCAAGAACTGTACTTATCCAGAGTGAGCAAAAGGGCTGTTAAAATCACTCTGGACTCCTCACATCCAGCACACTCCCTCTTTGAACTGTTGCCATTTGATTGACGCTACAGAGCACTGAGCGCCAGAACGACCAGACACAGGAACAGTTTCTTCCCTCAGGCAATCCATCTTATGAACAGCTGATACACACTGAACACACTACACTTTATATTTATATACACATACACTTAATTTATCTAACACACATACTTAGTATACTCTTAAATTTTGCACATAATATACATGTACATACATAACTGCATTTTTGTAATATACCTGCCTACAATTGTCAATTTGTATATTGTCATTCCTTGTCTACTTATTTGTATTTTTTGTATTTTTATATTCTTTTATTATGTGTTTTATGTTCTGTCGCTGTCATTCTGTTGTACTGCGGAGCTTCTGTCACGAAAACAAATTCCTCGTATGTGTAAACATACCTGGCAATAAAAGCTCATTCTGATAAAAGCTCATTCTAACACAATAATAACGCATTAACCCGGCCCTAATAATACTATAAATTAATATAAAAATCATACCTGAATTCAAGGACAAGTATTTTCTTAAAACCTGGGAGCCTTTTAAAAACTTCTTCAATCTTCAACAAAAGAAAAGAGATGCTATAAATGTACAGTACTGTATATATATTTCCTGATGGGTGTGACATTATGGATTCTAATAATTTAATTATTTTATTTGCCAAATACATAAATGTATAGATGCTACTTACCTTATCGATGAACAGTTCTGATATATACTGATAGTAGTAACTTGATGGATCTCTCAGAGCATCATCATAGCTTTCACCTCTTATCTTAATACTCAACTCCACAATATGATCACCGACAGGACGTGCTGGTCGGACCATAATGTCATCAACTTCATTTCCAATCTATATACAAAAATAAATAAATACATAAATTTAAAAATAATAATAATAATAATAATAATAATAAATAAGAAACATTTAAGAGGAACCCACAATTTCTGAGTTAAAAAATATATTCACAAATGTCTTTTTAAAGTTAAATAATTTTGTCTATAATAAATTTGATGTGCTCACCTTGCTGCTTTCATCTAAAATATCATTAGAAATGTCCTGTGGCAAGTTTTGTAATGTGGTGGAGAAAGTCTTTTGAATAGTAGTTGTCAAGTCATTTAGTACAACTGTGATATCCTCCACTTTCAAGATAGGTGTTGGGATATCGTCCTCTGAAGGTTCTGGATGGACCACGTGTATCTCAGGTGTTTCTGGTAATCTCTCAGGTACCTTTGAAAGGTCAGATATTGACAAAGGTGTCTGAGATGTGACCTCAGGTGTCTCTGAGTTGGCTCCACTTGTTTTCAGTATAACTTTGGGCACTTGAGATATGACATGAGTTCTCTTTGTTATGACATCAGCTTCTGTAATGACTTTAGGTGTCTCTGTTGCAACTTTAGGAGTCTCAGGTAAGGAGTCTCTGGTCTCATGCCCATATGTGACTTCATGTGTGATTTCCACTGCAACTGTATGTATGTCCTCTGGAATTTTGGGTGGCTCTGTAACTTCATGTATGTCCTTGTCTATGGCAGTTGTCAACATATCTTTTTCCATCCCATTAATAGTAAGATCTGGCATTGTGCCTTCAAAAACTTTAAAAAGTGTTTCCTCATCACCTTCATCCATTTTAGTTGTGTCTTCTAGCTCATCTTCCATGCCTTCAGTTACAAACCCTAGAATGTCAGTTTCAGAGGTACCAATGTTAAAAGAAGTATCAAGCGTGGTCTCTGGTGTTATTGCAGTTGTGGTCTGACTTGTGGTCTTAGTAGTTTCTTTTCTCTTAGTAGAAGTTTCTTCAGAACTTTCCTCAGATGATACTTCTAAGATGTAAGCTTCAGTTACATCACTTAATTCAGTGGTAGCTTCACTTGTTCCTCCAACAAAATCTTCAAGCGTGTTTTCATGAACTGTTACTTTGTCTGTGCCAATGTCTTCAAATTCAACCCCAGCAACTTGTGTTGCCTCTGTTGTCATCTCACCAGGTTTCACAGTGATAGTTAAGTCCTCATCAACATGCATGCATTTCTCAGTAAACACAGATTCAGTACCTTCTGCAGTTTCCTGTGTAAATCTAGATGTCTCTCCAGCTGTGACCTCAGCAACTTCTGGGGACTCAGTTATAATGCCCTCTTCCTTACCTGAATGATAATCTTCAAACTCAGTTGAGACATTGATAGGCTCATGTGATTCCTTAAACACTGCAGGAGTACTCTCTGTCATGGTATCCGGTAGTTCTTCATTTGTTGTCATCTCTGGTGTAGGTTTAGTGTAGGGTGTCTCTTCCTCCTCATCTTTGCCATATAATGTAACAATTTCAATGTCTTTGGATCCATCCTCCGTTGATACAGCATCAGGTGAGGTATTTACAGGTGTAGTGGGTGACAGAATTTCTGGCACTGTGGTCATATATGTGATTTCGACAACATCCTTATCTGTCAGAGATTTTGGCAACCCTTCTGTGGGGGGATTAGGCAAAACCTCTTTGAGTTTTGTAGGAGTTGTCTGCACTGGTTCCTCAGGTAAGACATTCTGAACAGGAGATATTTCTGTAGGAGAATCTACCAGAGGTCTGTCAGGAGACATAATTGTATCTTCTGAGACGTCAACAGAATCCTCAATATTTGAAATAAAATTTTCAGTAGATTCTCTGGTGTCTGCCTCTGAAGCATTAGTACCTATTCCCGGCAAGTCCTTAAGGATTGTGGGAAGATCTGTCTCGTACTTTCTCGAGGTGGAAACTACTGGAGTTCTACCAATGGGCATCAATGTAGTCTCTGACACAACATCAGTTTCTGCATATTGAATTGTAGCATCTACTGATCTAACAGGACCTTTAGGAGCACCATACCCCATGTCCAATTTAGTTAAAGAAATAATATTTTCAGTGGATTCACTAGTTATTTCTGTAGGAGTTATGGTACTTGGCCCTAGCGAGTCCTTAAAAGATGTGGGAATATCATAGTCATATTTTCCTGAAGTAGAATATTCTGGATTTCTATCGGTGGTCAACAGTGTAGACTCTGAGACAATGTCAAACTCTTCATGTGGAATGGTGACATCTGCTGTTTTAACAGGACCCTCAGAAACGTCTTGTTTCACAGGGGCGTCATTTGTGAGCTCAGTAGGCGAAATAGCGATGATCCCTATTGAGTCTTCAAAGGATGTGGGAATAACATACTCATATTTTCCTGAAGTAGAATCTTCTGGAGTTCTATCAGTGGTTATAAATGTAGACTCAGAGGCAATGTCCACCTTTTCATGTTGAATAGTGACGCCTGTTGTCTTAACCGGATCCTGAGTAGCATCCTGTCCTATCTCCAGTTCTAATTCTGAATGAAGCTCTTCAGTGAATTCGCTGATGATTACCGTAGGAGTATTAGTGCTTAGTGGAGGTGAAGCCTCTTTTTCTGAAGTATAATCTTCTAGAGTTCTATCAGTGGTCAATAATATAGACTCTGAGACAACATCAGCCTCATTACTGGCCACTACTGTTGGAGAAGTTCTTATTCCTAGCAAGTCCTCGAAGGTCGTGGGATTCTCAAAATCATACGTTCTTGAAGTAGACTTCTCATGAGTTCTCTCAGTTGTCATTAATTTAGACTCTAACACTATTTCAGCATCTTCTTGTTGAATGGTAAAATTTAATATTTTGATGGGACTGTCAGTAGCATCCAGTTCAGGTTTTGAAATAGGTTTGACAGTGGCCACACTTGTAAGTTCTTTAGGTGAACTAGTGCTTATCCCTGTCAAGTCCTCAAAGACCGTGATACGATCAGGCTCAGGAGTGATTCCAGTTGTCATCTGAACCTCTGCACCCATAGTGGTCATTAAGATTTGGTCTGTAGTTGACTGCGGTGCGGTGTCATGTGAATCTATTCCTGCCTTAGGAGCCAAAATACTGACTGGGTGAGGAAAGAGAAAGAAAGAGAGTGAGGAAGAGGCAGAAAAGGTAAATGTATGTCATAAGAGGAGGTTTGAATGAATTGTGAATTTCCTATTGTATGCTCTTATTTGTTTTCAGGATATCTGGGTCAAACGTGTAGCCTATCATTGAGGCTAAGTCCATGCAAAAATAAGTAGTTACACTTGACTAAGGATCCTGACACCTCTACTGCATTACAAGCCTCTGAATACCTAAAAATGAGTATATTCTGATGGCAGTGTATATCCTGAACCATAGAGCACTAGGTTTCTCTTGATATGACTGCAGGGTCTCATACAGACATTAACAATACAGATTAATCAGAGACTAA
The DNA here is from genome assembly GCF_963082965.1 of Carassius carassius. NCBI lineage: Eukaryota > Metazoa > Chordata > Actinopteri > Cypriniformes > Cyprinidae > Carassius > Carassius carassius. Next base: position 14,618,211 of record NC_081802.1, on the reverse strand, counting down.
CTTATATAAACATACTGCAAAATTCAGTCAATAGAAATAATACTTTCTAGACTTTAGCTACTTATTTTGAAGTATTTATAAACATGGAGGGGAAACACAGATCCATTATTATGAAGCATATTTTTTCAAACAATGTAGTAAACTAGACTGACCTTGTTGGGTTGTAGCCACGTTTGCTTGTGTTGGCGTAGTATTCATTGTCTGATGTCTGCGAAAGAAAAGACAATTATGAATGTTTTTAAGGCCAGGAAAATACCCAAAATATAAACGTATTTTCTTAAAGTTTAGTTCCCCCCTTCAGGATATGAATTGAATCATAATCAGTTCTATGTCTCTAAAGCTAGTGGAAAGTAAACTAGCTTGAGCAGGGACTAAAGGTATGACTGAAATATTCGCAGTCTGAAGCCAGAGTTCTGTATGCAGCTTTTATTATTAATGGGTGGTTTTGTCTGCAAAGCACCAGTGTGTGCTCTGAATTAGCTACCTTGGCTGCCTTGCTAAAGAAAGAATTGGTGTTTTCAATTATTTATATAGTGTTAGAATTATGTTACATATGTTACAATCTGAGCTCCACACTGTACATTTGCAGATTTATTTATATTTAGGCTGCAGAGCTGTACTACTGTATGCTAATTATTTTATTCCATGCCTATAAGTAGCTTGGGAGCTTGAAGTCCTACCTGCATTCAGGTTGCCATGGGCTGGTGGCCGCACTATCACAAGACAAATATAGGAATGACGTGATTACACTGTTACTTTAGAAACAGTGGAATGTAATTTGGGTTCCTGTATTTTTCTATATAGCACATACTTAAATGAAATATGGATTTAAGATAAATGTGCTGACTCGAGTTTGGAAGCGACATGTGATGCAATGCAATACAGTGTAAAAGCTTAAAAGGTATTGGCTGCAATATTATCATATTCCTATCATACTGCATGTCATAAAGTGCATTACAGAAAACAATGCTTTTATGATGGTAATGTTTGTAAGCAGTTCTCACCTTGATGATGTCACTGAAGCTGCTCCTACCCTCTGCAAAATACCATGAAGATTTTTTTTCTCTCTCTCTTTTAATTTAAGAGTTATTTGTTAAGTATCATGGCATAAACAAGTATACTTACACTTGAAATCAGAGTAAGGTGCTCAGCTGACTGGCTAAAGCTCCGGCCAATATCAAACACGCTAACACTACTGTTTTGACATTTCCTCATCCAGATCTGATACTCTTCTTTCTCAGGTAAGCGATCCCAGAAGATTTTGAAAGCCTCCCAAACTGTTTCCTGGCACACTAAGACACACACACAAATACAAACAGATCTACAGATACCAATAAGCATTCCAACTCATATGCAAACACACACAAGCTCTTAAATGTAGGGGGAAAAACCGGAACAGTAAACAGCCAAAACATTAAGGAAAATTCACCTATTTTTGACAATTCTCAATATCTTTACAATATATTTTGACAAATTATCAATACAATTGTGTATAAAACAGTCTTTTATTTAGTGCATCACTGCATTAGCTTTAGCGACATGCTAACCCATGTTGCAATTTAAACTATGCACTTTGTAGAGTTGCTGTCTATGAGTGCACTCTAGATCAGCCACTTATTAGGTTTATTTGCAGTTATGATGATGATGCCAGTGTAGACAGCAGACAGTAATGCAGCTTGCTAGGTTTTTGGAAAAGAACTAGTGAACTATAAACAGTGGAGAAGAAATAATCTGCCAAAACACAAGCTATGAACTCTGCTGTAGTGGAAATTTACATCACTTTGAATGGATACCCCTTTCATTTAGAAGACAGAAATACAGAAATAACAGAATCTTTTCTTCATTTCTAAATTAAATAAAGAAAAAGCAATAACTAACATAATCGAACCATCTCTTATCCTTATCCTCACACGTCAGTTGTTCCAGACAAACATAGTTTCTTTTATTTCTCAATTTGTGAACCAGAATTACTATTTCGGTACGTGCAGCATACTTTCTCAATGTACCCTGCAAGTAGAAAATTAAATGCGCAGATGGGGGATGTTAACTCTTGCTAAACCTTTTCCGCCTCCAGTCAAAATGTCCCACCTACATCTGCCCGCCATACCGACTATGTACAGTATGACAACTAACAGAACTCAAGTGTGTAGGAGGGCAAAGGTCACAAGTTTTCCTGGCAGAGCAAAGGATCTGATCACCGTCTACAGTGATTCAGTAGCAATGTGGTAGAAATGGGAATTCTGGCCTTTCCTACTAGAACGATACATGTTGACAGGATTTGACTTTAACAGCTTTGTTGGACATCTCAAGCCCTCTGCTGCCAGCCACACCTTTATTAACAGCCTTAAAGGGACAGTTCACCCCAAAATAAAAATTACGTCATCATTTTCCATATGATTTCTCTTTATCCATGGAACTCTAGAGCATTTATTAAATTGAATGTTCAGGCTATATACACCCTTAAAAATATTTTTTGATTGCCATTTATGGTTCCATGAAGAAAAACATTGAACAAAAGTTTCTTTAGATTTTTGTAATGTTCTCAGAAAAATTATTTGAGAAACCTAAATGGTTCTTCTATGGCATCACTGCGAGAAAAAAAAAACTGAAAAAAAAACCTTTGGAACATTTCTTTTTAAGAGTGTACAGTAAGCAAAATATATTTTTTTTTTGCTTTCATTTTTGGATGAATTAATTTATTTGGCATATACAGTGGGGGAACACCATATGCATTTTATTATTATTTTAAATAAGTGTTTCACACAAACAGACACATTCACAAGTAGTCTCTGACTTTTGGACCATGCTCTACATGTAATAAAGCATCAGAATGCCCTTTAATAGGGTTCCATGGCTAAACGTAATCAAACTTTCCACTGACACACTGCAAGAATAACCCTTATGTAAAACAGTAACACTTGATTCTCAAGTTGTCGTAATTCAATTCACTAGGGTCATCTGGGTCCTATTAATGCACCAGCGAGAAACATTATTCTCAGCGGTGGTCTCCAATAGAGTTTAATACTTTGATTGTATCTAACTTCACAGGCTAATATCTGAAGTTTAGAAAGAGCGTGATGTGGAAAAGTTTGTTGAGTGCGTCTGAATATTTGTGCACAATTATATGTAAGACAAAGAGACAGTGTGTTTCTGACGTTTCGAAACTGTGGTCAAATATGTGGTTACTTGGACGTTAATAGAATCAGTCAGGTTGGCTTAGTTTATTATTGATGAAAAGTAGAGAACTATGAGCTCATTTTTCTCGCATAATGAGCATCCATTTACACTATAGAAATCATCTCCAGCCTACTGTACCTTACAATTACCATTCTTGGCGACTATCCCAGAATCCCTCAAAAGAAAGTAAAACTGAAATCTCTGGTTCTTACCTCGCAGGTGAAAGTAGTTGAGATGATTCTGTATTGCCTGTTGCACTGTCTCATGGGAGCAAAGTTTAACTCCATTGGGAAACAGGAGGTCTCTTTTCCGTCTAGAAAGAGCCGTTTTCCCTTCACTAGACACGTAACTCACAGTTTTTCCTTTAACTGGCACCAACGAGTGATTCGAAACTTCACTGGCGTCCAAAAAAGTTGTATATCCATTTGGTAAATAATCCTTGCGAGCTCCAGAATCTGATTAAGAACAAAGAACACATAGTCACTAAATTGCAAGCATCACAAAACTCCTCAAGGCCTTCATGTAGAGTAGATACATACCTGCATCTAAGGAACAATGTCCGGTCAACAACAATACCAAAACCCACCAAATGCATTTAAAAGACAGATCAGGCATAATGATTCCTTATTCCGAGTCACTGTAGAGAAATAAGTCTTAAATTTTTAGTTCACTGACTGATATAAGTTAGGCATCCTTCCTTACAGCCCCCCAAAAAGTTGTTGAGAGTTGAAATAATTAGTCTGCATTGTCAGAACATCCTTTCCTTGTCACAGAGGGATGCGATCATGTAGCTTTGAGCTGACGTCTCCTCATGCGGCTTAGCAGATAGCTCTTTGGGAGATTTTTCTTCCCCACTAATCCTATTTGTTAATTCTTCTGAGGAAGCTTGTCGAGAAGTCAGTGATACTCTTTCATTTCCCACCTGTACGATCCGTCTGGATAGCCATAATGTCGGAATACAGTCCTGTAATTTGCAGTCTGATCCGTTGAGGAGTTCAATTATGAGAGTGGCTTCTTTGGTCTCCATTGCTGCCATTGGTTGTAATGGGATTTGAGTTTGAAGAGTTGCAGTGATATCATTATACACGATTAATTGCACAATCTACTGTGTTAGATCTCTTGCTAAGACCAAGTGTTTAACTGGATGTGACATCCTGTAGGGTTATCCCTTTGTATACAAGTTTGCCACGTGCTGTGACCGCGCAGCTTACAGGGACTTTATCCTCATTGGGTTTTGGTTGCATTCCATCGTGGCAGGGATCGTATGAACAGATGGCACAAGCACGCGCCAAACAATTCCAGGTTTCGTAAGGTATCAGTGGTTTGGTGGAGGATATTAAAACCACAGATCATTCAAACATGTGTTCATTCAACATATATTGAGTTGAATTCATTCTAAATCAGTGTTCATAAAGAGAAAATCGGAATGCTGGCTTGTCTGAAAGGTTAGTTTAGATAGATAGATAGATAGATAGATAGATAGATAGATAGATAGATAGATAGATAGATAGATAGATAGATAGAAATATTAGCTAGAATAGAAGCTTAAATGAGTTTAAATTGCTTAGAATTATTACATAGATGGGAAGTTTGAATGATAAGACTGCCAGATGGTTCAGACACTGAGCTGACTGATTCCCGTTTAAATCCGTTGAGTTTGATGGTAGGGTGTTTGACAGGAAGCAGACGGTGGATGTTACAGATCAAACCCTGTGTGGCATCTGCCATATCTATAGCTTAGTTTTCTCTTTCTTTTTCACTTTGTGCTCCTTTCATTCTTTTCGCTTATCCTACGAACAGCGTCCAAGCTGCACCAAAATGCATTTCGGAATTCTTCATGCATTTCTGCTGTCAGGATAAAATCTCATTTCCACCACATCTCAAATCCCCATTCATTCTGTGATTTTTCTTGTTCATATTATTGGGAATAAAGTAACAGACTCCTTTGTCTTGCTAAGACTAACAATTTGATATATCCTAAAGGCGTGGAATTAAATTATTTGACAAATGTTATTTTCTTTGATGTTTCTGTTACTTCACACATCAACTCAAGCTCTTTTGAAGCTTCTTTCAAGCTTTTGAAAAAGTAGTTTATAATGGTTAATTTAAAGATATTTATTTTAGCACTATGTTTTAGTTTTCATTCTATTTTTGTATTATTTAATTAACTTGTATTTTATTTGTAGAACTTAAACTTCTTACTTATGTCAGTTACCAGGTTTTATAAGATTAAAATGTTCATCAGAATTCAGTATCAATATTTATCAACGCTTCAATAGACTATACTATTTACTGTATACTGTGTTTTATTTCAATTTTTGAACACTTTTTATTATTATTGTTGGTGGTGGTGGTGATTTTAGATGTGGTGGTAGTGGTGATAACACTGATACAAACAATATTTTTATGATAGATTTTTGCATGGGAGTTCCAAAATGGTTTCATGTGACCTTCATTTAGTTATGTATTTAATTTTAAAGATTTTCAAAAATGATGATGATCAAGCTAAGAAGCTGAAGAATAATTCAGGAAATAGACATCACAATAGTCACGGGTTCAGTTATCACAACTCCTTACTTCAGCAGGAAGTTGCGTAAGCGTTTAGGTAACTTTGGCTTCGCTGCCTGTGTATTATTTGGTGTCCTGAATTAAAATAGCTAACAGAAAAGGAAAGGAAGGGTTGAAGCAGGTCATCATGGCAGCACTCCAACACCTTGACCTATTGAATTCAGACAGACCTGAACAAACCTTCTGCTTTCTTTGTCCCAACACTATATCTGCCATCCAAGTCAGCCCTAGATAGCTCTAGACAGATATTTCGAGAATGTTTAATAGTTAGACGTTAGTTACTGGATAAAATAGTAAGTCGTTGGCACGCTCGCCTGGCAGAGATCTGGGCGACTATCTGGATCAGTCAGATAAGGATTTCATCTTCAGTCGCTTCCATTCACATTTACTCTACTTGGTTGATATGATTTAGCAGAAAGCCATAAGCACTTCTCAAAGAAATAGCCAAAATATGTTGAACGGCGATGTTTTGCACAATGTTCTGGCAGCTTGCAATTGAATGGGGCCGGGGCATTAATTAAACTTAAAAAAATAAATAAAAATAAAACTCTGTGGAACAAAAACTGTTTAATAATACAAATATTTTTCTAACATATTATTATTACTATTAAAACAGACAAGTATGTGATTGCAGGTATTATGTCATTTTGATGACACTATGATACTAAAGATAATAATTAATTAATAAAAATGTATTCATATTAACTAATTGTTATTAATTGTAGTATTAATCATCATAATATATTTGTATATTATTCCCTATTTATTATTAATACTCTAGTTATATTTATTTATTTGTTTTTACATATTTTCTGCAGGCAGATACTTGATTCAGTTTCAGAACCAGAAAGCAGTGGCGTAGCTGTCAGAGTGGATTATGGTGTATATGAAGCAGGGTTGGGGGCGGGGGGGGGGGGGGGGTGAAATCTCCTCGTTTCAGAGGCTAATTCAACTCTGATCTCCGAGTCTAGTCCAGATGAACTAATCTAGGGCCATATAGTGTAAAGTTGGAGCAGTGAGCCTGACATCGGCTCAGTCAGGCTACTTCCATTGTCAGACGTGATTAAGGGAAAACCCAACACTGATCCTAAATCCCACTGCAGCGTCCCAGTCAGGCGAGAGTTGAAGGCCACACACTGCGGGAGGCTCAATACTTCTATTAATAAACACTAATCATACACTAGATACAGTGGGCATCCACGTCTTCTATTTGACATTTTCTAATTAAATTTCTATATTTGTTTTAAATTGAGACAATATAAATGAATTAAACTTTATTTCCAGACCCAGAGGGATCCATAATACAATACAAAACACATACATAGTAATACACACACACAGAAAAATAAAAAATAAATAAAAAAAATAAATAAATAAATATACAAGAAGTAAAATAGACCTTCCACAGTGTTCAGTGTCTAACATACAGACATGTACACCAATGGTTCCACAGTCTGGACGAAAATCTTACAGAACTTCGTCTAGGGTTAACCAGCACAGCAATTAGGTCATTTTTTGAATGTTTGAATCTAAACATTAAGTTACGCAAGACTGCAGCACAGGTAGGTACCCCAGCACTAACAAACATATGGCTTGCACTGGAGTCTCTTGGAGCTCTTAGCAGCAGCCTCATGCTGTCATTATAAGCCACTGTGAGCTTTCTAATGCTATCTTGCTTATAACGGCACCAAAGATAGGCAGTATACAACGGTGTACAGTATGTTTTAAAGAGTGAGATCTTCACAGGGACAGAGCACATACTAAACTTACGACACAACATGTTCGCTTGCACATACAGCTTACGACGCTGCCTATAAATATCCTTGTCATCAGACAGGTCATTTGCAATAATATGGCCAAGATATGTAATATCTGTGCATACATCAAGTACAGTACCAGATAGATAAAAATCAGGAAAATGTGAATGTTTATCATCTCTACTTCTTATAGTCATAATTTTACTCTTTTTTGATTATACTTTATATCAAAATCTACACCATACTGTGTGCATAGTCTCAAAAACTGTTGTATACCAGCACTATATGGGCTAAAAATGACCAAGTCATCAGCGTACATAAGGTGATTAATTAGTGAGTCACCAACCCTACAACCTGTACCACAAGCATTTCAAATCATAGACAAATCATTCATATACACATTAAAAAGAAAAGGAGACAAAATTCCACCCTGTCGAACCCCATTGGTCACTTTAAAGGGAGCCGTTGTTACACTCCCCCATTTAACTCTCATTGTCTGATGAGAATATCAATAGACCAAGATTCTAATCAAAAAACCAGGGACCCCACTTTTAATCAATTTAAAAATTTTTTTTGATGATTAACACGGACAAATGCTTTAGAGGCATCAATGAAGCACAATAACATTGTGGAATTTTGTTTATTATATCTATCTAAAATTTCCTTCAGTGCAAAAATACATAAATCAGTACCAAATTGATTATCCGTAGACAGGACGTACCTCTCAACTCTACACAGAATAACTGTCTCCAACACTTTTGACATAACACTGGCCAAAGCTATTGGCCTATAGTTATCTGAGCTATTCAGCTTCCCCACTTTATCCTTGATAACAGGTACTAGCTCAACAGACAGCATAGAGTCAGGTAACTCCCCATGAACAAAAAACCCTGTGTAGCACATAGCCACCAGAGGACACAGTTTCTTACTGGCAAGTTTAAGATGTTCAGCTGTAATATGGTCCGGACCACATGCCTTATTAACCCTTAGCTTCAATATTGCTTCATGGATTTCAGAAGAAGTAATAACAACATCATCATTATACTCCACATTATCCACCACAGACAGATTACTTTTTACACAGTTTAGTAGTTCACAATAATGTTTCCGCCATAACTGTGAAATTTCATCAGGACCACTCACACCATCTATATTAGACGGAAGAGATATTTTGCAATTATTAATAGTTTTAATTTCTTTCCAGAAATCATTAACATTATTATTTTGCAGCTTCCATGCCAGTGAATCAGACCTCATAATGTTTTCATTTCTTTTAATATAGCGAAGTGCACATTTAAATCTGGCATTAGTGCTTTTTTTTTTTGTTTCAAACAAGGGGCCATGCCTACTTTTGCCTGGCTCAGCCCATTTTTTAAAAGAATTACTGCAATATATTTTGCAATATAATATAAGCAAACCAATTTGAATGAAAAGTGCATTAAAAGCTTCTTTGCACTATGATTTAAAATAATAATAATAAAATTAAATAAAATAGAAATCCTATAAATAATGGAAAGGTCTACTACCTTTTAGGGGACATTTTTATACAAACAAAAAAAGATGTACAGCAATCTTGTACAGCAATAATCTCTTAATTTTCTTTAAGGAATCCTTCACTATCCAGAGGAATAATCTTCCAGTAAACAACATTTGAATTAGTGAGAGAAAGATAGGATGCTGTAAATCCCATTCCCATCTGAAGAACACCCATCTGCTCCGAGAAACACACTCCCACTTCTCCTCTAAATCCCAGTGCGTTCATGAGCAACCCTACTCAAGGAAGGTGTGTGTGTGTGTGTGTGTGTGTGTTTTATTTATTTTTTTATTTCCTATGAAAGACCCACAAATTGAAAGGTAGAAAACATTTCCATTTACCACTAAATAATTCTTCACCATCATTAATCCAATTAATGCATGTATAAATGTATTATTACTTTCCTTGGAAGAAAAATTGCACGTTAAAAAACAAAAACAAAAAACAATCAGCACTCACCATCAAACCTTTTTTTCCAACAAAATGCTTAAAGTCACACTGCAGAGGCAGATAATGCCTGTACAGTTAAAGTGAACTGTCATTTTCCTACTAAATAAATAAAATACAAATACAAATCTTTAATTTCTTTCATCCCTCTCCATTTTAAAGTTTTCCATTAATAATAATTTAAAAAAGCATTTAAAAAATATGCCAGGCACTGGATAAATAAATTTTATGATGTTTATTATTATTTTAGTAGGGGTCCGGCTGTGTCCTACGCTTGTGTTCTCTAGTGCCTCTGGAAAAAGGGACGCTTTTATGTTCTTTCTCTTTTTTTTAATGGATTAAATAAGTCCATTATGGGGACTACTGCTTGAACTGCTTTTTGTAGTGATCCCACTATTACTATTTCAGAAGGTCAAATATTTTAATTACAAGTACTCGACTTTTGGAATCTGTATCCAGGAATCCATCTGGAAGAACACACAATTTGGATTTTTTTCTATTCCTGCAATTACAAGATAAAAGCTCTGAATTGTTAGATAAAACCTTGCAATTTTGAAAAAACAAAAAGTCAGCTTTTTTAAATATAAAAGTCAGAAAAGTGAGATATGTAAATTTGCAATTCTATGACTAGCCTGAATTGTGAGATATAATTTGCAATTGCGGGAAAATAAGTCAGATTTGTAAGAAAAAAAAAAAAGATCTTGTGAGATAGAAACTCGCTATTTCGGCAAAAAAGCAGATTTGTATACCCAACTAATCTAACCATATATATATATATAGCAAAATCCAAACGCAATTTAAAATATTCAGCTCTTTTTTTTTCTTTTCTTTTTTTTTTTCTTTTCTTTTTTTTTTTCTTCAAATAAACTAAATTTTTGTGTGTGGAAATCAATAAAATGGATGAAACTGAAGTTACATTTAAAAAGCATTTTAATACAAATAAATACAAAGTTGTCTGATAGTAAACAGAAAAAAAATGAAAACAAACAAACAAAACGAAAGGCCCTGACAGTTGTTTGTTAAGTGACAGGGCATGTCCTGGCTGGCCCCGCCCCCTGTCTCCTCTACAGCTGCAACACCAGATCCTGTAGCTCCTCCCTCTTCCTGTGCACCTGATTCTGTAAAAACCAGTGCCTCAATCACAGCGGGAGATCAAAGTGCACCACTGGATTCTGAGCAGGAAAAACCACAAAGAAGTGTTGAGTGGACATTGAATAAAAGAACTGATCTACAACTACATAAAACTGCCATTTGGCGTCAAGTAAGACTGCAAATGCAAACACTAAATGGCAACAATGCACAGATGAAACATATACAGTACAGTAAACTGATGGCATACTATTTCTGTGAATTTGCATATATGCATATGTATGTATATGCATAGGATGGGTTTGCTATGGTTCTCTGGCCTAGTATGAAGACTCTATTTTTTCAGTAAATTTAGAGATTATATTGTATAAAATATATTTAATATTAATGCATTCAAAATTCAATGTAATTTATATGGAGAGAGACATGGAGAGAGATTCTACAATATGTAATTGTTTAAATTTATTTGATGAATATATATATATATATATATATATATATATATATATATATATATATATATATATAGGATTGGTTTTCTCTGGCTTGTTATTAAAAATCTGATATTTTTAAAGTAAATTTTGGAGTTAATATTGTATAAAATATCATTATATGCCTACTGCTAATATAATCCAATAATATATTTGACATATACACACACACAACACACACACAATATATATATATTTAATATAAAAAAGTATATATAAAATAAATACAATTATAGTTTTTTTTTTTTTTTGATTGTCCCAGAACCTCCATACCAGCTGACTTTATACATATGCATTTCTAGTGCAGTATGTGCTTTAATACAAACCAAGATTTAACTAAAGGCTGCGAAGCAAACAGGTGTAACTTGAGTTCCGGAGATCCAAATCTCTTGCATTACTGAAAATCCCACTGAACGGCAGGCCGTGAAATGTCAGGTAACTTGGATGACTAACGTTTCTGACATTTAGCACTGTGGAAACTAAAATAGCTCTGGCCCGGTAAAAAAATGCACCATGGATCACAAGGTATCGGGACAAGGCCAATATTTTGCTATCAAGCCCGTATGTAGGTACCTGCAGGAAGCCCTCAACATTTTTGGTTTATTTAAAAAAAAAAAATTGATGTCACTTTACATTAAAAGGCTTTTGAGAGACAACTATTCGATATGTTTAAAGAATTATCTAACAAAAAAATAAAAATAAATTAGCATTAAAATATAAACTAATATAAAAATTACTCAAAATATTGCATGATCTATTATTGCTTTTTTTTGTATATATATTTATCTTTGAGAAATATTTTTAAACATTCTCCATATTTTAAATGGAACGCCTCCACAATTTACCTTTAAAGTTTGACCTAAGAACATCTGAAAGAATAAAATATAAAATATTTTAATGAAAATTATTTATTTACTAATATTTACTAAGTATTTAATAGATATTTAAATATTTTTGTGTAGTGTTAATTGCTTCAATTATCCATCAATCTTGGAACACTTTTATTAACGTTTATATATATATATATATATATATATATATATATATATATATATATATATATATATATATATACATATATATATATATACATATATATATATATATATATATACATATATATATATATACATATATATATATATATATATATACATATATATATATATATATATATATATATACATATATATATATATATATATATACATATATATATATATATATATATATATATACATATATATATATATATATATATATATATATATATATTAGGGGTGTAACGATACGCGTATTCATATTGAACCGTTCGGTACGAGGCTTTCGGTTCGGTATTTTTGTGTAGTGTTAATTGCTTCAATTATCCATCAATCTTGGAACACTTTTATTAACGTTTATATATATATATATATATATATATTAGGGGTGTAACGATACGCGTATTCATATTGAACCGTTCGGTACGAGGCTTTCGGTTCGGTACGCGGTACGCATTATGGACCGAACGGTTCGTTGGACTAATTAATTATATTTGGAAAATAAAAAAAAATTGTGAAATATAATGATATGCGTTCAACAAGGTAGCCCAATAACCCAAACGACGTAACAGGCAACGCCCCTGACACCCCCGAAGAAGAAAAAACACCAACTTGTATGTTTATGTTAGGCTACTCAGTCAGGCGGTCGCTCACTCAGTAATACACGCTGAATGCTCGTTGCAAAATGGCCAATGCGTTTAACAGACCAGAAATAGAAGATCCTCCAATAACCAACAGGTCTGGTGTTTGGGTGCACTTTGGATTCCCTGTAAGCTATAATGGTGATGGCAAGAGAGCGGTGGATAAAAAAACAACGATCGCATCTAGGGTACACCAGCGGGAATACAAAAAAAAAAAAAACACCAGCGGGAATACTTGAAATATGTCAACTCATTTACGCCGACATCACCTTAGTGTGTCAGTATCTGGGAAAAGACGGAAAAAAGGAGAAACATACACGCAACAAACTATCCCCGCAGCATTTAGACAGACATTTCCAACAGATTCAAACAGGGCAAAAGACATCACCACGGCGATTGGTAGGCTACATTTACGTTATAGCCGCGGATATGAGACCTTACTATTTACCATTGATTCTATCATCACCATTATAGCTTACAGGGAATCCAAAGTGCACCCAAACACCAGACTTGTTGGTTATTGGAGGATCTTCTATTTCTGGTCTGTTAAACGCATTAGCCATTTTTCAACGAGCCTTCAGCGCGTACTGAGTGAGCGAGCGCCTTACTCTGTAGTGGAAAACGTAGGTTTTAAGAACATGCTTAATGTAATTGTGCCCCGTTACAATATTCCTTCACGAGCCCATTTCAGACAGACCATAATTCCTGCTTTGTTCCAAAAAACATAAGCCCTATAGAGAACCAATAGAGTAAAAACACCCTCAATATAAAGAGTTATAGAGTTCCATATAAAAAGCTACATCTTTGTATTTGTTCATAACTACTACAATAATATAACATTTTCCTTTTTTTTTTATAAGGAGCTGTTTTTGTTTTATACAGTATTCTGCTAAGAAAACACCATAGAAGATGGGTAAAGAATAGCTCCATCATTGTTCAATGTAAAAAAAAACAACTACTTAAAAACATACTTTGTTAGTTTTAATAAATAAAACATTTTTTAAAAAGCAAGGAAATTTATCTGCCAAATTTTTCTTTTTGCTGTATCTAAAACGTACCGAACCGTACCGAACCGAACCGTGACACCAGTGTATCGTATCGAACCGAACCGTGAATTTTGTGAACCGTTACACCCCTAAATCAGAATCAGAATCAGAATCAAAATCAGAAAGAGCTTTATTGCCAAGTATGCTTGCGCATACAAGGAATTTGTTTTAGTGACATAAGCTTCCAGTAAACAGAGACAACAACACACAGACAAAAAAAAAAAAAAAAAAAAAAAAATTATTTACAGGAGATTTACAAATTGGCAAATAAATAAGTGTATTAACAATTGTGCTATAAATGATAATGGAATAGGATTGAGTGAGATGCGGGAATGTTCTAGGATGGAGGGGTAACAAATAAATATAAGGATATTGCACATTTTTGCATAAGTTTAAGTGGGAAACATTTAACTGTTCATGAGGTAGATTGCCTGGGGGAAGAAACTATTCTTGTGCCTTGCTGTTCTTGTATTTGGGGCTATGAGGCGCCGGCCAGATGGCAAAAGTTCAAAGATGGGGTGACTTGGATGTGAGGGATCCAGAGTGATTTTCTGAGTCCTTTTCCTCACTCTGGATGTGTACAGTTCTTGGAGGGTGGGCAGGGGAGCACCAATAATCCTTTCAGCAGTCCGAACAGTTCTCTGTAGTCTTCTGATATCTGATTTTGTAGCTGAACCAAACCAGACAGTAATTGAAGTACACAGGACTGACTCAATGACGGCTGAGTAGAACTGTTTCAGCAGCTCCTGTGGCAGGTTAAACTTCCTCAGCTGGCGAAGGAAGTACAACCTTTGTTGGGCTTTTTTCACAATGGAGCCAATGTGATTGTCCCACTTCAGGTCCTGAGAGATGGTGGTTCCCAGGAATCTGAATGACTCCACTGCAGTCACAGTGCTGTTCATGATGGTGAGTGGGGAAAGTGCAGGGGGGTTTCTCCTAAAGTCCACAGTCATCTCCACTGTTTTGAGCGTGTTCAGCTCCAGGTTGTTAAGACTGCACCAGACAGCCAGCTGCTCAACCTCCTGTCTGTAAGCAGACTCGTCACCGTCCTGGATGAGGCCGATGACTGTAGTGTCGTCTGCAAACTTCAGGAGCTTGACAGAGGGGTCTTTAGAGGTGCAGTCGTTGGTGTACAAGGAGAAGAGCAGAGGGGAGAGAACACATCCCTGAGGGGCACCAGTGTTGGTGGAGCAGCTGTTTGACATGAATTTCCCCAGTCTCACTAACTGTTGCCTATCTGTCAGAAAGCTGGTGATCCACTGACAGATAGAGCTAGGAACAGAGAGCTGGGTCAGTTTGGTCTGGAGGGTTGTTGGGATGATGGTGTTGAAAGCCGAACTAAAGTCCACAAACAGGATCCTCACATAAGTCCCTGTTTTGTCCAGATGTTGCAGGATGAAGTGCAATGCCATGTTGATTGCATCATCCACGGACCTGTTTGCTCGGTACGCAAACTGCAGGGGGTCCAGTAAGGGTCCAGTGATGTCCTTCAGATAAGCCAGAACCAGTTTTTCAAACGACTTCATGACGACAGACGTTAGAGCCACAGGTCTGTAGTCGTTAAGTCCTGTTATCTTGGGTTTCTTTGGAATGGGGATTATGGTTGAGCGTTTGAAGCAGGAAGGCACTTCACACAACTCCAGAGATCTGTTGAAGATCTGTGAAAAGATGGGGGCCAGCTGGTCAGCACAGGTTTTCAGACAGGCTGGTGTAACGCCATCTGGGCCTGGTGCTTTTCTTCTTTTGTTTTTCTTGAAGACCTGGCGCACATCATCTTCACAGATTTGAAGAGCAGGAGGTATGGAGAGGGGGATTGCAGGAGGTGTTAATGGTTGTGTAAGGAGATGGTCAGAGTGGGTGTTGGGGGTTTCAAATCTACAATAAAACTCATTCAGGTCGTTAGCAAGTCGTTGATTAGCCTCAGTGCAAGGGGATGGTGTCTTGTAGTTTGTGATGGCTCTCAGTCCTCTCCAAACTGAAGTAGGACTTCAGTTTGGAGTATATGTATATATATATATATATAAATATATATATATATATACACACACACACACACACACACACACACACACACACATAAATAACATAAAATACATAAAATAAAAACTTGTGTATTTATATGCAGTGTCATTATTACTGATAAACAATTTGGTTTTATTATTACATTTTATTTTACATTTTCTGTTAGTTTTTGTAATTTTTAATTTCAATGTTGTTGGTTTTTATTTTATACTTTTCCACATTTTTTAGTTTTATTGATTGGTTTGAGTTTTTTTGGTACTTAATTTATAAAAAAAAAAAAGAGAAATGTCACCTTGACAGCTAGCTAGAATAAAATATTTTGACTTTTTTTTTCTTTCATTCTTTTTAATTTTAGTTATTGTCATTTCAAGTAACAAAACATTTTCTGGTTTTAGTTTTAGTTCCTTATAAGAACCCTGTTGATGAGTGTGTAAGACCTCTTTGTCAGTCACCTGCAGAGCTCACTTTGGCTCTTTGACTCTTATCCTGGGACACAAGGCCTTTGTTTCTCCACGGCACACACTCAGGCCATTCCAGAACGAGAAAACAGATCACCACGAGGTACCAGTGAGCCCTGGACAGAGAGCAAACAGAGCGGGTTATAAAGCAGGAGAGGAAGTAGAAGTCAGTGATCTGTGATAAAGCCTTGGAAACTTTACCAACTTAAGTAAAGTTAATGATACCCTTATACTGGCCAAATAGAAGTGCGTTAACGTATTAATACTCAATGTTGCTTCAATTCATAATCACCAGCAACATCATCATAAAAAATACTTTATCACCAAGTCCTAGTACAGGATAATCCTCGAACTGGGACGATGGACATTCCCGAGTTTGTGATTCATCTGTGCCATGTCGTACTGTGCGAGTGTGTGAACGTACAGTGTGTGTCCTGCGTGGTTATTGCTTTTATGGGAACATGGAGTCTTTCTCGCAGTTCGGCATTATGGACTTTTACCTTGTTGCAGTGATTCATCCTGATATTCATAACGCTCAATCCAACATGCTCTGTTGTTGTCGGATATCAAACAACTACACATGGCTTCGACATGCATCCTGGCTACTGAGCAAAAGAACATTCAGTAAAGTGTGTTTGAGATGTCGTAACCATTTGCAAAGGTTTACGATGCGCTCTGACGTTGAAAATGCACTAAGCTGGTGGTTCATTTTGTCTCATTTTCAATGTTGAAATCTTGTTCTGTTCCAAGACAGAATTTCACACAGGTGACACTCCTGAAATATTTATTATAAATAAACATACACTACCGTCCCATACACACACACACACACACACACACACAAAACACTCTGTTTTTGACACTGATAATAATAATAAAAAAATAAAAAAGAATAATATATATATATATATATATATATATATATATATATATATATATATATATATATATATATATATATATATATATACTGAGCAGCAAATAAGCATAATAGAATGATTTCTGAAGGATCATGTGACACAGTAGACTAAGTAATGATGCTGAAAATTCAGGAATACATTAAATTTTACAAAGTAGTTATATTTATTTTAAATTGTCATAATATTTCACAATATTACTATATTATTGTATTTTTTTATTACATAAAGTCAACATTTTTGAATAACAGCGTTTACTTCATTATTATTATTTTTTTTTTAAGTTAATAGTATTTAAAAATATTATTTTACCCAACATTTGGTGTCTGTCTGAATTGTGCATGTGTGTGTTTTAAATTTAAATTCCTGATTTACGGGTATAAAAAGGTAGTCCTTGCTAAAGATGTCCACGTGACGTGTCCACTTTCTGTACAGGGCTCTGTGGAAAAACACCACAGTCATTCACACTGGCAGGAAATGCACAAATTAAAAATAAATTCCCTAAAGTTAAATTACATTCATTTTTGGTTGTACTATCTCTTTAAACCCAGTGTAAAAGGTGATTTGTTACATGCTGCTAGATCTTTCTAGATCTTTCGCCCACATCTTTGTCGGTTCTTTCCAACAGAAGGTACCTGAAGGGAGTATTTATTTTTGGGGAAAATATCAGATCTAATTTAACAAGCTGAAACCCTCAGAAGTACTCTCAGACTCACTTGAGGTAGAAGTCAATGATGACGTTGTTGAGAAACTCGCCATCCTTGAGGCACTCCAGGTCCTCGGTTGTCGCGGTAATGGGGTGGCGGGTACTGGATCAGCCTGGTGGAAAAATTTCAAACAAGCTCCTCATAGAAAATGTAAGTTCAGCTTCCAAAAATACAATCCTATGCACTAATCATGGCGTATCAATATTGACTTACAAATTAAATCTAAATTTCACTGTCTGTTTGGAAACTTCAACAACTTGATGGAAAGTTAGTGGTATGGAAACAACTTGGAAGAGCCAGGGAACGTCAGTGTTTGGGTTCCAACTGCTGAGCTTTTGGCTTAATCATTGCTTTCAAATATGAAATTAAAGGTGAAAAGTGTCATTTCTCCACCTCTAGTGGCACCAAAGAGGATTGCAAAAATAATGGCAAGTACAACAAGAAGTTTCTTGTTTTCCATTGCAAAAGTAAATCAATATACATGAATATGTATCAAAAAGGTTTTATTTATTTTTTTGATGGGTTTTTGGTTTAATGTCCGAAGTTCTGTGGTTAAGACAAACTGAATATATGGTCACATTTTATTCTACAAAATAAAATTCATCAGTAATACCACATCGTTTTTCTAAAGTTTTGCTTGTGAAAATGAAAATGGCGGTTGCTAACAAGTGTCTAAATGGCACTACAGTGGCTGTTGGGGACATTAAATGTCATCATGATGAACAGGAAAAGCTAATAACAGAGGTTTATCTGGGTAACTGAAGAAGTTGCTGTACTATATTTTAGGAAAAGGCTACAATATCATAATATTTGGGTTTGTTGACATGAAACATTAAATCCAGTACCTGCGTGGTGAGCTCTGTTGCAGGCTGTGGCTCCGGAGGGTCTTCTAACTGTTGGCTCTCTTAGCCAGCTGCTGGTCTCACTCGTGTTTTCCTCCTGGGGATATGTGAACCAGGTCAGACATTTAGACATTTACATTTAAACATTTAGAGATTTCAAACCAGCAGCCTGTGGTTGGAGTGTCCAAACCTTTCAACCTTCACATTCATTGGCTACGGTTGCTATAGTGTGCAAATTACATTGGATTGTATTTAAAAGAGGATTGTAAACACAGGTTGGGAAAATATCAAGAGAGCAAACATGATGGACTCAAAGTGCCAGTAGATTTGAGGACGATATGTGTCAAGAAGAAGAAAAATGAAAAGTGAGAAGAGCAACGCCATGTGCTGCCTGTTTAGGGCGGATAGTCATGCTCCATCTCTGTTGAGAGCTGAGCCAGCTCATAAAATGCAAGAAACGAAAGAAAGAAAGAAAGTAGAATGAGTCTGAGGTGGCCTACTTCCATTGCTGCCAGCTGGAACCTTCAAAACCGAAAAAGCCCCAAGAGTCCTGGTGCCCACATGCAGATGGGGCCCCAAAAAAGGCCCACATATGTACTAAAGTTGTAGTACCCCCAACATTCAGCAGCCATGAGCTCCCACCCATGTCATAAAGACTCTGGAGAGAGTGACACAACGGCCACTTCAACAGAACCCAAGAGAGGGGGAACTGCTTAGCTACTATCCATAAAAGCAGCCAAGTTTCCTTCTCTGCTCCATATCTACATACCAGCACAGCCTCCATTGGACCATGGCTAACCTCACTCCTACTCTTATATTGGGCCGCATAATTCCACTGGTGCCCTATCATGCCTGAACCTCAAATTCCTGCCAATTTCTGGCCAACCCATTGAATGCTGTGAAAGGAAGCAATAGAGAGGGTCAAATTAATGGATGGAAGTATAGATAGACAAATTAAGGGACAAATAGACAAAGGAACAAAAGATGGTTAGATAGATGGACAAAAGAATGGATACAAAGGATTGATGGATGGTCAAAGGAATAAAGGATGGATGGATGAATGATCAAAGGAACGAAGGATGGATGGATGGATGGATAATGAAGGTATAAGTAAACAAAAGAATGAAGGATGATCAGATGAAAGGACAAATAAATAAATAGACAGAAACAGGAATGAAGGACAGACGGACAGATGGATGAATAAAAAAGAATGGATAAAAGAAGAAAAAGCTAAAGAATAGATGAAGGGATGAAGAACATTCTGTAAACATTGTGTCAACTTATTTCGCAAGTATGATGAACAGAGATAGATGGACGGACGCTGAAGTGCAGGCCCTTGTAACAAATGTAGCACTGTCAGTAATCGTTAGAGATTCTTAGTCCTCCTTTCTGTTCTTTCAATCACTTTACGAATACATCGAAATTCCATGTCCATTATTGTGAAACCCATGAGACACAACAACAAAAAAAAACACAGCTTCGATCATAGTTCTGGAACTAAAGCGGTGCGAAAGGCCAAATCGATGCGTTTGTGTAAGAAAAATATCCTTATTTAAAACTTTATAACAGTAATATCTAGCTTCCACGAGTGGTGTTCCAGCGGATGACGTAGGACCATATATTTGGTCATGGCCTAACAATTAGAGACTTGTAACCCAAAAAGCATAAGGAGTGTCTGCTCTCTATAGCTCTCCCGGTACTTTGATGTCAAACACCGATTCGTCTGCACAGCGCAAACAAAGCCAAAACCTGGATAATTTATGCAATATAGAAATCCTGGCCAGGATGTGTCTGGGAAAAAGGGCACGTATGTTCACCCCACCTGTAGTTATTGTCCCTGGAATGAACAGGCGTTTAGAATGTGAACGCTAATTGCTAATGGTTAATGCTAACCAATAGCCAAGCAGCTACTTAGCCCTTGTTTTAAAAAAACTAGCTGATATTTACCACATGCTCTGAACTCCAAACATCACATTACACAAGTCAAATTTTAAACAGCAACTGACGTTGACTTGACTAGAGTAACCTTTAAGTGCGCACTCGCATATGTATGTCAATGCCAATCGCTAACAACCCCGAACTTATCAAAGGCTTGATAAAGGCTTTGGTTCTTGAAACAGGAAAGCCTCATTTAAATGATTATCAATGTGAACTATCATTGGTACAGTCTGATATTTAATGCCAATTTGTCGCAATCTAATGTCCCGCCACATATTTATTTTTCTTGATAAATATCCTCTTTGTCACATTACGCAAGTAAAATGTGTTTCAAACAACAACTGGCAATTGATTAGCTTTTAGGCACATGCTAGCATATGTACACCAATGCTAGTAGCTAACAGCCACAAATTTATCACAAAGGCTTGATAAAATGGTCTCTTTGGCTTCTGAAACAGTAAGGCCTTGTTCAAATGAGTTGTTTTAATGTCTCTCGAGTGGGTAGCTTAGACCCTAGAAAGATAAGAATGTAAATATGCTTGTCTAAAACCCTCATAAGCATCTTATACACACACAGGTGCCCTATTGAACACATTCAGTAATACGGGGATGACTGAAGTCAGGCAAACAAGTTCTCTGCTCTTCCTCTGTCTCACACGTATAAATAGAGTGTTAATCTGAGCCGTCTTAGCGGTGAAACTAAGAGAGAGGAGGGAGAGACAGAGGGTCACAGACAGTTGAGGAGAGCCGTGACCTGGGACAAAACAGGGTGAAGGGTCAAAGAACTCGCCCATCTAATGAGCCAATCGGGTGTAATTACACTTATTTACCACATGGGACAGCACAACCGCAAAACATTGGATGTTTTATACATAGACTATGTATAAATGATCAGATTTGTTCACTGGGTGTCCAAATTTTATGTCAATACCACACTAAATTGCTCTACGTCTTGCTAACATGCACATGTTGTGCAAGATAACGCGAAACACCTGTTTGAACGAGTCTAGTTTTTCACTGTTCTTCCTAGCATGTGCACCAGACTGAATAAATTAATCCTTTAATGGTCTCAAACACACACACACACACACACACACACACACACACACACACACACTAGAGCTAATTCTTGTGATAATGCTATTAAATATAGTATTAGCTATTATTAAAGGTATTAATGTTTATTGACTTTAAAATTTGTAGTTTTTTTAGTAGTTTTTTTTTACTTTAAAATAAATCTTTTTTTTGTACAATTAAATGCACATATACATACATGTATATATATTTATACACACACACACACACACAAATTATTTTATATGCACATTTTTATTATTTAGACATTTTTTTCATTATTTTATAAGATTATTAGTTGCAAAAATCTTTCAATATGGTACAGAAATGCCTTCATCTGTGATCTATAAAAGAAAGAGAGAAGGAAAACATCACATTAAGACAAAAGACAAACATGGACAGGATAACAAAGGGCTGGCGGTCTCTTAAACTGTCTATCCACCACCAGATATTTAACAGATCGAATATATATATATAATTATTCTGCCACAAATGGAAAATTAGAAAAGAACACAGTTCATAAAACAGTGGTCAATGAACCCGAACCAGAACAGAGGACGTTCCTGCTGGGATTTGTTCCGATAAAGACAACAAACACTTGACACTTTCTCTCAGTTCCAAAAAGTCTGCTTTTTTGCCTACATTTGCAGTTTTTTCTAAGGCAGCATCCTAACTGAAATCAACCTCAAAACGGTAATTTGGAAAAGTCTAAGTCTAAGTCTAGACTGGAAATACTCACAATACGAAAAAAGTGTAATAAATATCTGTAAAGCATACAATATAATATAGATTGTAACACAGCATTGTCTTGATTAAAAGTCCTACCATTCATGTTTATCAATCTTGAAATACAACTTTTAAATGTTGAATTGTTTGTGTCAGACAATAACGACCTTATAATACAAAAAATGAGATTTGTTAGTGCACAAAAGTTGAATTATATAACTCATATAAAAATTGTATAATGTGCAAAATGAAGGCAACACACAATTGTGTATTAAACTGAATCACTTAGCAAAAAATACAAAAATCCAAAGTGAATCATAAATCGACTGACTTCACGTCAAGCTAAATATTCAAACAAATAGTGAAAATATTTGATACTTGTATTATATATATATATATATATATATACAAATTTTAAAAAAGATCCATCTCACTGAGCTTTGGAAACAGATATACTGACCTGTTGATCACATTCACACGTTATGCATGCGTCCCTCCAGCTACACTCATTAAACATCCTAAATGAGCGCCCCCTTCACAAAACAAGATCTATTGCTTAACAGTATGTAAAAAGAACATACAAACACCTGAAACTAACACGTTATGTGCGTTATGTGCTTTTGAAGTGTTACTGGACAAACAGTGATAAGCTGTGCTGTACTCCGTGTCAGGGCCAGTTTCAGTTACAGCTGCTGTTGTTGTTGTTGTTCTAATAAACATTGCCTTTAGCTGCTCTGCAGTGTTTGGCGTTTAACTTTCAGAATTTTTTTGGCAAACAAACTTTCGTTGGTCTCTTAATCACATCTGCAGCTCGATGTCGGTTAGCTGTTGCTTTGTGGTTTGTTGCAGGAATGGCCAATTAAAATACTGGAATAACAGATGTCCTTCATTATACCAACAACAACAAAAATCGAGCTGCGTGATTGGCTGAATGAAAGAGCTGGAACCATGCGTTGGAAAGTCATCCGTGCGGATCTAGGAGATGGAATCGAGAAGCCTAATCCAATGTGACCAGACACAAGAAATAAGATCTTCAGACCGATGTAAAACCACTACTGAACCACTTTTATAATTTAATACGATTATAAATGATGTTATCAGTAATATCCTTCAAGTTTAAAAAGAAAAAAACAGAACATGATTTAGCGAAGTAGAGGTGCACAATGCATTTGGTTTAGGAATTTCTCTTTTTTGTTATTAGACTGATTTTTGGGACAAAACTCTCAATTTGTTTTTAATTAATTAATTAATTTATTCATTTATTTATTTATAATTACAACATTAAATTAAAAGTACAAATATGAATTCATACTATTTTCATTTAAAATTAATTTAAATAGTTTTTTCTTTCTTTTTTTCTTTTTTAATCATGGTTAATCTAGTAAATTCTACATTCTGCACATATTAAAGTCACTTCTTGTTTAAGAAAACTATAAATTTACCACATTATTGAAATCTCAAATTGACATCAATGCACGGGACATTTAAAAATGCAATAATTCAATAATAAAACAACTTCACCCACACTTTATGGACATCATTTTTGCTCACCAAAATTGCATTTATCTGATAAAAAATATATAAAAACATAACAGTAGTATTGTGAAATATCAATACACTGATTTCTAGTTGAAAATATTTTAAATTGTAATTTATTCCTGTGATATTAAATCTGAATTTTCAGCATCATAACTCCAAATATTTCTTATTATCAATGTTGAAATCAGATTGATATTTGTGTGTAATTCATGATACATTCTTTCAGCATTCTTTGATGAATATAAAGCTCAAAAGAACATTTATTATTTATAACATTATACATGGCTTTACTGTCACTTTTGATCAATTTAATTCTTTTTTAATAAAAATATTAATTTCTTTAAAATATATATATACAACTGTCAAAATATTCAGAAAATTTCAATTTTTAAAATTCATATTCATCCTTGGAAATAATTTTCTTTTCTTGAAATTTCTAAACAGAAAACCGCAGCAGCCCTTCCCTCTTTACAGAATCATGTTTCTCATTTGGTTTGCATAACAGGCTAAAGGTGAACACACCAACTGATACGGACACACACTTGAGCCGTACTGCTCAAGAGCCCAAAGACCTGTCGAGTTCAGAATTAAGAAATCCAAAATGCTTGATTCCAAAGCTAGAAGCCTCTCATACCGGGGTGCCACACTGAATTTGTTCGACTGTCACGAAAAACAATGCAAACTGAAGATGTGTCCAGCTTGGACAAGCAATGCTAAAAGGAAATTCGTTGAAAGGGTTTGATGAATACTTGTAAACAAGGGCGAACTTAAAACTGCCCAGCCATACTGAACAAATCTAGACTTCAAAAGATAGATGTGAATGAAGACTGTTGAAATGAGTCAACATTTGTTAAGCATGGTTCTCTGGCAAAGTTTCAAAGCTTTTTCAAGCGAACGGTTTCAAGACTGATTCTTGAGCACACAAAAGCTTTATTCAAATGGTGTGAGTGAGGTTTTAATAATTATATTTACATATAATAATGTCATAATAATGACGATTGAAGATAAATCAAAGATGTAACAACTTTTAGATTCCACGTCGATTAGCTGAGAAAGTATTTATACACTACCATTCAAAAAATTGTTTTATTCAGCAAGGAAACATTAACTTAATATTACGCAGTTACATTAAAGACAGTCATAACATTGCAAAAGATTTCTGTTTCAATTAAATGCTGTTCTCTCTATTCATGAAAATAAATGCATCAAGTTTACGCGAAAATATTAATCAGCACAACTGTGTCTTACATCTTCGATATTAATAATTATAAATATTTCTCGAGCAGCAAATCAGCATAGAATGATTTCTGAAGGATCATGTGACACAGAAGAATGGTTATGATGCTGAAAATTCAGCTTTACTATCGCATAAATAAGTTACATTAATATTAATAAAAAATTTACTTCCAAATTATTAAAATATTTTAATAATCACGGTTTATCTCGTAATATTTACATTCTCAATTTTAATGTATTTAGTTTACCCACTCTTTATGGACTTAATTAACTTAATTTCACATGTTTTTGCTACTTTCCTGTGAACTAGTGTTTCGCCAGTGATTAATTGTTAAGCTTCAATAATAAACCACAAAACCAGTCTTAAGTCGCTGGGGAATATTTTTTAGCAATAACCAAGAAACATTGTATGGGTTTCTTTTATGCCAAAAATCACTAGGATATTAAGTAAAGATTATGTTCCATGAAGATATTTTGTAAATTTCCTAACATAAACATATCAAAACCTCATTTTTGAGTAGTAATATGAATTGCTATAAATTAATTTGGACAACTTTAAAGCTGATTTTCTCAGTATTTAGATTTTATTTGCACCCTCAGATTCCAGATTTTCAAATAGCTGTATCTCGGCCAAACACTATCCAACCCTAATAAACCATATCAATGGAAAGCTTATTTATACTGCTTCCAGAGGATGTATAGTTCTCAATTTAAAAAAACTGACCCTTAAATAAATTAAATTGACCACCTGGTTTTGTGGTCCAGGGTGACATTTAATGACTTTTATTTAGCATCCTATCTGGTTTGATTTTAATAAATTATTCATAAAATAAATAAAGGTGAGTGAGTGTGTGTATAACCACAAACAGCATTAAACATTTATTTGTAAACATTTATCCAAGTCATTTGTAATTTGACTTGGATAAAAGCATGTGTTGAATTAATGCAAATGTTTATGACATGTAGTCATTAGGGCTATATTTTTGAAATCTACCTCCATTCTGTATCCATTACCTGAGCGTCCCTGATCCCATCAGAGATCCGCTGCTCTTGCAAACTTCCAGACACGTCATTCATCTCATCGACTGGACAGCACGACTGAAGGAGAGAGAGACAGATGTGTGTTGACCAGAACTATCCATTAAAACGCCTTTGTACAAAAGGTCAGATGTTCTTCCATGGAAGCGCACAGGATGTTCCTTGGAACAAAAATCGTCAGGTGGTGCGTGATAATATAATTTGAGATGAACTTTTTTATATTAAATTAGGAACAAATGAAGAATAGAAGCATTTTCAGCAGTGGTTTCAGACGTCTGGACCATACCGCACATGTCTAAACGTTCTGGAGGAAAAACAAACTTCAGGCCTTCTAGATAAACTTCTGATGCTACATTTTCCAATGAGGTAAACGCGGATCTTGACAGATGTTTGCTTCAGTAAACAGTTTGTATGTGTATTTGAAAACTTCACATGATTAATATCATTGCGGGTTAAATTTGGTTTTCGACATTGTGTTCTTGCTAGTTTCATGTTTCTAATAAAGCCATCATCCAATTTTTCTTGCATTTGGCGATTGATGAGTGTTAATTTTAGCCAATGTATTTATCTTTTTCCCTTCTTCTCTGCACCAGAAGCTTCTATTTGGCTGGGTCCCATAATGGGCTTTGAGAGAGAAGCAGGGACATGGGTAATCCTCTCTCTTTTTTCATACTTCACCTCCTTCCCTTCCTATTCCTGTCCACCAATCCATCAGAAAACAATACATTCAATGCTGTCCATCTGTTTTTGCTACATTAAAAATGTTTTCAATTGGACAGATTTGCAAACCAAGTGGCCGTTTGTTAACTATTCAAATCGTTCTGATCAAATCTTCTTTGTCAGATCATCACTACAGGGAAAAACTTAAGATTTTAGGGACGGAAAAAGAACAAATAACACCATAAACGTAGTTTTCCAAAACCATACTTTAGTTGTTGTTTTTTTTTTTTTTGATAAAGCGAGATTTGAATGAATAATTCTTTTGAGCCAGATCATTTCAATGAGTCAATTCATCTGATTCACAAAACCAGCCTAAATGAACTCACTGACCTAATGATCCAGACAGGAACAGATGTTTACAAGTGAAGAACAAAGATTTGGCCGGTCCTATGAGAGGATAACTTGAATGTGTGTACTTCTCGGGGTGTACTATTCCTTTAACAGTAACCATAACGGAAGATAAGCTGTTTAGAATGAGCAAGTCCCGGCTGATAATGAAGAGGAGAATGGTACATCTTTGTTCATTTCGAGCAGGCAGAGGTGTAATGGGCTTTACCTAGAGCTTGAGGTCAGGATTGCAGTAATCTAGACTGTGAGAGTGAATGTTGCTATTCTGCACACCACACACTTAGACATTAATCTTTATAAGGACATCCTTCATCCAATGACAGCTCAGAACCTACGCCACCTCCATAACAATGAGACAGAAATATAGTCATGGAAAAGGCTGCTATTTGTCAGATGAGTTAATTTGGTTTCAATTTCTTTATCCAGATTCCACTTCGTCCATTGCTGGAAGTTTATTATTTAATTTAAGGATGCACAATGTATCTTCTTTTTTTTTTTTACATGTTTGCTTAATTTGGTTTGGAAAAAGACTCCTTTTTCAACATGTTAGGTTCGTTCGTTTCCACTTTCTTTTAATGTTCGCATTCCATCTGCATTTTTCAATTAACTTTGCACTTTGTCCATTATTGAGTTTTTTTTTTTTATTATTTAATTTAGGGATGCACTTTGTATCTGTACCATATTGGTTATCAGAAAAAAAAAATGTACCTGTTGGGTTAATTCAGTTTCACTCTCTGTTATTGTTTATACTTAATCTGCATTTCTTAATCCAGATTTATATACATATATATTTTTTTTTTTATTAAGCGGGGCATAACGTTCTCGTAAATGTATTTGTGAATGCTCATTTCCTCTATTTAAACATATGGATTACCTCTGTCGTCATTAGACAGTGACTTACGGTGCTTTCACACTAGCACTTTTGGTGCACACCCGGGTTCAACTGACGTCAGAGTTTGGTACGTTTGGATGATATGAACGCGGTCTTCTGAACTTGCGTGCACACCCGCGAACCGCACCGAGTCCAATTAAAAAGGGTGGTCAGGGGTATGATTCAAGTGATCTCCAGTATGGTTCGCTGCTGATGTGAACGTAATCGTACCAAATCACGGAACTGAACCACTATTAATGACGTATTATTCGATAAAAATGTTTTTGTTAGTTTAACTCACTTTCCTGATGAGTGTGACTGATGCGTTGCAAGCAGACCTGTACATCTCATTTCTGTTCGCTTTTAGAGTTCTTTAGAGCATTCGCAGTACATTTGTAAGAAAAACGTAAATTGAGCATCGTGTTAGTTCAGTCAGGCCACGTTAGTCACGCTTGCATCAGCCGACAGTCAGCTGTTCCTGACGTGTACCAATCCAGTCTTGACACCTATCAAATGCGGTCTATTTAAATTCCCATTCTTCAGCGTCTCTTCCATCGCATCGCTGCTTGCAATTAACTCCCTCCTCCAACCCCAACTCCACCAACTGAACCTGTAATCCGATCTAACTTGTTCTTTCTTTACAGTGTCTTCATTGGAAGCAGTCTTTATCACATTTGTTTACAACTCATGTAATTGTGAATTGTAATTATGTATGCTTATAATGGTTCTGTTCTGTACCCCGGGGGGGTTGCCTTGCTGCTCTCCCCGCTCTGTACAAGCATGGCTGCATGGACAGGCGTCTGGAGCGTTGCCCAGAAAATAACCATACGACCAACACTAACTGTATGCAATTATAATTGTCATAAATATACTTGACGGAAGTGGTCCTGATTGAAGTTCAGTTATGTACTGAAGCTAATTTGGAAACAAAACCATTGGTTCAAAAACATAAATATAACATTGAAGAGAGCAATGCTACGCATTTTGGTGCCTTCTGCACCATCATTACTAAGCAATGGGGTAAACAGCTGCTGGCTTGATGACGCAAACCTACCGCGGCTCAGGCCTAAATAATATAATGTGAACACAGTCCAGCGGGGGCAGGGGGGCAAACAAACTCGGTTCGAAGTCCCTAACTCTGATGCCCAGTTCTACAGACTTGAGCGTGGGCTCTTTAGACTTGGGCCAGTGAGCAACTGCACAGCATAGTCCTGGAAACCACCCTGTGTTTACGATTTTGCACAGGCAAGGACCACTCACATTTTTATCAGAAAATGTCCAAATCTGGTTGATCCGGTTGAGTTATATTGACCTTCTGACCATTTCCAAGAACAAGGTTTGGTGCCTCTGCCAGTTTGTTTTTTAAGAAAGAGGTCTTCCATTAAAGACAAAGGCAGCACGTTCCCTTTTTTAAGCATTTATGGGGCAAGTTGGCTTGCACAGCATGTAAAAGCTGTTAAAACGCAATACCCACCTCCCTGGAGGGTAAGAACATTTAAATAAGGCAAGTTTGCACTCAAAGCAATGTTTGAGAAGTGGTGGAAAGAATAATAATAAAGAAAGAAAGAAAAAAAGAAAAAAAGAAAAAGACATACTCGGCTTTGTGGAGCTGGGCTTGGATTTCTTGTAAGTCTTACAGAAAACCGGGGGCTTCCTCCTCAAATCTGTTGCTGTAATAAGACCCAAAAGGGTCTTTGCTTCTGGCCTCTGGAGGTGAAGTCAGCAGTTCTTTTCTAACAGGCACAGAGATGGCCGCTTTTTCTCCAGAGGACCTCAGATTCCTAGCTGGAGCTTTCTTCATAGAGCGGGCTGAGCGGAGGCTGGGTTTATGATTGGACGGTTTGGAAACTGATTTATCATTCAACACAGATTTGTTTTTGCTTGCTGCGTTCTGAAGTCAGAAGGGACAAGAACAAAGAGGTTACAGATAACCCTAGTTGATTGAAACAACACCCTGTCCAAAACTGGAGAAGCTTCAGTTCTTTAATATTCAGTAGTTAACATAAACACTTCAGAAAAGCTACAAAGAAACCTAGGAATAAAGTAATTAATATTTATGACCGAACACTTAAACATAGTTGAAATCTAAAATTTTCAGTACCAACGTCAGTATGACTAAATTAATAGGTACTAATTGTATTATGGTGACTATGGATGCTCTAAGGGTGGTCAAAGTACAACATAATACTTACTTATTATTTAAGAGCCAAATATTTACCATAGTAAGATTTGTAAAAGCACCACTAGTGTACAGATGACGTCATGAACTAATTAATATTTATGAGCCCTACTACGGTGAAGTCTCAAATCATGAATATTAAGTAACATATTGAATTCTCCTGGAAGGTTTTGAGGCAACATCAATATAACCAATTTTATATTCATGAGCCAAGACTATAAGTCCTTATATGATGAAAGTGTGCTTCATGAATATTTATTAGGTAACATGACTGGTTGGTCAGTGTGACCTAATTTATTTTTATGAAACAAGACATTATTCAAGTTAGTACGATCCAGCAAAACCAGAAATATATAATCAATATTTATGACTTGTAGGAAGAACTCGTTACTTCACTACCTGAGTAACAACATCAGTATGACCAAATTAATTGACTACGAATCATACTATGATGAAACTTCAGCTCAAAAATATGAATTAGATAGCATGGCTGGAAGCTCCAGGGCTAGAATAAAGCAACATCAGACTTAATTACCATTAAAGTATATTATATTATACCATATACTTGAACTTTAAATGATGAACCTGAACATGACCTCCAAAGGGGACGATCCTTGTTTCTCTTTCACCTAAGAATGGCCTTGTGTCCCTTCTGTTTCCTCTTCCTCATGGAAAAGCCCACACGTCTCCAGTTCCCCTGGATCCAGGCCTAAAAAGATGGAACGATGGAGAACTTGGTGAAAAAAAAAAAACTTCAATAAAAAGCTCTGGGATTTTGCAAGCAGCACATTGACCTTCTCTTAACAACAAGTTTTTTTTCTCTTTACACAGTCCCCAGTACATATAAAATGGCCTAAATGACCAAATATCATTCCTCCACCTTGGTGGAGATCACATGAGCCATGAAACGGGGATAAATCGCCCAATTCCTCGCAGACGTGGAACTAGACAGAGTATAAGAGAGAAAGCCAATGAGAAAGAGAGCAGCAGGACCATTTTAACAGATCCATAAAGTTAAGCATTTGTTTATTTATCATCGCTCCGAAGCCAGGAAAACTCTGATGCCGTCCAATATTATGTAGAGCAGGGAGTGAAGGAGGGTCAAAGGAAAGGAGACATCTGCGAGATGTTACACATACTGCCTGAAGCACAATTGAGGGAAAGAGCAGAGAGACGAAGCTGATCATTGAGGTATTTAGAGATGCAGAAACTTAGTGAAGCCCAAAAATGGGGCATTTTCCCTCATTAGATTATTGATCATCTACAGCAGATATCTCAGCCAAAGTTTACAGTTTACTTTCTGAATATATATATATATATATATATATATATATATATATATATATATATATATATATATATACGTATGTAACCCTGGTTCCTTGAAGGAACGAGACGCTGCGTCAAACGCTTTTGTGTGCAATCTGTCCATCAGAAGGGCGTGACGTCACGGGCGGGGTGACGTAGCGACCAGGAAGCTATAAAAGCATGTGCCGTGCAGCTGGCTTCAGCTTCGAGTAGGGAAGCAAGCGCCGGCAGGGGTGCCGGGAGTATGGTTCTGTGACGCAGCGTCTTGTTCCTTCAAGGAACCAGGGTTACATACGTAACCTTGAGACGTTCCTTTTCAGGAACTCGAGCTGCGTCAAGCGCTTTGGGGAACGATATGCCCACGATGCCAGACTTCCAAATCCCTGCCTAGTGTGTATCCGAAGAGCACAGCTAAAGCGAGAGAACAGAAGAGCCCGGAGTTGCTCGCATGTCAAGGTCGTAAAATCTGACAAATGTAGAGGGCGTGGACCACCCCGCAGCATTGCAGATGTCCAAGAGGGACACACCTGCTGAGAAGGCCTTAGAGGCCGCCATACCCCGAGTAGAGTGAGCCTTGGCTTCCAATGGAAGGGGAAGACCAGAGGACTCATAAGAGACGTTGATAGCCACAGCCACAGCGCACCGCGGAGGAAACGTGTAACTAGGGGGTGTCTACCCACTGACTGGTCATTGAAAGGGACATGGTAAGCAGCTATGGCCGCCCTGTACACCTTTAAGGTGGAGTGGGTTAACCCCGCAGAGAGCCTAGCTTGTAGAAACTCCAGAACTGTACCAACTGGGCAGTTAACAGGGTCAAGCTGGCGGTCTCTGCACCATGAAGTGAAGAGTTTCCACTTCAGGGTGTACAGTTTCCTCGTAGAGGGAGCTCTGGATTGGAGGAGGGTCTCAACAACCTCAGTTGAGAGACCGGATTCTATGAGCTGTGCCCCCTCAGGGGCCACACCCACAGTTTCCACAGCTCCGGGCGAGGGTGAATTATCGTGCCCTGCGCCTGTGCGAGTAGGTCTGTCCTGATCGGTATCTCCCACGGAGAGCCGTCGAGGAGCGAGACAAGATCTGCGAGTCATACTCGGCCCGGCCAGAACGGGGCTACTAAAAACAGACGGACCCCGTCCCGGCGTACTCTCGCCAGAACTCCCGGGAGCAGAGCGATAGGGGGAAAAGCGTACAGACGAAGCCTCGGCCAGGTCTATACCATAGCGTCCAGTCCCAGAGGAGCTGGATGAACTAGAGAGAACCAGAGGGGACATTGCGATGTCTCCTGAGTCGCAAAGAGGTCCACCTGGGCTGTGCCAAACACTCTCTATATCTGCTTCACCACCTCGGGTGAAGTTTCCATTCCCCGGGCCTCGGCCCCTGCCTCGACAGTATGTCTGCTCCCACATTCAATCTCCCAGGAATATACACTACTCTGAGCGAGAGGAGTTTGCCCTGGGACCACAGAAGGATCTGGTGTGCCAGCTTGTACAAGGGGCGTGAACGCAGACCCCCCTGGTGATTGATATAAGAAACCACTGATGTCTTGTCGGTGCGCACCAACACATGGTGATCTCTCAGGTCTGGGAGGAAATGTTTCAATGCTCGACAGACTGCTAGCATCTCTAGGCAATTGATGTGCCATGTCAGATGGCGACCACTCGACAGACCGCGGGCAGGGTGGCCACTCATGACCGCACCCCAACCGGTGAGGGACGCGTCTGTCGCTAGCGTTACACGGCGACAAGGAGCTCCCAGCACCGGGCCCTGATTCAAGAACCAAGGTTTCTTCCACATGTCTAAGGCACGAAGGCATCGCCGCGTGACCTTGATAACTCGAAGTGGATTTCCCCTCGGGGAAAAGCCCTTGGACTTGAGCCACCACTGTAGGGGTCTCATGTACAGCAGGCCAAAAGGTATCACATTGGACGCAGCTGCCATCAGACCTAACAATCTCTGGAATTGTTTGACAGTGAGTGACTGCCCTTCTTTGACTCTCTCGACTGATGTGAGGATCGACTCGATCCGAGCAGGAGACAGACGTGCCTGCATCGTGGTCGAATTCCACACTACGCCTAGTGTGTTTTCTTTCATTTTCTTTGTAAATGTAATGTTTACTATTGTTATTTATTTATTATTTGTTTTAGTTAACATATTTTCAGTTTTACTAATTTTAGTACTTAACTAAAATAAAGTTAGAAACGTTGCTTCGGAAATGTTTACAGAGAGTATAATTGAAACCTCTGTTTTAGTATTTTATTTTATTTCAGATAACTTTTTATATTTACTACATTTATATTACACACATAATACATTTATAGTACATACACAGTAGTACATTATTATTATTAATTTAGGTTCCTTTTCAGAAACTCGAGCTGCGTCAAGCGCTTTGGGGAACGTCCCTGACGAGACCGACTCTGAATATCGTGTGCAATCTGTCCATTGGTGACGTAGCGACCAGGAAGCTATAAAAGCACGTGCCGTGCAGCTGGCTTCAGCTTCGCGTCTGTCAGCAAGCGCTCTGTGTGTGCATGTCAAAAGTCTGTCCCGTTGGTCCTATATATTGTTGTCTGTCCCTTAGCCATTAAAAGATCGCTAAAACAGCTCAATATGCCAAAAGTAAAAGCAAAGACCAAACATATTAAGGGCGATTCCAAGCCATGTTATAGATTGTGTGTTCCTCCCTGCCCCTTGCTACATTACGAGTGGGGATACACACAGTTTGTGCGTGGCTTGCCTGGGATCGAAGCACGCTGAGTCGGCTCTCGAGGGGGCCGACTGCCCGCATTGTGAACGATTGCCAATGCAGACGCTTCGATCCCCGAGGGCTGTCTGCGAGGAGGGAGCCTTCACTGGCGTTCCCCGTGGTGCTGACCCGGCTTCTGCCAAGGCAGAACGGCTGCTGCACTCGTTCCTTCAAGGAACCAGGGTTACATACGTAACCTTGAGATGTTCCTTTTCAGGAACTCGAGCTGCGTCAAGCGCTTTGGGGAATGTGTGCCCACGCTGCCAGACTTCCAAATCCCTGCCTAGCGTGTATCCGAAGAGCACAGCTAAGGCAAGAGAACAGAAGAGCCCGGAGTGGATCGCATGTCAAGGTCGTAAAATCTGACAAATATAGAGGGCGTGGACCACCCTGCAGCGTTGCAGATGTCCAAGAGGGACACACCTGCTGAGAAGGCCTTAGAGGACGCCATACCCCGAGTAGACTGAGCCTTGGCTCCCAATGGAAGGGGAAGACCAGAGGACTCATAGGAGACGTTGCTAGCCTCGACTATCCAACGACTTAGGGTCTGCTTGGAAGCAGGAGAACCCTTTATAGGAGGACCGTGGCAAACAAGCAATTGGTCGGATTTTCTCCACAGGGCAGCTCTGTGGACGTATGCGTCCAGTGCTCACACTGGACACATACAATTTAGCTTCTCCTGGTCTGGCTCCCGAAAGGGAGGAGGACAGAAGGCCTGCAGTACGTTAGGTTGTGGTGTAACAGAGGGAACCTTCGGAAGATAACCCGCTCAAGGGTATAAGAATGCTTTGGCCATAGGGGAAGTCGTGGCCTAATGGTTAGAGAGTCGGACTCCCAATCGAAAGGTTGTGAGTTCGAGTCTCGGGCCGGCAGGAATTGTGGGTGGGGGGAGTGCATGTACAGTTCTCTCTCCACCTTCAATACCACGACTTAGGTGCCTTTGAGCAAGGCATCGAACCGCAGCATAAATGGCTGCCCACTGCTCCGGGTGTGTGCTCACAGTGTGTGTGTGTGTGTTCACTGCTCTGTGTGTGTGCATTTCGGATGGGTTAAATGCAGAGCACAAATTCTGAGTATGGGTCACCATACTTGGCTGAATGTCACTTCACTTCACTTCACTCACTTCACTTCACTTCACTTCACTTCACTTCACTACTAGGGGCAAAGTCTAGATAAGTAGGGGCCACCGAAAGGGCCTGAAGATCTCCAACTCTCTTTAGTGAGGTGATTGCCAGTAACAGGGCAGTTTTAAGTGTCAGATGTCTATCTGAGATATCTTGTATTGGCTCGAATGGAGCTTTACAAAGAGCCTCTAAAACCACAACCAAATCCCAGGGGGGAACACGGGATCGTACTGGAGGTCTCAGCCTCAGCGCACCACGGAGGAAACGTATAACTAGGGGGTGTCTACCCACTGACTGATCATTGAAAGGGACATGGTAAGCAGCTATGGCCGCCACGTACACCTTTAAGGTGGAGTGGGTTAACCCCGCAGAGAGCCTAGCTTGTAGAAACTCCAGAACTGTACCAACTGGGCAGTTAACAGGGTCAAGCTGGCGGTCTCTGCACCATGAAGTGAAGAGTTTCCACTTCAGGGTGTACAGTTTCCTCGTAGAGGGAGCTCTGGATTGGAGGAGGGTCTCAACAACCTCAGTTGAGAGACCGGATTCTATGAGCTGTGCCCCCTCAGGGGCCACACCCACAGTTTCCACAGCTCCGGGCGAGGGTGAATTATCGTGCCCTGCGCCTGTGAGAGTAGGTCTGTCCTGATCGATATCTCCCACGGAGAGCCGTCGAGGAGAGAGACTAGATCTGCGAACCATACTCGGCCCGGCCAGAACGGGGCTACTAATAACAGATGGACCCCGTCCCGGCGTACTCTCGCCAGAACTCCCGGGAGCAGAGCGATAGGGGGAAAAGCGTACAGACGAAGCCTCGGACAGGTCTGTACCATAGCGTCCAGTCCCAGAGGAGCTGGATGAACTAGAGAGAACCAGAGGGGACATTGTGATGTCTCCTGAGTCGCAAAGGGGTCCATCTGGGCTGTGCCAAACACTCTCCATATCTGGGTGAAGTTTCCATTCCAGTTTCCAGTTTCCTCGGCCCCTGCCTCGACAGTATGTCTGCTCCCACATTCAATCTCCCAGGAATATACACTATTCTGAGCGAGAGGAGTTTGCCCTGGGACCACAGAAGGATCTGGTGTGCCAGCTTGTACAAGGGGTGTGAACGCAGACCCCCCTGGTGATTGATATAAGAGACCACTGATGTGTTGTCGGTGCGCACCAACACATGGTGACATCTCAGGTCTGGGAGGAAATGTTTCAATGCTCGATAGACTGCTAGCATCTCTAGGCAATTGATGTGCCATGTCAGATGGCGACCACTCCACAGTCTGTCGCTAGCGTTACACGGCGACAAGGAGCTCCCAGCACTGGGCCCTGATTCAAGAACCAAGGTTTCTTCCACATGTCTAAGGCACGAAGGCATCGCCATGTGACCTTGATAACCCAAAGTGGATTTCCCCTCGGGGAAAAGCCCTTGGACTTGAGCCACCACTGTAGGGGTCTCATGTACAGCAGGCCAAAAGGTATCACGTTGGACACAGCTGCCATCAGACCTAACAATCTCTGGAAATGTTTGACAGTGAGTGACTGGCCTTCTTTGACTCTCTCGACTGATGTGAGGATCGACTAGATCCGAGAAGGAGACAGACGTGCCTGGATCGTGGTCGAATTCCACACTACGCCTATATAGGTGGTTCTCTGAACTGGAGAAAGTACACTCTTCTTGGCGTTTTTGTCTCAAACCCAGCTCCCCCATATGTGCGAGAACGACATCTTGATGTCGAACCGCCATCTGCTCTGATTGAGCTAGAATCAACCAATCGTCGATATAATTTAGAATGTGGATGCCCTGCATACAAAGGGGTACCAGAGCCGCATCTACACATTTCGTGAACGTGTGGGGTGAGAGTGCGAGGCCAAAGGGAAGTACTCGATATTGATAAGCTTTGCCCCCGAAAGCGAAGCGATATGTGGAAGTATGCATCTTTGAGATCGGAGGGCCTCAGTGATGCCCTGGAAGCCCCTGACTCAGAGCGTCGCTGAGGCCCTCCGTCCCGTCGTGGGGGAGCACGAGCAGTGACACTCTGTCTCTGCGCTTCCCGGTATGAGGAGCCAGTATGTGGCATGGTCATCTCCCGCCCAGATGCACCACGAGAGCGACGAGGGAGGAAATTCTGGAATGCCGCCGCCTGTTAACGTGCCTCCTGGAACCTGTCGACGACAGTATTGACTGTGTCGCCAAACAGGCCAGAAGGCTGAAGCGGGGCATCCAGGAGGCAGACCCTGTCTCTTTCTTTTATCTCTGACAGGGTCAGCCACAAATGCCTCTCCGCAGCCACTAAGGCTGCCATAGACTGCCCAATTGCGCGAGCGGTCTCTTTAGTGGGGCGGAGGGAGAGATCAGTGGTCTTTCTAAGTTTTTCGACATCTTCAGACTTAATCCCCTCTCCCTCATCGTTATCTCCCAGCAGGTCAGCTTGATAAGCTTGAAGGACTGCCATAGTATGAAGGCAAGCCCCAGCCTGACCTGCTGTCCCCTTCCGATGGACAGATTGCACACGATATTCAAATAAAAACTCGGGGATCGAAGCGTCTGCATTGGCAATCGTTCACAATGCGGGCAGTCGGCCCCCTCGAGAGCCGACTCAGCGTGCTTCGATCCCAGGCAAGCCACGCACAAACTGTGTGTATCCCCACTCGTAATGTAGCAAGGGGCAGGGAGGAACACACAATCTATAACATGGCTTGGAATCGCCCTTAATATGTTTGGTCTTTGCTTTTACTTTTGGCATATTGAGCTGTTTTAGCGATCTTTTAATGGCTAAGGGACAGACAACAATATATAGGACCAACGGGACAGACTTTTGACATGCACACACAGAGCGCTTGCTGACAGACGCGAAGCTGAAGCCAGCTGCACGGCACGTGCTTTTATAGCTTCCTGGTCGCTACGTCACCGATGGACAGATTGCACACGATATTCAGAGTCGGTCTCGTCAGGGACGTTCCCCAAAGCGCTTGACGCAGCTCGAGTTCCTGAAAGTTATTTCCTGTGAAGTCTCTCCCTGCGGTGGGAGTTTGACATTGGGCTCTGAAACCGGGGGTCTCGGACACCTTATTGGGTGTCCCGTTCACATGAACAGGGCTGATTTTGATCAGATGTTTGTTCATTTTAAAACTGAATACTTCACGTGCAGCTCCTTTGGGACTGTTATCTGAGCAGGTGTGTGTGCCACGGCCTGGAGTGTGTGAGTCTGGTGAAAGATCCCTCAGTCATCGCTGAGAGACGGCCTGATGGGTCTGCAAAACAAACACAAAACACAAATACTAAAGATAACGTGCCGTTATGCAACTGTTAATGATGTTTTCTCTCTAATTGTGGCTCAGATTATTGTTAAAAATATAAATCCACAATTAGTTTTTTACCTGTTTTATCATCCGCTTGAAAAAAAAAAAAAATGTAAGTCTGGCTGCTCAAAAGATGCACAGTTTAAAACCTAGGGTTAGGAATTTGTTTCAAATAACTAAGATTAGTTAATGTTTTTTAAAGAGGTCTCTTATGTTCATTAAGTCTGTATTTATTTGATCAACAATACAGTAAAAAAAAACACTACTATTTTGAAATATTATTAGAATTAAAAATAACAGTTTTTTTTTATTTGAATATATTTTAAAATGTAACTTATTCCC
The DNA here is from genome assembly GCF_963082965.1 of Carassius carassius. NCBI lineage: Eukaryota > Metazoa > Chordata > Actinopteri > Cypriniformes > Cyprinidae > Carassius > Carassius carassius. The sequence goes on along the minus strand of NC_081802.1, from coordinate 14,578,995 downwards.
GAATTTTCAGCACCATTACTAAAGTCTTCAGTACGACACACGATCCTTCAGAAATCATTCTAATATGCTGATTTGCTGTTCAAGAACCATTTATTCTTATTTAATTATGATTATAATTATTATTTTATTTTTATTTTTTTGTGGGAACACTACCATTCAGAACTTAAAATAAAACAATAAAAAATGCAAGGAGGCATTAAATTCATTAAAACTGACAGTAAAGACATTTATAATGTTACAAAATGTGTATAATTCAAATAAATGCTCTTTTAAACGTTCCATTCATCACAGAATCTTGAATAAAAATTAAATATTATAGTTTTCACAAAAATATTAAGCACTAATTTTTAACATTAACAATAAGGACCATTATTAATAATTGAGCACGAATTATAATTGAGCCAGCATATTAAAATAATTTCTGAAGGATCATGTGACAGTGAAGACGCTTAAAAATTCAGCTTTGAACACAGCAATAAATTACATTTTAAAATATATTAAAATAGAAAAGTTATTTTAAATTGTACAAATATTTTACCATTTTACAGCATTTTTAAATCAAATTAATGAAGCCTTGGAAAGCACATACTCTTTCAAAAACATATAAATCATAATTATTCCAAACTTTGGAGCTGGTCTTAGCACACAACACTTACAAAGTGAACAAACAGCTCCATCTAGTGACAGTTTCCAAACTATCAAAGCATCCAGAGCATGGTTTTCTGAAGTCTAGCCTCACTGATTCACTCCTCTGAACATCTTTTAGCAGCGTATTTCCTTTTGAACTGCTTTTATGAGGCGTTCTTCCATTAATAATGACTGAACCCCACTGCCTCTGCGGGACAAGAAAGTTTGAGTTGCTTTATATAAAGAGACTGTAATGGGACTAAATGGATAACACCTTTTATTGGCTGATTATACAGACTTTTGTGTATTAGTGTAGATCAGGGGTCTCCGAGTTTAGAGACCCCTGGTGTAGACGATGCCATCATTACCTTGTTTGAGCTACTGTCCTGCAGTCAAGACAGTGGAGACTGCATGAACCTGACGGCATGAACAGGACTGCCATCTACAACACGCATCATATTAGAACGGATAATCAAATTATAGCAGTGTTGTTTAACATTTTACTTTCACACTAAGACAAATCAGCTTAATATACTATAGCAAGCAGTGTGTTTTTTGGATCTTTTACTATTTTTTTTAAATCTCAAGACTTATAATTTGTATAAACAGGGTTTCTGCAGGTTTTATGAAGGTAAATTAAAGACTATTTAAGACCAAGTAAAGCGAATTTAAAGAAAAAATTGAAGGATTTTAGGAAAAACCAAACATAAATAAAATAAATGAGTATGTTCTCAAAATGTAAATGTCTGGGAAGCTAACGAGTTGTATTTCCAACAGATCTCCATTAATTTTAAGTTAATTTACATACATATTCCACTGAAGTATGGAAATAATAACTTTAACTGTACCTGCAAAACATTCATTTACATGAAATGCAAACTAAAGTCATGTTTTCTGAGGAATTGATCCAAAAAAAAAAATATATATATATATATATATATATATATATATATATATATATACAGTACAGACCAAAAGTTTGGAAACATTACTAGTTTTAATGTTTTTGAAAGAAGTTTCTTCTGCTCATCAAGCCTGCATTTATTTGATCAAAAATACAGAAAAAAATTGTAATATTGTGATATATTATTAGAATTTAAAATAATTGTTTTTAAATGTATTATACTTTAAATTATCATTTATTCCTGTGATGCAAAGCTGAATTTTTAGGATCATTATCACATGATCCTTTAGAAATGATTCTAATATGATGATTCATTATCAAAGTTGGAAACAGTTCTGCTGCTTAATATTTTTTCAGAACATGTGATACTTTTTTAGGATATGTTGATGAATAAAAACTAAAAAAAAAGAAGAAGCTATGTTTTTAAAATATAAATATTTTGTAATAACAATATACACTACTGGTCAGTAAGTTGGGGTCAGTAATTTTTATTTTATTTCTTTTTTTAAAATAAAATCAATATTTTTATTCAGCAAGGATGTGTTAATTTTTTTTTTTTTTAATAAATGCAGTTCTTTTTAACCTTTTATTCATCAAATATATAAGACAGCAGAACTGTTTCCAACACTCATAATAAATCAGAATATTAGAATGATTTCTAAATGATCCTGTGGTAGACTGGATGTTACATGTGACACTGAAGGCTGGAGTAATGATGCTGAAAATTCAGCTTTGCGTCACAGGAATTTTTATTTTTTTTTTAAAGTATATTCAAATAGAAAACTATTATTTTTATTTATAAAATATTTATATACTATTACTATTATTTATAAAACTACGTGTTCCTCTGAACTCAATCTATAATTGATTTTGTTACATATGATGCAAAACATTATTATTAATATTATTACAGTAGGCCAATTACTACAATCAAAATAAAAACAGACTAAAGTTTTCAAAAATAAAATAAAACTATAGTTTTCATTAAATAAATAGAAATATACAGATCTGCTACAATTTACACATACATCTTTGCAGTTAGATCTTTAAAGAGACAGTGTTCTAATTATAAAATAATAATTATTAGTAGTAGTGGTAGTATTGTTGTTGTTATTATTAGATTAATTCTGCCCAGATATTGTAAGTTCAGAATTTATTTTTTTATAAACCAATATGCATAGTTTAAATCTTTCCAAGCAGCTCAGTTTGGGAATCTGTCTTCCAGAATTATCATTCTTACAAATTTAATTTAGTAATTAGACTTGTGTAAGTGAACAAGCAGTGACCAAAGCTGTGAAAAATATCAGAATAATCCAGTAAACGTCCTCAAAAAAGCTCATTAACACAGAGTTGTTATTTTTAAGGCTGTTTAAATGTTTATGTTTAAAGCCTATCTGACTATTAAACCTGCTACAATCTCACTGACCTCGAATCAAACACACATAATGCCCGGGCTATAATCATATATACTAGATATAATCCTTACAATATACGTGTCTAAGTGAGATCATGAATGTGATCATTGTCAATCAGTTTAAACATTCATCATTGTGCTGATGTCGGGTAAAGAAACGCCATCTAGAGCACAGAAGGAATTACAGCATTCGATCAAAGCACCTGTTCAAAACAAGTAAATACTGAGAAATAATAAAGCATTGTTTGCTTATCACTTTTTTATGTAATGGAATAACATGCAAACGGGTGTGCTATTATGCTTTTTTACTTTTTCAACTTTATTTAGTCTGTAATGTTGATGTTTGAGCATAGAAAAAGATCTGTAAAGTTACAAAGCTCAAAGTCCTATTCAAAAGAAGATATTTTATTTAACAGAAAGCACTTTAAAAAAACTACACCGTTTGAACTATAATGCATATTTTCCGGGATTTGTGATATCAACGAAAGTAACGAGACCTGGGGCCCGTTCTTCGTACGTCGCTTATTACAGCCGAGATCAAATGACACATCCAAGATTATATCATCGTGCTAAACATGATCTGTCTATCATGCATGGCTTACACTATATTTCTACAAAATGCAATACAATGTAATAAAAAACACCAGATTTTACTTTCACAACATATGCACATATTTATTTTGTAGTCTGTATGCTACTAAACATTTTCAAATAGCCTACAATTGATTGGGAAAAAATTACAGAGGGATTTATGGATATCTACTTTTGTTATCCTGTAAATCAGAATATACTGTGTCAATAGCCTTAAAAAATGATTTTCGCCATGTTTTTTGGAATAACATGTTATATATCAGGCTAGGAATAATACGTTGTATAACAGCCACCAAGAAAAAGGCTGAAAAAAAAACAGGTGGTGGTCAGGGCTGGACTGGGACAAAAAACACCACCCATCTTTGCACGGCCTTAATTATATGCATACCAACTCCTATTCATTAAAACCACTAATGCCATGTAATGAGTGAGTATAGGAACGAGTGAGAGTTAACAGATGAAATAAGTCAAAATTTTATATTTATTAATACAGTTGAACTATACTCCACAGCGGTGAATCCTAAAACAAGCTATAAGTGGCTCTGGCATAGTAATACCAGTGTTTCTTACAGGATTTTTGTTAAAACTATGGTGGTGTGTCCTCGGTCCTTCTAGGGGGGTTCGGGGGCAGGCCCCCCAGTGAGAAAATTTTGTGCATTTTAATGTTAAATTCATTAATCTGGTGCACTTTGAGAGTTCAAAATTAAAAGCTCCAACCCATATTCAGTGTGCAAATTAAACAAAGAAAAATTCAAACCTCTTTTAGTTACAGTGTCTATTTACATTACACCTATAAATAGTTATAATATTAATCCAATGACAGTAATAGCCATATTTTGTAAAACAAATGCACAAAAAAATAAAGGAAACTTTCTTAATTAGCTGTACCAATTTCTATACTTGAAAGAGATAAGCACATGATCTTTTATTTTGACGCAAACTGCATCAAGCTTTTATTTTGGCGGAAAACATGGTTTACAAACGCCTCTTATTCAATTTCTAGTGAATTGCGGTAATCGTCAACTATGCAGATGTGGAAATAATCTACACTCATGACATGGCCTAAGTGTTTTGAAAGTAGTTATGCTTACCGCAGGCTCTACACTTTCTCATCTCTCTCCTGATCCTCCGTCCTCACTATCATCATCTGCCACAGGAGCTGATGAAGGTCAGAAAACATATATTTTGACACAGTTTACAGTGTCTGCTTTAAGGGCCTGGTTCTATTTTTTCACTCTATTTATCTGCACATTCCTTGCGTTTCTTCTCCATCTTTTTTTACAGATACACACTGACACTGCTGCCGCTCGCTCACTCGTTTAAAGTTGTGATTGGGCCAGCCCAGTGTCAATCAAGAAAAGAGCCAATGGGCCGCTGATCTACGTGTTTCATGGGCTGTTCTGTCAGAAAAAAAACTAACACTGACTTTGACCAATGCATTACACCGGCACAAACCCAGCGCCGCCAATTAAGCAAAACAAAACGAATAGGCCGCCGATGTACAAATTTTATGGGCCTTTAAAAAAAAAAAAAAAAAAAGTATGAGTATGAGATATCGGCCCAAAAAGCACGTCGGCCCACCGGGCAAATGCCCGTTATGCCCAATGGCCAGTCCAGCCATTGTGGTGGTCCTGTACCACCACAATATACCCCAGCAGAGGAGCTGGCCCTTGGATTGAATGAAAACCGAACCATTGTGGAGGGCATCCCTGGGGGCAGCTCTTCCTCAGACACAAAGACAGGGACCAGTAGCAGCAACACCTTCATTACTGGTAGGCTAAATGAGCTTCCAATTATCTTAGTACACTGTAAAATGATCTGTTGCTGCATTAAATGAAGTATAATCCAAATGGCTTGTACAGTCATTACAACTCTTTGTAAAAGTGAAAACTTCTACACTTTTAGTTAATACAATGTTGCCATGAGTTATTGATCACATTATATTTTTTACAGTGTAGTTAATTGTAATGACAACCTGCACAATTTTATTTGTCTGCACAAATAACTAATACAGAGGTGGACAGTGTTGTACTTTTACTTTTGTTGCATGAGGCATGTTTTGACTTTTTTTTTTTTTTTTACTAAATGACAGGGTGACATCCATTCCCTCTATAAACGGCATCTTCAAAAAAAATGAGTATTTTGAGCTGAATAGACACAAATTAAGAGGAGAAATTGAACTTGACAACTTGAAAAAGAGAAAGATTGCTCTAGAGAAAGAGTTGCTTCAAAAGGACCTTCAGAGTAAGTGCTAATAGACCATTTGACACATAGTTATGTAAAGTCACCGATACTACTATCTCTAATTGCAGGCAAAAGATGACATACTGGCTTTTCTTTAAAGAATTGTTTAAATAAACCTCCGGGAACTACGCATATTTGTCGTGTTTTATTACACATTCAAAAATGGTGTTCCACAATTCTGTCCCGTGCAGCTCTGCCACTAGGTTGGTCCAAGTGCACTGGCTGGAGGTCATCATCAGGCTGCACCCCCACCACAGGGATCCTCTCCTTTCTGATAGTGGCGATGTTATGCAATATGGCACAAGCAACAATTATGTCACAGGCCCTGTCAGGTGCAACCCTCAGACTTTTGAAATCTTTCCTTTAGTTGCCCAAAGGTCATTTCAATGCGTGCCCTTGTCCTGGCTAGAGCTGCATTGTAACGGGTTTGTGGTCCAGGGTTTGGGTCAGGGAAGGGCGTCATGAAATACTGCCTGCAGGCATAGCCCCTGTCTCAAAGCAGGATCCCATCAAAATCCCCTGTATAATGGAAAAATGCAGTTTTGTTAGGCTCAGCATAAGTGTGTGTGTGTGCAATACTGTGAGCTTGACATTTATGTTCTCTTACCAGGTTCAAATAATGTGCATAAATGTGACTCTCTGAAAATTCTTGATTCATGCACTGATCCTGGCCATTTTGCTTCCACATTTGTAATATGGAACATAGAGTCACACACCATCTGAGAGTTTTTAGTCAGTCAACTGCATACTTTTTTTATTTCATTCCTTTTTTTTAAATGTAATAAATTACTAATCTGGAATATTATAAATTGTAATAGTAACTTACCTGCACATTTACACTGTGAACCCCCTTTCGGTTCACAAAATCTCCTTCATTTGGGCCAGGTGGGGCCGTGATGGGGATGTGTGTGCAGTCTATGGCACCAATCACGTTAGGGAAGCCTGAATGACACATACTGTTAGTCATACTTTTTTGCATGGTCATGATTGCATGTCATTAACAATTATAAATGTACCTGCAATAGCGAAAAAATTCTGCTTTACAACCTGGGGTCTTAAGTGGCTTTGGAATACCACAAAAACCCCTAAAAACTGCTTGAGTGCCAGGTAAACTTTGCGAATGGCACGAGCACGACAGACAGCACTTTTCACTAAGTTCTCTGCGTCTCCAATAGTATAAAGGAAAGTGCCACTCGCAAAGAATTTCAGGGCAATGCACACAGTCTGTGCAGTTGTCAAAGCCCGACTCTTCCGTGTTGAACACTTAATGTGTGGTTCCAACAAATTAATGATGTAAATGACACCCTCACGAGAAAAACGGTATCTCTCAACAATTACACTTTCGCGCTGGGCTAAAGGATCCTGTCTATCCCACAATACCCGATTAATTTGAAAAGCTCTGCGAATTATTCTCGCACCTTCCGCAACCGGTTGCTCGCGTAAAAACGGACAAGACATGGCTGCGACAGACTTCCCTATCTCCTCCGCTTATAAAGCCTCAATCTAATCCTGTTTACATGAAATAAGCCTGCTCCCGAGCAGGTTTGAGCTTACGGACCTGTTGCTATGACAGCAGCTCCGGGATGAGCTTCGAAGAACCAAACGATCCAAGATCACGCCAAATCGTCAACAATCAAATCCAGCTAACTGAGTAAGCGACGTACGAAGAACGGGCCCCTGGTTGGGCTGCACTTACGTCCAAAACAGACAAACAGCTGGTCAGACTCACGCCATGGGGCTGTACGATCCACATAAGTCTTTAAAGCTCTCACAGGGCAAAGACTTAGATCTCCAGACCCCGCCTCAGCAGGGGATAAAGCCTCCAGGACCACTTGCTGAAAGCGAAAGGGATTAGATGCGACCTTAGGGACATAATTAGGCCTTGGTCGCAACAACACCTTCACAGAGCCCGGTGCAAATTCCATGCACGAGGGTGAGACAGAGAGAGCCTGTAAATCCCCAACTCTCTTGAGGGAGGATAAAGCCATGAGAAGAAGTGTCTTCAGAGTCAGGATTTTATCCGGTACAGTTTCCAAGGGCTCAAACGGATGCCCTGATAAACCCTGCAACACAATGGATAAATCCCATGAAGGAACTCGCACGGGGCAGAAAGGCCTCAGCCGTCGCGCACCCTGTATGAAACGAGAAACCAGTGGATGATGGCCCACTGAGGCACCGTCTATATATTCGTGGTAAGCTGAAATGGCTGCCACGTAAACCTCTAGAGTGGCTGGTGTCACTCCATCCGAAAAACGGTCCTGAAGGAACTCCAGTACTGAAGCCACTGGGCAGTAAACTGGATCCATATTACGAATTTCACACCAGGTCGTAAACAGTCTCCACTTGAAAGCATATAAGCGTCTCGTAGAAGCTGCTCTAGAATTCAGTATAGTCTCGGTAGTTTCAACAGAAAGACCGGGACATACTAACTCACTCCGCTCAGAGGCCACGCCCACAGTTTCCATAGATCTGGCCTCGGGTGCCAAATCAGTCCCTGTGCTTGTGATAATAAATCCTGTCTGAGGGGAATCTCCCATGGAGAGCCCGCTAACAGACTGATCAGGTCCGCAAACCACGGCTGTGTGTGCCACTGCGGAGCCACCAGCAGCAGCTGTTCCACTCTGTCCAGCCGTATTCTGCATAATACCGCTGGGATCAAACGAATTGGGGGAAAAGCATACAAACTGGTCCTGGGCAAACTGTGAGCTAACGCATCCAAGCCCAAGGGCGATGGGGGACATAGGGAGAACCATAGCGGGCAATGCGTAGTCATGTCCGACGCGAATAAATCCACTCTCGCTTCTCCGAAAATCTGCCATAAGAGATTCACCGTTTGGGGGTGTAATCTCCATTCCCCTTGCTCCAGAGTCTGTCTGGATAGCAAATCCGCTCTGAAGTTCAAACGTCCGGGGACATGAACAGCTCGGATCGACAGAAATTTGTTCTGAGACCAAAGAAGAACATGTCTCGCCAGCCTGCACAGGGGGCGAGAGCATAATCCTCCCTGATGATTCAGGTATGACACAACCGCTGTGTTGTCTGATCTGAGCAGCACATGACGGCCGATCAGCAGATTCGAGAAATACTGGAGTGCCAGAAAAACCGCCGGTAATTCCAACCTGTTTATGTGCCAACTGACTCCATGGGCTGGGCGCCCTTGACAAACAGCTCCCCAACCGGTCAAAGACGCATCCTTCGTGACGGTCTCTCGGAAAGCACAAATCCCCAGCCGAACCCCGCTTAGGAGAAATTGACATCACACACCTCCGTGTCACCGAAATAGTCCGATGCGGAAGACAAAGGGGTGAAATATTGCGTCTTTTCGTCCACCACTGAAAAGGGCGCATGTGAAGTAATCCCAGACGAATTACAGGGAATGCCGCTGCCATTAGACCTAAAAGTCTGAGGCACAATCTCACTGTCACTGTGCGACCCGCTTTGAAGCGCCGCACGCATGACGCAATCGACTGTGCGCGCGGGAGAGAAAGCTTTGCTGTCATCGCGCGAGAGTCCAAGTCTATTCCCAGAAAGGTTATCCAATGAGAGGGGACTCTTCTGGAAATTCGTGCGTAAGCCCAGGCTGTTTAAATGATTGAGCACAAGATCCCGATGAGAGTGTGCTTGAGTCTGCGATTGCGCTAACACCAGCCAATCGTCTAAGTAGTTCAAAACACGAACGCCCTGGAGCTGCAACAGGGCCAGAGCTGCATCCATGCATTTTGAGAAAGTACGGGGAGCCAAAGGGAAGAACGCGGTATTGATACGCTTTGCCCTCTAAAGCGAATCTGAGGAACTTCCTGTGTCTCTTGATGATCTGAATATGAAAGAATGCATCCTTCATATCGATCGTGACAAACCAGTCGTTTGGTTGAATCTGAGACAAAATAGACTTTACCGTCAATATCTTGAATTTGCTCGGCCTGAGTGCAAGATTCAGACGGCGTAAATCTAGAATGGGTGACCACCGTGGAAAGAATTCCGCGGAAAGGAGGCGGGCCTCTTCGAAACTGAATGGTGTATCCGTGACAAATTGTGCGTAACACCCATTGAGAAATGTCGGGCAAGCGTATGCGGGGAAGTGTATGCGTAAGAGCCGTTGCGTCTCGTTTTGTATAATCCTGAAACGTGTCCACAGCAGGAATTAGGCAAACAGATTGAACATCGGGCTCTGCCGCTAGCGAAAAAGCGACGGCTGTGCGAGCCATTATAAACGGGTCGTCTGTGCAGGACCCTTGAATCGCCCCTCGAATTCTGAAAGCTTGATTGCGCAGAGTGTCTGAGGGAACGTTTGGCGTTACAGCTCGATCCAATGCTGCTCAAAGCACTGTTTGCTGCGAGACAGTCAATGTTAGAGCATGGGGACTGCAGTGAGAGGGTTGGATGTGCATTAGCAGTCCAACAGCACTCTCTAGTGGAGGGCACAGTCCCTGGCAAACAGGAAGGGAAGCGCATGTGTCAAAGTCGCTGCGTTTTGTTGTGTATAATCCTGAAGCGTATCCACGGCAGGATTTAATCCAACAAGGTAAACATCGGGCCACGCCGCTAGCGAGAACGCGGCAGCTGTGTGAGCCATATAAACTGGCCGTCTTTGTCAGCCTCTTGTGCGGTCCCTCAAACTCTGAAGGCTGGATTGTGCAGAGTGTCTGAGGGGGCGCTCAAATGATAGCTCAATCCAATGATGCTCGAGGTGCCTTTGCTGCGAGACTGTCAATGTTAGAACGTGGGGACTGCAGTGAGAGGGTTTGATGTGCATTAGCAGTCCAACAACACTCTCTAGTGGAGGGCACAGTCCCTGGCAAACAGGAAGGGAAGCGCATGCGTCAAACTCGCTGCGTTTCGTTGTGTATAATCCTGAAGCGTGTCCACGGCAGGATTTAATCCAACAAGATAAATATCGGAGGGGGTAGTTTATCCACCACGCGGGTAGCCACATAAATAGCTCACTGAGGAAGGGGAGGCGCGTTTCTCCTGTCCGCTCGGAGGGAGAGAACCGCATTTGCCGGCCAGAGCCTACTTTGAGTTTGAAGCCGCGGTGGACAAACATAGTTTTTTTAAAAAAGCAAATCTGCTGATTAACACGCTAGAGTGGGGGAGAGCGAGCAAGTGGAAAAACTCCAGTGCATCACAGAAGCAAACCGCAGCGACCGCAGAAGCAAAATGGTGGGGGTTAGACGCAAGGCGACTTATAGAAATACACTCCAGAGCGCGGATTCTTTTTTTTTTTTTTTTTTACTGTAGCCGTAGGCTATCACGGAGAGAACATGTAGAGAGGCTGCTAACAAACCTCTCATGAGTGCCTCCTCGTGATAAACCCATTATACGGCTCTTACCTTTCGTTGACTCATCGCGTCCGCGAAGAGGAGTTAACACTGCTCGTAGAAACCGCTGGAGAACGCGAGATGAATCCTAGGGCACAGATGATTCGCTTCCCTGAAGGAATGAAATCTGAGCGAAATAGCGCGCGGCACCCAGGTATACGATGCGTACGCATGCGTAGGGCGGTGCCAAGCGCTATTTGGCCAATAGGATTGGCGGGATGGTATAGGGCTTCAAACATTCGCCACACCGAGGGGTGTTCCCATAGCAGGTGACGTCACCGCAGCATCGAAGTGACCTATGAAAGAGAAGCCATTCTTTGTGGTACAAGCACGTGTTTAATACTGCAAAATACGCTCACCGTTTCAGCCATTGCTTCCCCTTCAGAATAAAAGAGAACATCCCAAACGAGGGAAGGGATTTGTGGAAACTGAGGTTCTTAATTATTGTGATCCAACATTTGCCTCGAATTAGTAATTTCAGGATGACAAGACAGACATTTCAGATGAAGGATAATTACCTCCGAGACTGTAATTAGCTATATGACCATAAAACTTTTGAATTGGGAGTATATTAGGCTTAAAATTATTGCTGATCACTGTTGTTGAAGCCTACTATGTTATTGTAGGCTTAAATGGGGTGTTTACTTAAATGGGGTGTCATCTCATTTATCATCAGTAAAATATGGAGTGCCACAAGGATCCGTCCTAGGTCCCCTTCTATTTTCAATATACATGTTGCCCCTTGGTAATATTATTAGAAAATACGGAATTAGCTTCCACTGTTATGCTGATGATACTCAGCTATATATCTCAACGAGACCAGATGAAACTTCCCAATTATCTAAGCTAACAGAGTGTGTTAAAAATGTAAAAGATTGGATGACAAATAATTTTCTCCAATTCATTCGATTCACATGACGTCACTGTAGCTTTGCGCCGCCATCTTTGCGACCGACGGTCTGAATATGCCTGTAATATGTTGTGCGGTTGGCTGCAACAACAGCCGAAAGAGGAACCCCGAATTGTTATTCTATTATATACCTAAAGAAAAGGATAGAAGGAAGAAGTGGTTAGTTGCCATTCGAAGAGATCACTGGACACCCACATCTCACTCCTTACTATGCAATGAACACTTCGTGTCAGGTAAGTTAAGCCTTCAGCCCATGTGATGCGTTTGTGTTGTATTATTTGCTATTTGTATTTCAGTCTCTGCACTGGCTACCTATTAAGTTCTGTATCAGTTACAAATTATCATTACTTACCTATAAGGCCCTAAATGGTTTAGCTCCTGCGTACCTAACTAGCCTTCTACCACGCTACAACCCATCACGCACCCTAAGGTCACAAAAGGCTGGACTTTTGGTAGTTCCTAGGATAGCAAAGTCCACTAAAGGAGGTAGAGCTTTTTTACATTTGGCTCCCAAACTCTGGAATAGCCTTCCTGATAATGTTCGGGGTTCAGACACACTCTCTCTGTTTATCTAGATTAAAAACGCATCTCTTTCGCCAAGCATTCGAATAATGTATCTCTTAAATTGTGAGTGTAGTTGCATCTGCATTTATTCTTTAGCTTGGGTTAAACTAATTTTACTTTGTTGGATCAGCAGCTATGCTAATGATATCTCTATTTTGTTTCTATGTTTTGCCACGGGATTTACATCCCGTGGTAACTAGGATTTACACAAGCTCCAGTCTGGATCCAGAACACCTGAGAAGAGATGATGCTGACCCTCAGAGGACCCCAGATGATCCTAACCTTGAATCAACAAACAGAACTAACAATTATTGCTACATGTGTGACTGCATCATATAATTACTATTAATTAATAATATTGATAGTTCATCATCTAGCTGACTACGTCTTGTATTATTATTATTATTTTTATTTTTCTAAAATCTTGTCAAACGTCAGTGTTGGGAAGGTTACTTTGGAAATGTAATAGGTTACAGATTACAAGTTACCCTATTTAAAATGTAATAGTAGTGTAACTTTTTTAATTACTTTAATAAAGTAATGTAACTAATTACTTTTGAGTACATTTTGATTACTTTTATAAATTTCTAATGAATGTTAATTTGCAACTGTTAATCATCTTCAACCATTTTACACCATGCAGGTTTAACCTTAAAGTAGTGCTCAATACTGTCAGACTTTCACCATCCTTCATCACCTGAATTAAGATGATCACATTTGAACACATCCATCACACAATCAGACTTTAGTACTGCCTTTTACTTAGAGATTGATCTGAAGTTCAAAGCAGATTTAAAATCAAAAGAAATAGTTTATAGATACTGTTTTTGAAACCAAATCTTTGCATAACTACAGGCAACTAACTGCATCTAACAATGGTTTGGGGAAAAATAGTTAATAAAAAAATAAAAGCATATACATCAACTCAAATACGGTTATCTAATAAGCATGTGTCCTATTTTGTGTACTAAACTCCTGAAACATTGGTGTCTTTTTGAAACACTGCTGTCTCTTTGTATATGATATGATGATAGTTTCTCAAAATAAGTAAAAAATGCTCATGAAGTGACTGTTCTAGACATTAATTTCCATGAGGGGCGGACTGGGAAAAAAATAGGCTGGGAAATCTCACACTCATACACCCACAACCCATTCTGAAACATGGACAACCCTATTTTTTTTTGGACCTGACATGAAAAAGATTTGAATCCTTAGGTTGGGGGACTTGCAACGTAATTAAGAGTTCTCTCCTGAACTGCACCTTCACTTCCATTATCCACCCATCTCTCTCATGACTTTAATACTGAAGATTTTTATTTGACTTTTACCATGTTTTGTAAGTGCAATTTTGTTTTTTTTGGCAAATTAATTACCACTTGTATTTATTTTTACTACAAATTCCATAGTTAAACCACGGTTAGTGCCATACCATAGGCTACATTAATTTTCCTAAGGGTTGTGTTTTTGTATCCACTAGCTCCCCTAAACCTATGATAAAATATGATGATTTGTCTGCTAACTTACTACTGTAACATTACAATAGATAATAATGACGTCGTTTATACAGTATTTTGAGTGATTGTGAGCAATGTGCTGCTGCTGCTTGACTAAGTAAACAAAGACAAAACTACATTAGCATATTTACAGATGAAACTGACCTGCACCTGAAACCCTGAACAGAAGTGTCGCTTCTCTGCTCCAGCTGTGCGCTTACACAGTTCACTCCGGTCTCTCTCTCTCGCATTGATTATTCGGAGTCTGATCCAAACCATTCGGCCATTTCCACAGATATGCAGAACGTGTATGATTCATATTCAGTCTTTTTGCGGCTTAATATTCACAGACATCAGTCCATATCGGGTTTTGATTCAAGTGTACTGACCTACTTTTGATTTATTCGTCCAAAATGTGGCATATTGCGTCCGCGTTATAGGCTGAATTCCACTTTTATGACTGGATTCTACGAATGTGTTTTCCGCGTCTCTGAGATTATGGGCCATATGTCTTAGTGCAATTTGGGAAAGAAATAAGCTGTATGTGGATGTGTGTAAATATTCAAATGTAATCCTCTTTGTAATCGTTACAATTTTCATAAGTAACTGTAATTTAATTACTCATTTTTTCTTAGTAACTGTAACTGATTACTGTTACATATATTTTGTAATTAAATTACGTAACGCCGTTACATGTAACTAGTTACTCCCCAACACTGTCAAACGTGCACAAACTACTAGCTACTACTAAATATTGTAGAAACATAATTTTCTGTAAAGTTGCTTTGTAACGATTTGTATTGTAAAAAGCGCTATACAAATAAACTTGAATTGAATTGAATTGAATTGTAATATTTACCATTATATAATCAAAGGGGTAAATAAAAGTTCATGAAAGTGTCACTCCACAATACAATAGCAAAACATATAAACATGTCCTATAGTATATTTATGTGACATTAATCAGTGTCTAGCACATCTTCATAAGGAAAGGATATGGACCAGACATTGAAGAAATTATTAAATGATATTTAGACAGACTAAAAGAAGTTCCAGATCTATATTGTGCTCTTATTATTTTAGTTATTTTGCCTTTAATGTAAATCATAGATATACACATATAATATTAATAATATCTAATACATACATCATAGATATACATATAATATCTATAATATTGTATATATCTATGAATGTAAATAAACATGTGCAAATATACTTGATCGTGTGAATTTGTTTTGATGTTAATTACATTGTGCGAGCCGTCTCTTTACCACCGTGTGCCTTATACATGTTGCTGAAATTTTGACACACACCCACCAAACGAGAAAAATAGTATCTCAAACCATAGACATATAAATACCTAGACGCCTCATTGGCCGCTTTGAGCCGTTGCCGCGATACGTCAACGCGTCCGCCATGTTAGTGAGGGCAAGACGGCCTTAAACACAAATGAAAGTAAACGGGGGAGCTGCGGTTTTTTCTGAATAAAAACACGATAACATTCACATTTATAAACCTATTTCAGAGGTTGTGATCTACGTGCAGTTAAAAAAAAAACTTTGCCTCCAGTTATTTAGTAAGGTTTGGAAAATTATTAATTTTCGTAAGGAATTGTGAAAGCTCACATTTGTCTCACTTGTAGATTTTTTCGGTTTACAATTCTAATGTTAATTTAGTATAACTGTGACATATGCGCATAATGTCATTTGAATGTACATTAAATGAAATGTAGTTGTTTTATTGCTTTCTCTGTGTTCAATCCCAACATTTTTCTTTCTTTTTTTTCTATCTCTTTCTTGTGTCTCAAGTCAGAACACAGCTCATTCCCTTTGAAATTCTGGGATAAAATCTAAATAATACATCTTTAAACACTAATATTTTACTATCGTTGAGAAAATTGAATAAAACAAGTAAATACAAATCAAAAAGTGGTACATTAGTATTCTGCTTTACATTTTGATAGATTTCTCAAACCCCGTTGCTGTCTCTGGTTGCACACCGTTTCCAGGAAACACGTCGTTCAAATCGCAAACCGAAACAAAACGGTGCACACTGAACTTGAATTTGCTCCTGATGTACTAAAACTAAAATAGAAATTAATTATATATATATCTATTTTTTTTCTTTAGTTTTTCCATTTTCCAATTTTTTGTTCGTTTTTGCAATTGGTAGGCTAGCCTAAAGATATATATATATATATATATAATTAATTTCTATTTTAGTTTTAGTACATCAGGAGCAAATTCAAGTCCAGTGTGCACCGTTTTGTTTATATATATATATATATATATATATATAGATTATTTACTATATATATACTAGCTTACCAATGCCAAAAACGAAATAAAAATGGGAAAATGGAAAAACTTAAATAACTGTATATATATATATATATATATATATATATATATATATATATATAAATTGTCATGCAGCTACCTTATATCAATGATAACACAACATGGGTGGAAGCAGGTGTTAGTGGTTTATTGTTTCATTTTTATAATCGTTTTTGCAGTAACGTTATATGTATTGTGTTGGTCGTAAGCACCTACACGTTGAAAAATTGTTGAAAATGTGCAAATAACAAACACACGAGCATTTTGCTTTAGCCTATTATTTAATCGAACGTTTTATTATTTATTTTACACACGATAATATAGAACTGCGCATGTTCAGATGCGTATGTCCAGTCCACCATGCTAATTCAGGGCAAGCTTCATTGTTATATTTAAGCCGAAGTTTCTCCTTAACTCCTCCAATAACTGTCCGTTTACATTAATATAAACTTGTCCATCATGCTCAAAAGGTACGTTTTGCGGAAACTGTCGTCGTCTAGCAGTAACGTTAGACACAGACAGTTATTCTCTGGCCTGCAGCTGCTATCACAGGCTCTTTGTTAGCTAAGCTTCAGGCACTCTATTTATCTACAGAAGAGATCTTACGACGAGAACGAGTCATAAATATTCTGAGGAACAGACGATTGTAATTGCCAATGAATTCGTTGCCGGGTTTGTTGCGCAGCAAGGTTACCTTTAGCTTTTATTTCTGATAACTAGCCAGGCTAGTTGAACATAAACAACTCGTTCATTCAAAACTCGTGAAAAATGCATGAAAGCAAATCGAGTGTTATTGCATGTACAGTATTTATGCCTACTCTGTGTACTGTTTTTATGGTTCATGTGTTTGTATTATATCTAACGGCAGACTGCACCTGCTGCAAGTAATTTCAGGTTAATGCATCATATTATTTATGTTAATCATGTTACACAAAGCAATAATCTGTTTTAAAAGATTTATAATAATCCAAATGTGCCCTTGTCCATTAGTGGAAATGTAATGTAGCTTATGTAAATGTCTAGCTTATTTAAAGCAGCCCATAGTTTCTTCCCTAAACGTCTATATATTCACACTTCTATAAAAGCCATCTGTCAGTATAAATGTATCAGCTACAGGTTTCATCACCAGCTTATGTCATCATAAATGGCCTTTTGTTGACCTCTGTGTCTCTGCAGTGCCTGTTGTTGAAGTCTGTCAGTCCCCTCAGGAAAAGCTATTTTTAAGAAACAAAAGAAACTAGTTCCCTTTGGCATATCTTTAATATTGGGAATAGTAGTTCCTCACTGATTATTGTGTCTGTGTGACAGTTTTTGTGTTTGTTTTTTGCAGTGTGTTGCCCGTCTGTTTCTTTATACTGCTTTTGAATGAAGGTAAGCACACAAAAAAAGTACAGATATTCATTTGAATCCAGTTTTTGAGTCAGCATCGACTGTCTCTTGCTTGTTCCTGGTCTGTCTTTGCTTTCGTTTCAGCATCTGTGCAGGACACAGTTCAGGGTTTTATCGGAGATTCTGCACTTTTGCCGTGTCATCCTAAGACCGGGCAGCTTAAAGTCATCACTGCACACTGGAGATATGACGACCACAAAAATGTTTACGACATATTAAATGGCCAAGGGAAGACGAAGGAGCAGGACGCAGAGTACAAGGGCAGAACAGAAACGTTCCCTGCAGAGTTTTCGAAAGGCAACTTCTCCCTCAGGCTTGGGAATCTCCGGAAAAGTGATGAAGGGTCGTACTGCTGCTTCACGCCTGAGTCGGATGAAAGCAAATGCATAAATCTTCAAGTCACAGGTGTGATGAAATGGCTATAATTTGCTCCTAAAAATCAAAGATTGGTATTTAAGTGAGGTGAAGTGTGTATTTCTTTTAAATGTTGAAATATTTTGCACCGTAAGCTGTTCATAGGTTGATGTAATGAATGTTAACACTAGTGGTCTTTGACACTTTCAGCTGTTTGCAAGTAGTCCTGCACATCATTTCTGCCATGACCAATGGTGTGGGTTTGGGGGCGGGGCTACCTGTAATGTGCCTTTTAGTGAAGAACTGCACTATGGCCGAGAAATTCAAAACAGCACGATTTGAACGAGACCCAAAAATAAAACAAAAAATGAAAATCACAAAACAAAATGAATCTCAAAAACACAACTAATCTCTAAAATAAACATATTGTAGGGGAAAGAAAACACTAGTTAGACAAATAAAATAACATTCTAAAACAAAACAACAAATCTGATAAACTAATAATATTAATAATAATAATGCAAAAACAATTTTGACAAACAAACAGATTATACAACCAAATAACAAATATAGCTTAATTTTAAAACAAAATAACCAGTCGGTCGGACAAATAAAATAATAGATTATGAAACAAAACAAGCAGCCTGAAAAACTAAATAACAGATTACAGAGCAAATTTTAAACTAAATAAATCTGACCAAATGCATTTTAATAGACAATAACTTGATCTATATATTAAAACGAAATAACAAATCTGGCTAAATAAATTTGAATATAAAATAAGCAGCAAAATAACAAATTCTAAAACTAATCAAATTGACAAAATATGAAAAATGAAAATGAAAACTTTAACTAAATGCATTTAAAAAATGAATAGTCTGAAAAATAACATAACAGAAGAAAAAAAAAATTATTTTATTAAAAATTATGAAGAAACATAAATCTGGCAAACAACATTTCTTACAAGCAAAAAAAAAAAAGAAAAAAAAAAAATTACATACTGTAACAGTAAACAATCAAAACTAAATCTGATATCCAAATGTGAAATCAGTGAGTAACAACTCGAGGTGAAAAACAGGAGTGGAACGGTTTGAATGTTTGGGAAACCTGTTTGGAAACAAATGATTATTGTTGCCCTTTCGTTTGATATCATTCGTGGAACAGAAATGACACACTTCACCTGAGTTTGAGTGCTTTTGCTGAGTGTGTACTAGCCTACATGCTACTATTTTTCATTCTTCTTTCATTGTTTTTATGTTTTAGAAAAACCAAGAGAAATCCAAGAGAAACAAAACTCAAACGGTGGAGTTGAAACCACAGCCGGGAGAATTGTATCTCTGTTAATTCCTCTCTTCTCTGCTGCTGTTCTGCTCTGTGTGTGAGTGAATGGTGACTGCATATAGTTCAGCAGTGTGTGCTTTCATTACAGTGAGCCTTGACCTGGGGTGCGTTTCCCAAAACCATAGTTGCTAACCTTTTAGCAACTTAGTTGGTCGGCAACAGGAAATTGCATTGCAACCAACAAAGTTGCTAACTTAGTTACGCACCCCTGAGCGATATTACATTGTGTGTACTCTATATTTACTGGACCAAAGTAGGAATCACAAGTTTGCATAGCTTTGGGTTTAGAATATAATTTGAAAGACACATTTGGATACACACGAACACACACACACACACACACACACACATTACATATCAGGCCTGTTATAATCTGGTAAATGCCATGAGTAAAGTCTGTTCACTGACACTGGACTGGAAGTGGATTCAGACATTGGATTTGATAATTTACAGCAAGCTAAAGCAATAAATATAAAAAAGGCATTAATTAAGAAACAACCCTTTTTTCCATTCAGATAAAACAAATCAATTAAAATATGGCATCTACACTGACAGGCTCTATAACATCTATAATGTTTTTTTAGGAATCCATTTTGAGTTTAATTGTTTACTAAACTATTTAGTTGTAAATACATCTCCTGCCTATGCCAGATTAGTTCCACTAAATATTTGCACTAGCTTTATTTATTTATTTATTTATTTATTTATTTATTTTCTTATTTATTAATGTATCTCTATCTATCTATCTATTTAAAATAATTGCATTAATTGTGTTTGAAGAAACTAGATGCATAAGTAAACTGCATTTATCTTGTCTACTAACCAAGTCAAAAAAAAAAAAAAATTGTAAGAAAGACTTGTACAACCTAAGAGGTTCTGTTGTTATAATGTTGGAGTTTTGTTAATATTACATACATATACAAAATTCATGCAAAGGTTTGCATCCATCAGTTTGTTCCAGAAGTTTCTGATAATAGGTCGTTACTGAGATAACGTGAGATCACCTGGGCTTGTGATCTCAACATGTAGAAGCACCTTACATAGAGTAAAACTGCTTTTTATTGGCCAGTGTGCACTTTCAGCATGAAAAAACATTCATGAAACAAAAAGTGTTGCTTCATGTTGATTTTTGACAAACATTCAGTGTAAATTAAATTCATCTGCACTGAAAATCGGCCATTGGTTACAAAATAATTGATCATTTTAAAGAACATGGTAAGCTTTTCCATAAACATCTACCTAAATGCAACATTAGTAAAATGAAACCTAGACATATGAAGAGATTAAGATGTTTATTGGATAGTTTGACATTATAGATGACAAATGACACTGAAATACACGCAAAATTGTGTCATTAACTTGCATAAAATTCTAAATGTATGATATTTAATTGAAGTCTGCATTCACTCTACATCTGCAAGACATTCTTTTGAGTGTTTGCTCATATGCATATCTTCTGACGCTTAGAAGATGTATTTAATAAAACTGACATCTTAAAGACGTCTATCAGATGCTTGTATGCTTTGATGTGATCTTTAACAGACATCTTGCTGACTGCGCAATCTGCGGATATGTATAGGACTATGGAAGCATATGGGTAGCATTATTCAATTTGGGATGTAATATTCAAAATGACAATGCAATATGTAAAATGACAATGCATTTCTGTATTTACATTTACATTTTCCAATACATTTGTGCAACGTTTGGTGCAAAATGAAAATGAAAATTAAATTACATAATTTTCATTTGCCATTTCGTACACCAGTTTTAATATGTAAAATGCATACTAATTGTAACGCTTTATAAGTTGCAAAATTAAAATGAAAATGTATTACAGAAATGATAAGATATGTATAACATGTTCAAGCAAAAACTGTGGCAAAATGATCATTTAAATGCTATTTTTCCTAAATGCATTAACACTCACAGTCAAGACACTTACGATTGCATTGTCATTTAATGTCCCGCAAAGAATGTATATATATATATATATATATATATATATATATATATATATATATATATATATATATATTCTGTAACATTTTCAATAACATACAGATTGTAATTAGAAGATGCAAAAAAAACATTATTTACATAATGCAGTTACCCGCTTTAACCAGCAGATAGCAGCATATGCAGCATTTTGGGCGCCTCTCGAAACTGAATCGTCCGAATGTTTTGCAACATCATCTATACGTTTTTCAGTAACTGAGATGACTGCGGAAAGGTCTACCCACCATGAATGTTTCTAGGAGGCGT
Organism: Carassius carassius; assembly: GCF_963082965.1. Lineage (NCBI taxonomy): Eukaryota > Metazoa > Chordata > Actinopteri > Cypriniformes > Cyprinidae > Carassius > Carassius carassius. The sequence continues at coordinate 14,557,239 of NC_081802.1, read as the reverse complement.
TTTACTTGGTATCTACCTGTATAAGGACGTGAAACTCAGCCCGTTGTGCTGGTGCAGCATTGTCGGTGGATAAATATCAGATCGATAGGTCTGTCTGTAACGTGTAGCTGCTCATTTAAATCAACTGCAGCTCAGAGGTAATAGACAGCTCTCGTTCACATTGAAAGATTTCCGGTTGCTTTGTCACAGTAAATCACTGTCAGTCGTTTACAAGACGAAACTCCTCGTTACCTAATATGGAAAGCATTAATGTAAATCCCAAAAACAGTATTTAGTGGACTTCTGCTACTTTGTGGAAAATCAAGTTTCATCAATGCTAGGTTTTAATGAAGAGAAACAGAAAGAGAGAGAAGTGTGTAAGGCTCAGTTCCTGTTGTTATATACAATGGAAGCAGCCAGTGTTGCCAGATTGGATGGACGATTTCCAGCCCAAAAGCTCACAAAAACCCGCCCACTCCAACAAAAAACCGCCCAAAACTTTAACTAACAAAATAATGTGATACAACATGTCAGTCAAAGGTGTTAAGAGCCATTTGAACTCCTTAAAACTACATAATAACGTTAGATAAATTTCCCATGGATCAAATGGTGGCAAATACATTACAGACAATTACCGAATATGATTAAAATAGGTTATGCAAGCAGTCACCGTCAAAACATTTGATTGATTTATAATTGATTTACCGATACCCTCAAAAAAACATATGCATCATTTTCAACGTAAACAGTCAGAATTTAAATGCATAAGTGTCCAGTATAAGTGATAGGAAAAAGCAACGTAATTAGGTATTTCACACTTGTTTATGCACACATATAACAGTCAAAACTGTGTTGTCATTCATTGATAAATTCTGTATGAAAATTAACAACAATAATAATCGCCATCCGAATCCATGAGTTTATCACTGAGGTGGTATGTAAATTTATTTTCACAGCGGTCCACATGAGAAACAATACCGCCCTAATAGGGGCTTTAGTCTTTTGTGAAGTTCATATTGTAGAACATTACATTTGCACAGTCAAAACTAAGAAGATATACCAATCTGTACTGTTTAAAAGATAAAAGACAAGATCGTTTAGATATAGATTAGATATAAATAGATTGTTATGAATTAAATAATTTAACTGTGCTCTATTTTAGGAGTTGCAGTAATATTAGAATCTTGATGTCATCTTTCCCTCAACAAGTGTAATTCACGTTTTGAGTGTTCATGTAACACTCTTTACCATGTAACATATATTTAGGCATTATGATAACTCATACAGTTCATACATTTAAAATTAGATCCGTTATTGCTCATGAATCATCACGTGTGTCTGTAGATCACTAGTGATTGGCTAAAAGTACGGCCGCGACGTCCACATCATCATCAGCACCTCTGCACTGCAGTTTATAACAACGTGATGACTGTTCGGATGCAGTATATGCACACTTGAGCTTGTTTGTTAGCCAATTAGCCTATACAATTTATATTTTTGAAAACCGCCAAACTGACCCCAAACCAGCCCAAATTTTGTCCACCCGCCCAAGACAATTTTTACCCGCACAATCAAATTCAAAACCGCCCAATTGGGCGGGAAGCCGCCCAATCTGGCAACACTGGAAGCAGCACATGATACACTTGGCACAACTTAATGTCCACTGTTTTTCCCACATCAGTGTATTCAGTGCTGTAACCTATAACTTAAATTAAGGATTTTTGTTATTCATGTCATTTTTTTTATATATATATATATATAAACGTTACACAGATTTCATTTGTCTCACTTAATTGGGATATTCTTTGGTAAAGAGTTTTTTAAACAACAATAATAATAACAGCTTAATAAGTCAGTGGTCTTTTGTTCAAATATACAGTGTTGGCAGAGCAATATCAGCCTTAGCTTCAGGCTATATTTCACACTGTTTTTGTACTGTAACTTGGTTAAAACGCAATCAGTAAAGCAACGATGCCAACATTACTCACTGTAAACTATAGATAATGATGAAGATCTTACTGTTAAAGACCCCCCCCCCACCCCCACCAAAAGAAAAGAAAGAAAAAAACTCATGCTATCCAAAATGTAGATAAGTTTGTTTCTTCATCTGAACAGATTTGTAGAAATGTAGCATTGCATCACTTGTTCACCAGTGGATCCTCTGCAGTGAATGGGTGCCGTCAGAGAGTCCAAACAGCTGATTAAAACATCACAATAATCCACAAGTAATCCACACCACTCCAGTCCATCCGTTAATGTCTTGTGAATCAAACACTACATGTTTGACATCAAGTCAAGACGTTTGTAACTTCAAACTATTTATTTTTCAGACTAAAATATGAGTCATCCATCCATGATATTGCTTTCTCCACATCAAAAGGATCTATTGGTGAGCAAGTGATGTAATGATAAATTTCTCTAAAGAAACAAACTCATCTACATCTTGAATGGCATTTTTGGGTGAACTGTTGCTTTAAACATCTATCAGGTATGGTTTGTGAGTGTGACTTCCTTTCAGTGGGTGGAAGAGAGTCATCCTCTTCTGAGTTTCAAAGCTCTGAATTACATTTCCTTCCTAAAACTTTTTTGAATGCAACCAGATTTCGTAATCTCAATGTATTTTAACTGCGGAAATGACACAAAGATCATCCACCATCTTATCTGTAAGTATTTTATACAGTAACTTATTGTCGAACAAGTATACCGTTTCGTAAGAATCATTTTTTTTTTGTGTGTGTTTTATTGTTATGTATTTTTTTATGTTGCAGGTCTTCTAGTGTGGTGTCAAGGTGTAGAAACATTAACACAGCTAACAAATGTGGGAGACAATGTGTCCATAAACTGTGATCTTGAAGAAAAAGAGATTTATTGGATGCTAGTAACGATGGAAGTACCAAATCGTCCAGTTATAATATTGCGGTTGTTTTCAACGTCACCAACTCCTTTTTACTACGATGCAAGTTTCAGACCCAAATATTCAGTGCAACCTGAAAATCATCTATTTATCAAAAATGTCACTCTTGACGAGTCAGGCGTTTATTACTGCATGACCACAGAGGCACCTCCAAAATTCAGCAACAGCATCAGACTTCACATCACTGGTGAGTGAGCATTCAGTGATCAGGCCACATGGATGTTCAGTGCTTTGAATACAGGACTGTTTTTTACAGAACCAGCTAAATTACCTGAGTGCCAGAATCACACTGTGGCGGAGTATATTGAGCAGAATCATACGGTGGTGAATTGTACTGACCAAATTCAGAGACCATGGATGATTATTGTTATCTTATCTGGTCTAATGCATGGTGTTCTGGTTTTTGTGGTCATTGGTAAGTTCTGTTCTTTAATATCATTTTAAGGAATTAAATCTATCTGGAAAATATGACCACGATTCTCTTCTCTTATAGGTGTATGTTACTACTCTAGAGAAATTTTAAAAAGACAAGAAGAAGATTTAGAGGGGACTCAGTTTATGCCTCTGGAACAACTTCAAGAGCAAAAAACAATGGTAAATTATGTTTACTTTTTTTTTTTTATTCATTACTTTTACTTGTTATCATACACCAGATAGAGATGCATGACATATGTGTAAATGCTATTGCTCTTTCAGTATACTGAGGTGGTCTTTTCCTTGACGTCTGAAGAGTTTGAAAAAAACTGGTGCTTTTCTCCTGCAGCGCGAATCATAAACAGGAACGCTTGTTCCTGACCTTAGACCAGTGGGTTGTTTATACTTTTGTTTTAAATATATAATTTCATAACATATGTTTTCTTTCTTAATAAATAAAAAAAATAACAAAGAAATAGACATCACAAATTAACTTTTCTCTCTTTTTTAAACAAACAATGCAGTCATCTTTGCAGTTCAAATGTAGGCGGTGTGGTTAGCCTTGGGCAGTTAAGCTAAGTAAAGCTTTTCACACATGGTCACCGATCACCAGTGAACTGCAAAGCCAGGTAGTTTAACCTTTAACAGTATGAAGCTTTTTGTTTTATTATATACATAGTGATATATAGATATATATTTATAGATGTAGAAATCTAAAAAATTGTGCAGAAACAGCAATAATCATTCTATCAAATCGTTAAAACCCCACTGACTTGCACTGACGTTCGTTTTTCCATTTGAGGTTAGGAAAATCATGTCATGGCAAAATGTCTAAAGGAGATGGGAAACATCCATCTAGACAAAGATGAGACCATATGAGTCATTATTTCTCAAGTGACCCAATTCAGTGGAACTGATGGTTTAAGTACTGAGCTTAACTTAACATTTTACTTGAGCTAAACCACACTGCAAACTCTCCTGCGAAGGAGAGTCAAAAGTTTGCATGCACAGATTTAATGATGCTTTTCTTTTAGGAAATGCAAAAAAAAACGTCCACTTCATTTGAACACAAACAAGCAAACACTCTGAAACGTTCAACACAATTTTGTGCAATATTAGCGTATGAAATGACATGTAAAAATCAAAGAAATGAAGCTGCAAAATTTTCTTGTTGCTGTCCTTCACACAACAAAGCCTTGCACTTACAGGAAGTCAGACTGAACTCTAACCACATTTTGGCCATTTTGTATGTCAAGAGCCAACTTAAAATGCTACAGCAGTACACTCTAAATATATTTCAACACATATATGTTTTGGCCATTTTATTAAACTTCTTACAAAGTTTAATCTTCTATTCATCTATTTCCTAAACCGCTTTTCTTACATGATGTTACAGGGTTTCTAGAGTCTATTCCAACATCTCATTCTGTAGGTAAAACACCCTGTACAGTTGAGCCCAGTCTCATGAAAATGCGTATAAATAGTACCCCAAATAAAAACAAAACCTGTGTTATTGATATACAAAAAAAAAAAAAAAAAATATTATACACATGTGTTTGGCGTGCATATAATATGCAGTTTTCGCATGCAGAGGATACGAAATTTGTCGGCATGCATACAGTGCATCTCAATACATTGGAATGTTGTGGAAAAGTTCATTTATTCCAGTAATTCAACTCAAATTGTGTATTAATCGTGTATACACGATGTTAATCGTGTATTAAATAAATTCAATGCACACAGACTGAAGTAGTTTAAGTCTTTGTTGTTGTTTTTTTATTGTGATGATTTTGGCTCACATTTAACAAAAACTGACCAAATCTCAACAAATTAGATTATTGTGACATGCGAATCAGCTAATGAACTCAAAACACCTGCAAAGGTTTCCTGAGCCTTCAAAATTGTCTCTCAGTTTGGTTCACTAGGCTACACAATCATGGTGCTGATCTGACAGTTGTCCAGAAGACAATCATTGACACCCTTCACAAGGAGCCACAAACATTCATTGCCAAAGGAGCTGGCTGTTCACAGAGTGCTGTATCCAAGTATGTTTACAGAAAGTTAGCAGAAAAAAGATAACAAACAAGAGAAACACAGGCTTATGAGGATTGTCAAGCAAAATCGATTCAAAAATTTGAGTGAACTTCACAAGAAATGGACTGAGGCTGGGGTCAAGGCATCAAGAGCCACCACACACAGACGTGTCAAAGAATTTGGCTACAGTTGTTGTATTCCTCTTGTTAAGCCACTCCTGAACCAAAGATAATGTCAGAGGCATTTTACCTGGGCTAAGGAGAAGAAGAACTGGACTGTTGCCCAGTGGTCCAAAGTCCTCTTTTCAGATGAGAGCAAGTTTTATATTTCATTTGGAAACCAAGGTCCTAGAGTCTGGAGGAAGGGTGGAGAAGTTCATAGCCCAAGTTGCTTGAAGTTCAGTTTTAAGTTTCCACAGTCTGTGATGATTTGGGGTGCAATGTCATCTGCTGGTGTTGGTCCATTGTGTTTTCTGAAATCCAAAATCACTTCACTCGTTTACCAAGACATTTTGGAGCACTTCATGCTTCCTTCTGTTGACCAGCTTTTTGAAGATGCTGATTTCATTTTCCAGCAGGATTTGGCTCCTGCCCACACTGCCAAAAGCACCAAAAGTTGGTTAAATGACCATGGTGCTGGTGTGCTTGACTGGCCAGCAAACTCACCAGACCTTAACCTCATAGAGAATCTATGGGCTATTGACAAGAGGAAAATGAGAGACAAGAGACCAAACAATGCAGATGTTATGAAGGCCGCTGTCAAAGAAACCTGGTCTTCCAGACCACCTCAGCAGTGCCACAAACTGATCACCTCCATGCCACGCTGAATTAAGGCAGTAATTAAAGCAAAAAGAGCCCCTACCAAGTATTGAGTACATGTACAATAAATGAACATACTTTCCAGAATTCACTAAAAATGATTTTTTTATGAAGTATTCTAATTTGTTGAGATGCAAATTGGTGGGTTTTTGTTAAATGTGAGACAAAATCATCACAATTAAAATAACCAAAGACTTAAACTACTTCAGTCTGTGTGTACTGAATTTATTTAATACAGGAGTTTCATAATTTGCGTTGAATTACTAAAATAACTTTTTCACAACATTCTAATTTATTGAAATGCGACTTTACGATATGCAGGTTTCGTGTACATATGATACGGATCTACCCCACAAGCCTAAAGCATATGCATATGCATGCCAAATATCAATTTTTGCATATGAAAACATGAGTTTTAATTTTTATTTGGCATACTATTTATACACACTTTCATTAGATCGGGTTATCATTGTGCAATATATGCTACTATTATTGCCTTTGTATTACTTAGAATTGCCTGTTTTATCATGCATTTTGATAGAAAGAATTCAAGCTGCCCAATTTTCTTTAGTCATGACTGAAGAACAAGCTACAGTGATATAAAACAGGTCCAAAAGTTACTTTTCACTTTCTGCAACATTTCTGATCATTGTCTAATAGCTGAATTGTTACATATTTTTTGGCCCTTTCTTCTGGTGCTGTTACATTATTGCTGAATGAATTGCATTGTTCTTATTTTATAACAGAATAAGACTGAAAGATAAAAAAATAGCTTTGCTTTAGCTAAAGGACAAACAAGCCTGTCAGTATGTTCCTGCCTTAATTCTGTATCACAAGTGTTCTGTTCAAATGTGTTTTCCAATATTAAATGAATTTTGTATTCTTTATGTATTTCATGTTTGCAGAATAAATTTATCAACATTATCAAATGTGATTCATTATTTCCTGATAGCACATCATTTAAATTATATCTGTGCACAAACATCACATCAATTGTTAATGTAGAATAAAATGTGAAGTCTTTTCAGATGACTTCATTTATTTTAACAAATCGTGAACTTCCATTCTAAAATTTTACACAAAGTTACACGGGGGATGGTTTAAAATAACTTCTCTATCAGACTATGAAACAAGCAAACATTTCAGTCAAATAACTGAAATAGCGTTGTGTTATTCTTAACCTGAATACCACACCAACCATAACAACTTAAATGAGAACCTAGCCTTAAAACCAGAGGAAATTGATAAGTCGATCAAATGTCTTTAACTCATGCCTAACCCTAAACCCAACCTGTAAATCTGATTGAATGATTTATAGGTATGTTATTCCCAGGGCCGTATTAAGACAGTGTGGTGCATCTGGGCACTACCTCAAAAGCCCCCCCCCACCCCCCCATTCAGACATAATTAAGGTGATTTCTCAAATGTAATTTATTAACTTGTCCAACTATAAGTCGCACCTAAGTATAAGTCACATCAGTCCAAAAATACGTCATGACAAGGAAAAAAAAACATATAAGTCGCACTGGACTATAAGCCGCATTTATTTAGAACCAAGAACCAAGAGAAAACATTACCGTCCATTATCATTAACCTTTCGATCCCTGGAACATTTTGAATTTTAGCTAAACGTCTAGCGTCCTTGTCTGTCTTTAACTTTCTTTTTGCAAAACCACTCCATTGACGTCTGTCCATTTTGATTCATTTTCTGTAGCCGCTAAAAAAATTACACATTCGCGCGTACTTGTGGACCAACTCAACTCTGACAGATTGGGGACGGAAGGGGGGGACTGATAGTGGTCATGTAATCTTTATTTATTTATAATTTATTATTATTATTATTGTATTTAAGTTATTGTTCATAAACGAGTTATGTATGGTCTTTCAAGAATTTCAAGTTAATAATAAAACAATTTACGAAAAATATTTTTAAAGCTTGTGTCATGTGGTGCCCCCTAGTTGTTGTGAATGGTTGGTGCCCCTGGGCACTGGCCCAAGTGCCCTTATGGATAATCCGGCTCTGGTTATTCCAGAACCAAAAAGGATGTTGATCTAGCAAGCATGTCCTACTTATGAAAATCACATTCACCTCTATGTACAAAATCCACAAGGAAAGTTCGCAGATCTGTTCTTAACCAATCTGTAGGGTGAAGGTGAAGGTGAAGTGACATTCGGCCAAGTATGGTGACCCATACTCAGAATTTGTGCTCTGCATTTAACCCATCCGAAGTGCACACACACAGAGCAGTGAACACACACACACACACTGTGAGCACACACCCGGAGCAGTGGGCAGCCATTTATGCTGCGGCGCCCGGGGAGCAGTTGGGGGTTCGATGCCTTGCTCAAGGGCACCTAAGTCGTGGTATTGAAGGTGGAGAGAGAACTGTACATGCACTCCCCCCACCCACAATTCCTGCCGGCCCGGGACTCGAACCCACAACCCTTCGATTGGGAGTCCGATTCTCTAACCACCAGGCCACGACTTCCAATATATGTCAATATATGTATGTCAAACATCCCTAATACAAGGTAAGTTTACCAAAGTAGCAGATATATTAAGTCCTGTTTTCAGAAGTTATACTATTTGAAGTCAGTAGCAAATAGTTCCAAGCATAAACTACACAATATAGTAGTTTGTGCTCAAAACTAGAATAATAAACAAAATTAATGAATTTTGACATTTCTGTCATAACAATTACAACCATTTCCACTGCACTACTAGACTCTTTCTGAGTTGTTTGCATAGGCTTTTGTCTCTCTGTTGTGTGGTGCCCTCTACTTGACAAAACCTAAACCAACTCTTTGAGATTTACATTAACCCCCCAAAAATATTTGGACACTTGAGCCAGTTAAACATTTCTTTGCATTATATAACAAATTATCAAACAAAATTAAAGTTATCTTAAAGAAAGTGGTTCTGTAAATTCACTTAAGTGAACTTATCCTTTTGTTTGACATTAACAGCATCATTCAGTCTAAACCATAACTGTACAAATAAAGAAAAATACCAAGACCCAAAAACAAGCCCAACATGTCCCTTCCCCTTTCTTAAATGTTTAAATCGGCATGCAAGCAAGTTAAATCATATGTCTTTTAGATGATCAACCTCTTCTTTCTCCTCTTGATCCTGATTTTGCTGATTCTGCCGACTCTTTCTAATGGACTCGATCCTTGAGCCCTCAAAGAGCCTTGCCATGAAAGCCAGACCTTCACGTTTAATGTATGGCTTTCCAGCAAAGGTGTAGAGAACAGGGTTTATGCAGCTGCTGATGAAGGTGATAGTGGAGGTAAGGCCTCGAAATGAAAACCAGATTTGATCTAGTCTGAGAGGAAGAGGATAAATTAGTCACTTAACTTTTGTAGATGCTAAATTATTTATTTCATACACAATGAAAGAAGTCTGAATATAATTTCTCCGTGTGTGTTCAGCTAAGCTCACCTGGCTTTTGCATGGGAATCTTCTGGGAGAAAAGTCCTTGCAATCTGTGCAGGAAGGTCATAATCAACACTCTTAGATATGATAATCCCATTTTAAGGGATCTATGGTGAATACCCATAAAAACACATTTATAATGTTTTAAATAAATACAATATATACATGTGCAAAACATTATCATGAAAATATTTACAGGTGCTCAAATTAGGAAACTCATGTATTAAATAAATTCAATGCACACAGACTGAAGTAAGTTTTTTTTTTTTTTTAATTGTGATGATATTGGCTCACATTTAACAAAAAGCCACCAATTCACTGTCTCATCAAATTAGAATATGATGAAATGCCAATCAGCTAATCAACTCAAAACACCTGCAAAGGTTTCCTGAGTTTCAGAATGGTCTCGGACAATCATTGACACCCTTCACAAGGAGTGTATGTCACACAAAAAAATCATTGCCAATAAGCTGGCTGTTCACAGAGTGCTGTATCCAAGCATGTTAACAGAAAGTTGAATGGAAGGAAAAAATTGTTGAAGAAAAAGATGCACAACCAACAGAGAGAACCGCAGCCTTCTGAGGATTGTCAGGCAAACGGGATTTAAGAATTTTAGAGAACTTCACAAGGAATAAACTGAGGCTGGAGTCAAGGCATAAAGAATTTGGCTACAGTTGTCGTTTTCCTCTTTTTAAGCCCCCCGGTACCACAGACAACGTCAGAGGCATCTTACCTGGGCTAAGCAGAAGAAGAACTGGACTGTTGCCATTGGTCCAAAGTCCTCTTTTAAGATGAGAGCAAGTTTTGTATTTCATTTGGAAACCAAGGTCCTAGCGTCTGGAGGAATTGTGGAGAAGCTCATAGCCTAAGTTGCTTGAAGTCCAGTGTTAAGTTTCCACAGCCTGTGATGATTTGGGGTGAACTGAGGCATTAATTAAAGCAAAAGGAGCCCCTACCAAGTATTTAATACATGTACAGTAAATGAACATACTTTCCAGAAGGCCAACAATTCACTATTTCATTTTTTATTTTTTATTTTTTATGAAGTATTTGTTGAGATCGTGAATTGGTGGGTTTTTGTTAAATGTGAGCCAAAACCATCACAGTTAAAAGTGCCAAAGACATAAACTTCTTCAGTCTGTGTGCACTGAATTCAATCAGAAAAGAAAAAAAAATGCTTGTGTTTTATTTGAGTAGCACACACACCTCCACCATATTCATGGTGTGGAAAGGAAGCCAGGTCAAGCCGAAGGTGATGACGATAAGCATGATGAGTTTCTCACTTCGGATGTGCCTACGAAACCGTGTCCTTCGAATTCTGCACAGGATACACATGTAACTGCTAATGATCAGCCCATACGGCATCAAGAATCCCAGCACAATTTCCAAACAATGCTGCAGTATCACCTAAAACAGAGTGAGGTCATATATGACAGCCTGCAAATAATTATTGATTTAGACTTCTCTTACATGCTTAACAAGTTGTTCAGTTTTTTTTCCTGTTGATTTCAGGTCTACACCGACCATTTCAAATCCATTTGAAATTTAATTCCATTTGAGCTCAATCGCATCTATTGAGGCATTTTTGAATGAAGCCTTTTTTATTCCGACTGAGCCATCAATCTGATTACTAATGGATTATTTGCATATTAATAACTGAAAGAGCGACACATTCTTACAGATTGTGTTTGATCACGAACCCTTTTGACTTTTTCACGTTTATTAAAGTGGGATGCATTATAGATAAATAAACCACAATGCCCTTGCTTCCACCCGATTTCTACTATATTAGTCCTCTGTGTCTATTGCTGGAGCAGATATTAACATTGTGTCATTAACAATGATTTTTGTCTGTAGACTAGCAAAAGACAGTTTACCCTTGTGTCTATACCCTTCTATGACAACTTCCACTCTGACACACAGAAGCTAAAATAGGACCATAGCATCAGAAAGCTCAGTTGTGAGGCTACATGTGCAATTCAGTTAAAACAGTGATAAAGCATTTTGACACACTGCAGCACTACTAAAAAATAGCTAGTTATTGGAAAAGCAACAGTAAACCTCTGAGCTACAGTGGTATAAACATAGTTAAGTTAGTAGCATGCTTAAATGTGAGTTACTATTCTCTTTAATGGTTACTAAATATAACTAGTTTGTAAATGTTTATCTGGAAAACATAACTCACATCTCGTGGCTGTGGATGTTTACAAACACACATTAAAAATGTTGGTTCTTGCTCACTCCTGAAAGTGGTCCAGAAAACAGAGTTGGGTATTGATATGCCGAGAGCAAAAATCCACAGTCCCACCAACACCCGAATAATCGCCCTCCGGTCTGTCAGGACACCAGCATGGTTCCACAACACCACAGCCATCATCCTGTGCAAACTCATTAGCGTTATCAGAAATATTGAAGCGTACATGTTGGCACTGCAGAGGTACAGCAGAATCTTGCACAGTGGCAGGGTAAAAACCCAGTTGCGTTTTAACAAATAAACAATGAAAAAAGGTATCAAAAGCATCAAGAATCCATCCGCAAAGGCGAGGTTTAAAATCAGGAGGGTTGTGATGGAACGGTGGCGGGTTCGAGCCAGGATGCTCCAAATGATCAAGAGGTTTCCAAAGACACCAATTGGTAGAAAAAGGCAGAGGATCAGAGCCCCTGAAATTGATACAGCACTGCCTCTCACTGCTGTGATATTGTTTGTCCCAGAGCTGGTGGTATTGGTGAGAAAGTGGACTGACATGGTATGAGAAGGAGTGCGAGAGGAGAGTGGTTCCTTCTTAGAGAACAAAACTCGGTCTGAGAAACTCTCGACTCCAAAATGGCACCAGCTAAAACATCAATAAACACAGAACTACTTGTGGTGCATTAGCACAGCAACACATTGATAGCCTTCCAGATGAATTACCAAAATGATATGTAACCAAAGTGCAGACTGGAGACTGCATAATGTGATCCATATCTCAACTTGTTTCCTGTTCGACTAGACATGCCCATCATAGCAAACAAATTCAATGCCAGCCATCTGTCAAGGAGCCACAACACACAAGTGACTTGAACATATCTTTATCAGATGAGGAGAAGGGAAAGGAGAGGTATAATAGCTTCCTTACATTTTTTATAGCATTTGTGTGGATACTTCTATTGAAACCAAAGGTTAGTTTGGCCAGGAGACCAAAGTCAATCATCTACTCACCATGGGATTTTTTACAACCACACTCTCAAAAAACAATGTGAAAAAAATCGAACTTTTAGAGATGCACAAGCTTGTCACTGGGATAGAACCCTCACATGAACACCTTTGTACCTTTTCTACTTCTAAAGGGTGCATATTAGTAGTTCCTTCAGCTCAAATAGTCGAGCATGGTTCTAGCAACACCAAAGTCATAGGCTAGGGGTATTGCCCTAGTGAAAAGCATTTTCTTTTAGAAGTCTGGGTCTCTCCCAAAGATGCTGAAGACCTTGTTAGTTCTGGTATGTTTGATTGGGGTTGGAGCTGAACCCAGCAGAACTAGTCCTCTGTGATGACCACATAGGTAAGGGCCTAACATAAGTATACCATTCTGAAATTTAAAGTCACAAATCAACAACCTAATGTCTAGTGAACTTCACACAAACATACAGACCACAAATTCCCCCTTAGGACAGAACCATACTGGGATAGTATGAACCATGCCACCATCAATGTGAGCACCTTACTATCAACACACCAGCAACATTGATTAAGCCAGGTAGATATCCCACCCAGATTCACCTCTGGCTCAACCCTGCTTAGATTCAGAGTGCAACTGGTTGTGAGCTACATGGTGACATTCATTGATTTCAAATGACAGGTGTGCAAAACAAAAATAGAGCAAGTAACTTTAGGGCATCCGAGTTCAATAACTCTTTACTTAACTATTTAGAATTACAGTGTGTATACTTGTTATACATGAGTTTATGTGTACAGGTACAAAGTAAACACCTTCGAGGAAATCGTGCTATGAGAAGAACCAACTCCTGTCACACTATTACTGATCCACTTTAATTATTTCACAAACTACAAGAAGAAAAAAAAAGTTCTTCCATTATTTCACAAATGTTTTCCTCAAATTTTACAAAGAAAAATGTACAACCCAAACATAGCAAATAAAAGGTTGAAGAAAAAGAAAAAAAATCAGTGTAAACTTGCTGCTGAACTGACAACATTGCCTGGAAAAGGTTTGATGGCTTTTTTACTTCCAAGTATGTTTTCACAGGTAGGATTCATTCATGGCTTTACTTACTTTTGGGATCTTCGGCAATAGTGACTGAACTTGGTAAGTGTCTCATTGATGTCAGTATGTTAATATTGACTTACAAGTCACAGATAAATCAAAATTTGCCTTGGTGCCTCCTGCTGGCCAACTGTCCCTGTGACGCAAATGGGATGCAGTCATCACTCTATCTAGTCTGTTTTCTTCTCCTTGGCTTTCATGTTCAGCACATTTACATATTTACATTTATTCATTTAGCAGACGCTTTTATCCAAAGTGACTTAAATATATATATATATATATATATATATATATACACACACACACATATATATAAATACATATAAAGATATATATATATATATATATATATATATATATATATATATATATATATATATATATATATATATATATATATATATATATATTGTCTTATACACCATTGGGAAAGATTTGACTCTGTTGTTGTACCATGGGTCCTGTCCCAATTCTGAATCTTTATCCTTTATTATACTATATACAATATCATATTGAGTATCCAGTGCACATAACTGTCTTGAAGTTCATGATCATCTTTGGAAGAACATGGAAGGAAAACAGAACTGCCAATAACAGCCTGTACTTTAACCGTCAGACACACTGAAATCACATTTTTACTGTAAACAGTTACTACTGGAGCACAAGGAGGGGCAATAATTCCTAAATGCCAACAACTCCACACGGACCGAAGACAAGCTATATAGTGTATTAAAAGATGGATTTAGATGACTTCAAGACACATAGAGGTAAGGTTTCCTCCTGTTTCATAAAATATCAGTCTTCCCGCATTTGTGAATTTAGGAAATTTGATATTTGTGGGATCATGTAAAAAAGCCTACACAATTACCACATTTTTACTATAACTGTCACTCAACTATGTCATGTGCAGTCAATCCCTTACAAAAATGAATTTTATAAATTTTATTTCAGTAAAAGTGTAGTATTTTTTTTTTGGCCTATTGATTACCATTTGTATAACTACAGTTTCGCTACAAACACGATGGTTAAACTATGGTTCGCCATGGTTAAACTATGGTATGTAGCATTTGGACCAATCAGACACACAACTATTTGTTATATTTAACAAATAATATCTAATGACCTCTCATCTAATCAAAGAGTCTATGGACCCTTGCCCCAAAAGGCAGCTATCACCTCAAAAAAGGCAGAACAGGCCTCTGGTTCCACAGCAACCATAGGCACACTATCTGATAACACTAGGTTTACCACGCCCAGGAATGTGGCAAAGCAACTCTTAACTCAAGTCTCTCAAAAACAGACATATAATGCACAAAAAGGGACTCTTCTCTAATTGATTCGTAGAAAACACTTTCTTTGAATGAATTCCCATATACTTTAGGGCATTGTGTATGCTGTTACTGTTCTTGTACATTGTCTTTTAACCAGGAAATTAACGTTAGTTGACACTGAGAGGACAAGTAAATACTTACAGCAGATCTAAATATTTATAACTAATCATAACTGGTTATGATTGATTATTAATTTTTCCCCATTTGAGCTGATTCGCTACAGTGGTTACCATGGTTAAACTATAGCGACCATGTTTTTTGGTTAAATTTGTAGCCATGCACATGAAAAAAATAAGTAGTAATTTATAGTAATTTATAGCAAATACTATAGTGTTTTTAAACCATGCTTTAGTAAAGTACTTGAATTAATTTGTTGTGGTAATTTTATAGTTTCTGTGGTAACATAACGATTATAGTAATATAAACTAATTACCCAATACTGCACTAAGTTTTCTACAGCTATAGGGTATATTACTTTACACTGCAGTTTACTGTAGTAAAAACTAAATAATACTACAGTATTTATTAAATTTTATCAGTTCACTATAGTTACTACAGTATGCTGTTGCCCTGTTAAGGATAATAGTAGTAAATAACTAAAATGCAAACCCAGAGCAAAGGCCCTGATTTGCCCACACTGTTTGCTCCTGAATCTTCTCCTTGGTTTTCTTGATCAATGTGGTTGTGTCCTATTTCTGCTGTCAACAAAAAGTGAAGAAAACAATATTACTGCATGTGATAAACATGACAGATCTGTCTATAATTTATTTACAGCAGCATTCAGCCTTGAATATCAGTAATTGATCAAACACTTACCCAGCCAGCAATGACATGTGGGGCCCAGATGAGGGCTTCATGGGCGGCAAATGTGGGCCACATTATGGGCTTGCACCCAGGATCCATATTGGGGCAAGCCGTGGAAGCCCAGACATACTAAAAGTGGGACCTTTAAGGGTACTGAATGGGTCTTAATTGGGCAATTAATGTTAGACCCATTTGGGCCCCACCTGCCCAAATGGGTCTAAAGTGGGTTTGCACACAGGATCCAGCCATGGATGCCCAGATGGGCTTTAAAAGGGATCTATAAGGGTGTTATGTGGGATCTTAACTGGGCAATTCATGACAGACCCATTTGGGCCCCACCTGCTTAAAGGGCGTTTAAAATGGGCTTGCACCCGGGGGCCAGCCGTGAATGCCAAGATGGGTTTTAAGTGGGACCTGTAAGGGTCTTATGTGGGTCTTAACTGGGTAATTCATGTCATACCCATTTGGGCCCCACCTGCCTAAAGGGGTTTACAATTAAATTGCATTTATGTAATCCAAAGCGACTTACAATTGCTATTTATGTTATGCTATTTACACATTGGTGTCTCACAGTGGATTCGAACCCGGGTCTCTCACACCAAAGGTATGCGTCTTTTTATAGTAATTTTATAGTATAGGTTATTTTTTCAACCGTGAATGCCCCTATGGGCTTAAAGTGGGCTCTGTAAGGATCTTTAAACCGATATTGAATTTTAAAGCCAATATCCGCCACTTGTCCCATAAATATGCCATGCAGGACCCATATATGTGTTCCCTGTTCAAACCCATGGCCACTTGGCCCATAAAAAATCTATGCAGGACCCATATATGCATTCCCAGTTCAAACCCATGCCCACTTGGACCATAAATATGCTATGCAGGATCCATATATGTGTTCTCAGTTCAAACCCATGCCCAATTGGCCCATGCCTGTCCCTTACGGGGCTCATTTAATCAGCTCATATGGGCTTCCTATGTGGGACTCATACTACATAACCTACATGGGACCCGCTGATTTCACCCAGTCAAAGCCCACGCCCACACAGTAACCATGGAACCCATACTTAACCCATCTGGCCCCCACATGTCATTGCTGGCTTTTTTTTTTTTTACTTTTTAAATTAAAATCACCATACATTAATCAACTGGTGTCACACACCTTTGAGGATCAGCTCTGCAGTCTCTTGTTCGTCTGAGGGTGTGATGAAACAGGTGTATTTTCCTGCATCAGTGTGTTGAAGATTGTTGAGTTTAAGGGAGAAGTTTCCTCTCAGATACTCATCAGGAAAAGTTTCAGCTCTGTTCTTGTACCGTTGGTTTTGTCCCGCTACTGAATTTTTACCCTTGATTATACTATAAACAATTTTGTCATTTGTGTCTCTCCAGTGCACATCAATATCTTGAAGTTTAAGATCATGTTGAGCTGAAGAACACGGCAGAACAACAGAACTATCAATAAACCCCTCGACTGTGACCTGCAGACACACTGAAACCACACAAACTTTACTGTAAACACAGTCTGGCATTTATAAATGTATCTTTTAGTTCAGATACTCACCTTTTTTTATCAGCACTGCAAACATGAAGTAGTGACTGCAGAAACAGAAAACAGGTCCTTTATTAAACTAAAGAAACTCTGATGTCACTAAATCTAGAAACAATTATCAAAAAATTACCCCTTTATTAATTCTGACTTTAAAAGTATAATTATCATTTATTTTGATGTGGAAAGTTAAAGTGAGACATTTAGGGATTCCCCCCTTACAGTTAAGGCAAGCTGCTGCTGGTGTTTTATTGTTTACTTCAATAATTATTATATTTCATGCAGTTATTGTTTAATGGTGTAATGATAAGACTTCCTCGTCATCGGCAAGAAGGAGGCGGGAACCGACGGACAATCAAACAACATTTTAATAATACAAATTAAAGACAAAACAGCGCGTCAGCCCCTCACGGCGACTGACGCGCACAAAATAAAAATCAAAACACAACTAAAATCCCAGGCCTGGTCCTCTCTCGTCCTTCACTGTCGTCGCTCCAGTTTTATATCCTTCCATCTCCTACGTGGGACTCGAGACCGGCGGTGGGCCGCAGGTGATTTGCCCAATCATTGCCGGCCTCACTCCTTGTTCCCACGTCCCTCGGCCCCCGCCCCACTCGCCAAATACCCCCATCGCCCCTCGCAGGCCGGGGGGTACCCTCGAGACTGCGCTCTACCCCCCCCCCCTCCCTCCGGTGGGGACCGCTCACGGGAACCTGCGGGAACCTGGGGGTAGGACAGACGGAAGGAGGAGATGGAAGGAGGAGCGACAGAGACCAGAGAGGAAAAAAAAAAAAAAAAAAAAATTCCGGTTCCCAGACGCACTGCTGCTCGGCCCTCCACCGGCTGGGCGATCTCCTCCGCGGTGCCTGGCGGTGGCACTGGACGGCCCTCATCGGACGGCACGACACCCCTCCGCCGCCCGGTGGACGGTGACGGCTCCTCCGGTTTTGGGCAGCCGGCAGGAGTCCCCCGTTCCCTGCTCCTCCGGATACCTTCACGGAGGCAGCAGGCTCCGGCCCCCTGGCGAACGGCGCCGACTCCTCCGCTCCCTCACGGACGGCAGGCATCCCTCCACATCGCGGGCGGTCGGCAGCGAGCTCGCCCGTCCCCGGCAACTCGCTCCAGTCCACCGCCTCGAGCGTCCATGGCGGCATCCTCCTCGCCAGCTCCGTGGCACCGCGGATTCACCACAGCGGCGAGGGATCTTCAGCAGCGCGTCCCTCCTTCTCCCGGGCTTCGGCACCACTGTAATGATAAGACTTCCTCGTCATCGGCAAGAAGGAGGCGGGATCCGGCGGACAATCAAACAACATATTATAATATTACAAATTAAAGACAAAACAGCGCGTCAGCCCCTCACGGCGACTGACGCGCACAAAATCAAAATCAAAACACAACTAAAATCCCAGGCCTGGTCCTCTCTCGTCCTTCACTGTCGTCGCTCCAGTTTTATATCCTTCCATCTCCTACGTGGGACTCGAGACCGGCGGTGGGCCGCAGGTGTCACTGATTTGCCCAATCATTGCCGGCCTCACTCCTTGTTCCCACATCCCTCGGCCCCGCCCCACTCGCCACAAATGGCATATTCATTATTCTTCAGGCCGGTTGAGTGAAATCATTCGGTCTGAATTAAAAGCCTGTTGCCATTACAACAATCTTTCTTTTATATTTTTACAAAGTAAGCTTTAAATGGGATTGAGGTTAAACTGGATTTCATTTGCTTGCAAGCAAATTTTTGACATGTTGTCAAATGTCACCATTCAACTAAATTGTCAAAATGCATACAACTAAATAAACAAATATTTCCATGTATTTCCCTTACTAATATGCTAGGTGTTGCATATTTATCCTGTAGATGCTAAACTAAATGTTGTCCTCAGACGAGCCTCTTTATAGCACTGTAAGACTTGGTCAGTCAAATTACTGTAAAAAACAACAACAATTGCACATGCACCAGGACAACAAAAGGCAATACAATATGCTAATGCTCATGGCTAAATCAAAAGAATAGTTTTAGCTATTTCTCTGAGTATAAACCTGTAACTCATTAATAAATCAAACCATTATTAATGCATTTAGATATTATAAATGCTATTTTAAGTGAAGATCATATCAAACCAGTCCAAATGCAAACATGAGCATGTAACCTTGATCACTTTTGACACGTGTAGCGGCAGTAACAAGACGAAATGTGGGAAATACGGCTCATTTTGTGAAGACAGTACTTCTGAAATCTTAAACATACCCGACGATCATGGTCTTCAGATATGATTGATGCATTGTACATAAAATTCCTATTTGTCGTAAAAGAACAGTTTCCGGGTTCTGAGATCGTCAAAATGGCGTGAACAGAAATGCATTGGTATATTCGATTATTCATTCAATTCAATTCAAGTTTATTTGTATACCGCTTTTTACAATACAAATCATTACAAAGCAACTTTACAGAAAATTACGTTTTACAATATTTAATAGTAGCTTATAAATGGGGTTTCTGTGGTGATTCATGTTTCTTGAGAGATGAGTTGACTTTCACATCATCTGTCATGTCTAGACTTTAATTCGTCAATAAAAGACATAAGAAAAGCTTAGTTTTATTTCTCATTTCATTGGTTAGACTACAAACTATTGCACAAGCTTCATTGAAAAAAAAAGAGTTAAGCTTTATATATATATATATACATAATAAAAATAAGCAAATTTTTTGTTTGTTTGTTTTCTGAGCTGGCAGCTATAGCCGTCCTTAAATCTGATGTTTGATCACATGCACGAAATGAACTGCAGCAAATGAAACAAATGAGTAAATGAACACAAACTTACTTGAGTGTGAAATTGAAGCTTCTTTCATTAACTCCTCTGGGAAAATGTTATATTCTTGATCTTAATCCTCAAATCAAACATTTATCTTAATCCTTTTTTATATATCCCTGGTGTCATTTAGTTTTTAATACGATGTCATGTCTTGAATTCAGTTTGTCACCATAAATACACCACAAGAATGCAGCTTCCAATAATAAGAATGCAGCCTCCAATAATATCCTAATTTTGACCTACAGAGCAAAAAAAAGATAGATAAAATTGAATAAAACAGGAAAATATACAGTGAGTTTTTCACAAATTTGCTTTTGAAATGTTTTTTTTTATATATATATTAACAAACATGACATTTTTCTATAACATTACCTGTTTTTCAGATCTGGACTGAATCCATGGTTCCTCTCTCTTGTTCTGATCCTGACAGAGTGTTCAGCTGCTGTGTGACACGTGGAGAGCATCCTAATGAGCTGCATCACTGTGTGGTACGGCACCTGCAATGTGTTCTGCCCAAAAAACTCTGCAACGCATAGTGATAGCAGCTGAGACGATCACTGGTGTCTCTCTCCCCTCCCTCCAGGACATTTATTGAACCCGTCTCACTCGTAAAGCCCTCTGCATCACAGGTGATCCCACACACCCGTCACACAGCTTCTTCAGTCTGAAGGACAGTTTCATCCATCATTTTTTGCACTAAAAATCTTTTATCTGCACTGTTTGTTCACTTCACTGGTTTGCACTCTATCTGCCATGTGCCTTGTGCTGCTTTATTTAACTTTATTTTTATTTGTATAATACTATATGTCTTTTCTACATGCCCTTATTGTATAGTTGTATCTTATATTTTATATTAGATTTTTAAGCTCTACTGTTTGTGTTATCTGTATGCACCGAGGGTCTTAGAGTAACACAATTTCTCTACGTATGTACTGTATGTGGAAGAATTGACAATAAAACAGACTTGACAAAGTTAATATTTACTGATGTTCTCTTGGGAGGAGAAACTCATAGAGACTGAGGACAACCATCAGAGATGAGCAGGCAAGTGGCAATGTACAGTGTGTTTTTGAGGTTTTGATTCAGATCGACAAGACATCCTCATTTTGATCTACAAAGGAACTAAAAGAGAGAGAGTAAAAGTTTCACACGCACAGCCTTGTCTTGAAATTACCCTTCATGCCTTGTTTGTTTATAGGATACAATATCAGCATGCAGGTTTGGTTGCTAGTTTTAATGCAGTTGAACCTTTTAAAACCAAATGTACAGTTTTATTTGAACATTAAGGTACATTACATTCCACCATTCTTCAAACATAATGGGAATTGTACTTTTGAAACAAGTAGTTACATTTGAACATCCAACATGAACATCCAGTTTTAGGGATAAACACTCAATGAACAAATGCATAAATAACTTTTTTTTATTTGTGCTAACGTTTTGAGAAACAGAAATTTATTAAAGACACTGATCTGACAGAAGCTAAAAAGATGAACTCACTGTATCATGTTTTTGTGATTAATATCTCACTGTTCTTCCAGCTTCAGAATGAGGTGATCAGATGAGATGTGGCTCATGATGGGGCTGAATTTTTATTTTTTTTATTTTTTCATATCAAGACATTTAATGTAACTGTATAGGAATTACCATTATCATAAAAAAAAACCTCACTTTCCACTAGATGGCAAAGTCAGCATCTAGCAAATATATGACCGAACGATGAATTTTTATTTTATTTTCTTAGCTCATCCATCATGGAGTGGAATGCACATCTGACGGAACGCATCCGGTGTGGGCGGGATCTGGTTCGAAGCAATGTTGTTATCTGGGATTATTTCTATCTTTCCGACAACAAAACTTCAGAGCTTCAGAAGTGGGACGTAGGAAATTTCATATAGCATGTGCACCATGAGTCCAAGACAGTTTTCTCTTTCTCAACAGTACATTGTATTTCATTCATTCACCTGATGCTAGCACTTGAAGTGATGTTGTGTAAAATATTTTTGTCTTTCTCTGGATCTCTGCACCGGCATCAGGCAAAACTGGAAATATCTTTGAGCTCACTTGTTAGACTGGAAATCTAACATGTTGTCTAGCAATAGAAATGTGTATACCTTCCAAAAAAAAAATACAAATAAAATCAACATACTGGTATCTATTATATCATCTTGTAGGCTTAGATGTTTGTTACTTAATGCCTTGAGTAAGTGTAGAGGAAGTAAACCTTTCATATTTCTTTCTGTGACAAGAGTACATTTTTTTTGCAAACAATCTGTTGAATTCAGAGGACAAACCATCAGTCTATTCTTGGAAATGTGTTGAGTTTAAGATGACTAATGGCCACTGTTGGGCAAGTTACTCTGAAAATGTAATCAAGTTAATAATTATTGATTACTCCTTTTAAAAGTAATCACGTTACTGTTATGATTACTTTAGTTATTAGTAATTACTAAAGTAATTAGTAATTAGTTACATTACTTGTTACATTACTTTTTTTCTCCATGAAATTTATGAAATCCCAGCATACACGCTCCTTATAAATATTTGTCATTACAGCATCAACATTCACAGAACATTTATTTTTAACTAAAGCAAGAGGGTGCAAAATAGCGCTGCTTTTATAATCTCTAAACGACATCTCAGTTCATCGCAATGTCACAAATATTTTTTCTAACACAAGAAACATATGCATAATGAATCTTTCATAATGTCTACAGTTCGCATATTATAATGAGAGGATTTGTGAGCATGCAAATTTCAGCACTGCCCCAGATAGCAATGAGTCGGCGGACCGCGCTGCACTGTATGGGACAAGTAACATCCTGCAGCTGCCCTTCAGTGGCCTCACTGAAGAATTTATGGTGGTATGCACCAGAGAAGTCCTACAGTACAGGGATTCCAGAGACTGCAAAGTGTCATCAGCCGGCATTTGAGGTGAGGAAAGGAAGGAAGTGGAAGGCTGGGAAAGCATTGGAGGTGGCAGAGTCACGTCTAAGACAAAAGGCATTGGTGGGCACCGTGGCAACAGGCAGAGTGGGCTTGGGCTACATCCCGAAGATTTTGGTCAGCCAGGTCCGTGGCAAGGAAAGACACCATCTACTCCAGGAAGAGGTCCGAGCATGCGTAGAGGAAGAGCAACTGAGCAGGGTTGTGGGACTCCGGCAGCAGGGAGCATGGACAAGGTGGGAGAGTACACTGCAGTGCAGGATTACCTGGGCAAACATTTGCAGGCAGATTTCCATCGGGTCCGTTTCCTGGTACAAGCAGTCTACGATGCCCTGCCAAGCCCAGCGAACCTCCATGTCTGGGGGAAGAGTGAAACACCTTTCTGCCTTCTTTGCTCTGGAAGAGGCTCCCTAGAACATCTCCTCAGCAGCTGCCCAAAGGCTCTGGCAGATGGTCGCTATCGCTGGCGCCACGACCAGGTGCTTAAGGCAATTGCTGAGAGTGTAGCCTCAGCCATTAGCACCAGCAAACACCATCATGCTCCAAAGAAGGCAGTCCTCTTCATCAAAGCTGGAGAGAAACCCCTGGCGCGTCCACAATTAACAACAGGCCTCCTCCACAAAGCCTCTGACTGGCAGCTGCAGGTTGACCTTGGAAGACAGCTGAGGTTCCCTCAGCATATTGCAACCACAAGTCTACGCCCAGACATGATAATTACTTCCGAGGCTTCAAAACATCTGATCATGTTGGAACTTACGGTGCCATGGGAAGAGCGTATTGAGGAAGCCAATGAGAGGAAATGCGCTAAGTACCAGGAACTGGTGGAGGAGTGCAGGGAGAGAGGCTGGAAAACCTTCTATGAGCCTATAGAAGTCGGCTGTAGAGGCTTTGCAGGGCGTTCACTTTGCAAAGTCCTTAGCCGTTTGGGTCTGACAGGGGCGGCCAAGAAGAGGGCAGAAAAAGCTACAAGGTGGCTTTGGATTAAGAGGGCTGATCCATGGTCTGCTACTGGGACGCAAGTCGGGGCTTGATCAACCCCGGCTGGGTCGCCTGGGCGAGGGTGTATGATGTTGCGAGACCCGAAACACCCAATGATCCCAGGATACATCACTGAAGATGTGTCCCAGTGCATCCATGAGATGTTTCTTGCATAGTTAAGGTCTGGCTCAGCCAGTGACACCTAGGAATAGACTAGGTGACAACCAAGAATAGTTTGGTCGATGACTGGAGAGACAGTTGACGGCACGGAAAGACGGCACCTGGGTCAGTATGGGTTAGCACCCCAGCCTGAGTTTTTCTCGAGAAAGAACCCAAACAAGCTACGGAAAGCCCTACAGAGAGATACCCCCAGGAGATCCCGAGAGGGGGGGAGGATGAGATCTCCAATCGGACGGACTAAAGGTTAACAACCCATGCAAACGGACAGACAACGAACGTGACATGCATTTGCGGAAAGCTGTGCAAGAATCATCGTGGCCTAAGAATCCACCAGGCCAGAATGAAATGTTTGGAGCGGGAGAGTGAGGTGCAATGCACAGGTCCTGAACCTAGTGAGACGCAGGAGGAGCCCGGCCAGGAGGCAACCCACAGAGCCCAGTCCCTCCACGTACCAGAGCCTCCCAATCCCAGCAGAGTAGTTCCTCAGCAGCGGATTAAATGGCCCCCAGCCAGCAAACGGAGTGAGTGGCTGCAGTTCGACGAGGATGTGTCCAATATCATCCAAGCCACAGCCAAAGGAGACGCTGACAGCCGACTCCAAATGATGACTACCATCATCTTCAGTTACGCCTCAGAAAGATTTGGGCAGGTAGAGAAGGGAAAAACCAAGCCCCCTTCCTACACCATGAACCGCAGGGCCACCAAGATACATCACCTGCGTCAGGAACTTCGTACTCTCAAGAAACAGTACAAGAAAGCTACTGCTGAGGAGAAGCGACCATTAGCAGAGCTGCAAAACATCCTGCGGAAGAAGCTGATGACCCTCCGCAGAGCAGAGTGGCACCGGAGACGGGGAAGAGAGAGAGCCAGGAAGCGAGCGGCCTTCATCGCCAATCCCTTTGGCTTCACAAAACTACTGCTTGGGGACAAGCGCAGTGGCCGGCTTGAGTGCTCTACAGAGGAAGTCAAGGTCCATGGTGCTGAAGAGGGGGAAAGTGATTGACAAGTTCCGTTTTTCCATCTCAGGAGCTGTCATATCAACCATCACAGAGCAACCCGTCAAGAGTTTGGGGAAGCTTTTTGACTCCAGCCTGAAAGACTCTGCCGCCATCAGGAAGTTCTACAAAGAACTTGGAGCTTGGCTCACCAAGGTTGATAAGTCCGGTCTGCCTGGTAGATTTAAAGCCTGGATCTACCAGCATTCCATCCTGCCCCGAGCTCTGTGGCCCCTGCTGGTCTATGCAGTCCTGATGACAAC